>NC_058521.1:289895598-290221848 GCF_904849725.1 Hordeum vulgare subsp. vulgare | reverse complement strand
AGACTATTAACTATGGATGGGTCTTTAAAAGGAAGAGAGACGGTGATGGTGAAAAGTCACCATTAAGAAAACTCGACTTGTCGCAAAGTTGTGTTCGACAAAGTTCAAAGAGTTGACTACGATGAGACTTTCTCACTCGCGGCGATGCTAAAAGTCTATTGGAATTATGTTAGCAGTTGTTGCATCATTTATGAAATCTTGCAGATAGGATGTCAAAATATTGTTTCCTCGACGGTTTGCTCAAGGAAAGGTTGTATGTGATACAACGAGAAGATTTTGTCAATCCTAAATGGTGCTAACAAGTATGCAAAGCTCTAGCGATCCTTCTATGGACTGGAGCAAGCATCTCGGAGTTGGAATATACACTTTGATGAGATGATCAAAGTTTTTGGTTTTATACAAAGTTTATGAGAAACTTGTATTTCCAAAGAAATGAGTGGGAGCACTATATAATTTCCGATGAATATATGTGGTTGACATATTGTTGATCGGAAATAATGTAGAATTTCTGCAAAGCATAAAGCGTTGTTTGAAAGGATTTTTTCAAAGGAAAACCTAGATAAAGCTACTTGAGAGTTGAGCATCAAGATTTATGAAGATAGATCAAAGTGCTTAATAGAACTTTCAACAAAATACATGCCTTCACAAGGTATTGAAAGTGTTCAAAATAGACCGGCAAAAGAAGGAGTTCTTGGCTGTGTTATAAGGTGTGAACTTTGAGTAAGACTCAAAAGCCCGACCAGGGCAGAAGAAAGAGAAAGGACGAATGTCGTCCCCTATGTATCAGCCGTAGGCTCTATAAGTATGCTATGCTGTGTACCGCACCTAAAATGTGCCTTGCCATGAGTCAGTCAAGGGGTACAAGAGTGATCCAGGAATGGATTACTCGACAGCGGTCAAAGTTATCCTTAGTAACTAATGGACTAAGGAATTTTTCTCGATTATGGAGGTGATTAAAGAGTTCGTCGTAAAGGAGTTATGTCGATGCAAGCTTTCTCACTAATCCGGATAACTCTGAGTAGTAAACCGGATTCGTATAGTGGAACAGTCATTTGGAATAGTTCCAAATGGTGCATGGTAGCAGTATCTATATGAATACATAGACATTTTTAAAGCACACACGGATCTGAAAGGTTCAGAACCGTTGACTAATAAACCTTTCTCACAAGCAAAACCTGATCGAACCCCAGAACTGTATGGGTGTTGGATTCATTGCAATCACATAGTGATGTGAACTAGATTATTGACTCTAGTGCAAGTGGGAGACTATTGGAAATATGCCCTAGAGGCAATAATAAATTGGTTATTATTATATGTCCTTGTTCATGGTAATTGTCTATTATTCATGCTATAATTGTATTAACCGGAAGCCATAATACATGTGTGAATATATATATCACAATGTGTCCCTAGTGAGCCTCTAGTTGGCTAGCTCGTTGATCAATGGATGATCATGGTTTCCCGATCATGGACATTGGATGTACATCATTAGGAGAATGATGTGATGGACAAGACCTAATCCTAAGCATATCACTAGATCGTGTCGTTCGTATGCTAAAGCTTTTTTAATGTCAAGTATATTGTCCTTAGACCGTGAGATTGTGCAACTCCCGGATACCGTAGGAATGCTTTGGGTGTATCAAATGTCACAACATAACTGGGTGACTGTAAAGGTGCACTACGTGTATCCCCGAAAGTGTCTGTTGGGTTGGTACGAATCGAGACCGGGATTTGTCACTCCGTGTGAATGGAGAGGTATCTGTGGGCCCACTCGATAGAACATCATCATAATGAGCTCAGTGTGACTAAGGAGTTAGCCACGGGATGATGTGCTACGGAACGAGTAAAGAGACTTGCCAGTAACGAGATTGAACAAGGTATATGGATACCAATGATCGAATCACGGGCAAGCCTCATACCGGTAGACAAAGGGAATTGATACGGGATTGATTGAATCCTTGACATCGTGGTTCATCCGATGAGATCATCGAGGAACATGCGGTAACCAACATGGATATCCAGACCCCGCTGTTGGTTATTGACCAGAGAGGTGTCTCGGTCATGTCTGCATGTCTCCCGAACCCGTAGGGTCTACACACTTAAGGTTCAATGACGCTAGGGTTATAGGGAAATAGTGTACATGGTTACCAAAGGTTGTTCGGAGTCCCGGATGATATCTCAAACGTCACGAGGAGTTCCGAGATGGTCCGGTGGTAAAGACTTATATATAGGAAGTGAGGATTTGGTCACCGGAATTGTTTCAGGCGACACCGGTAATGTACCGGGACCATCGGGAGGGGCCACCAACCCCAAAGTGCTCCATGTTCCTAAAGGTGATGGGAACCAGCCCATATGTGGGCTTGTGCGCCACCACAAGAATCCCGAGGTGCAGCCAAGGTGGAGAGGCGCAAAACCCTAGGCGTGGGGAGGCCAACTTGGGCCTCAAGGCCCACCCTAGGGCGCTCCACCCTTGGCCGCCGCCCTCCTTGGCCTCTAGGGCTGCCGCACCCTTTAGGGTGGGAAACCCTAAAGGGTGGGCACCTCCTCCCTCTCCTCCTATATATAGTGGTGGCTTTTGGGCAGATTGAACACACAATAATCTCTCCACGGCGCAGCCATACTTCTCCTCCTCGTCGTCCTCCATAGTGCTTGGCGAAGCTTTGTCGGAGTACCACGCAGCTCCACCGTCACCACGCCGTCGTGCTGCCGGAGCTCTCCCTCAACCTCTTCCTCCTCCTTGCTGGATCAAGGCATGGGAGACGTCACCGGGCTGTACGTGTGTTGAACGCGGAGGTGCCGTGATTCGGCACATAGACCGGAATCACACCGCGATCTGAATCGCTGCGAGTACGACTCCATGAACCTTGTTCTAGCAATGCTTCCGCTTAGCGATCTTCAAAGGTATGAATATGCTCTACCCCATTACTCGTTGCTGGTTTCTCCATAGATAGATCCTTGTTTGGCGTAGATTTTTTTTGAAATTACTACGTTCCCCAACACTCGGCGCCACCTCTCTCCCTCCGCCGAACAATCAAGGGACCCCTAGAGCTTCCCATAGGTGTCGATCTCCTCGACAAATGGTAACTTTGTTTATTTGAATAATACCTTCAATGGTCTTGCACCTAAAATGAATGGTTTATTGAATCTCGATCATAGTGATACATATGTTCATAATATTGATGCCAAAAGATATAAAGTAGTAATGATAGTACCACCTACTTGTGGCACTACCACTTGAGTCATATTGGTATAAAACGCATGAAGAAGCTCCATGCTGATGGATCTTTTGACTCACTCGTTTTTTGAAAAGTTTGAGACGTGCGAACCATGTCTATTGGTACAAACGCATGAAGAAACTCCATGCAGATGGATCGTTTGGACTCACTTGATTTTGAATCACTTGAGACATGCAAATCATACCACAAGGGCAAGATGACTGAAGGCCTCGTTTTACGGTGAGATGGAACAAGAAACTAACTTGTTGGGAGTAATACATTTGGATGTGTGCAGTCCAATGAGTGCTGAGGCACGCAGTGGATATCGTTATGTTCTTACTTCACAGATGTTATGAGTAGATACTAGTATATTTACTTGATGAAACACAAGTCTGAATTATTGAAAGGTTCAAGTAATTTCAGAGTGAAGTTGAAGATCGTCGTGACAAGAGGATAAAGTGTCTACGATATGATCATAGAGATGAATATCTGAGTTGCGAGTTTGGTAGACAATTAAGACATTGTGGGAATTGTTTCACTACTAATGCCACCTGGAACACCGTAGTGTGATGATGTGTCCGAACGTCATAGTCGTGCCCTATTGATGTGGTGCATACTATGATGTCTCTTATCAAATTACAACTATCGTTTTTGGGTTGGGCATTAGAGACAACCACTTTCACTTTATTTCGGGCACCACATAATTCCGTTGAGATGACACCGTATGAACTATGGTTTGGAGAAACCTAAGCTGTCATTTCTTAAAAGTTTGGGGCTGCGACGCTTATGCGAAAAAGTTTTCATCCCGATAAGCTCGAACCCAAAGCGGATAAATGCATCTTCATAGGACACCTAAAACAATTGGGTATACCTCCTATCTTAGATCCAGGAGCAAAGTGTTTGTTTCTAGAAATGGGTCCTTTCTCGAGAAAAAGTTTCTCTAAAAATAATTGAGTGGGAGGATGGTGGAAACTTGATGAGGTTATTGAACCATCACTTCAACCAGTGTGTAGCACGGTGCACGAAGTTGTTCCTGTGGCGCCTACACCAATTGAAGTGGAAGCTGATGATAGTGATCATGAAGCTTCAGATCAAGGTAGTACCAAGCCTCGTAGGTCGACAAGGACGCGTACTACTCCAGAGTGGTACAGTAATCCTGTCTTGGAGGTCATGTTGCTAGAAACAATGAACCTATGAGCTATGGAGAAGCGATGTTGGGCCCGGATTCCAACAAATGGCTGGAGGCCATGAAATCCGGGAGAGGAACCATGTATGAGAACAAAGAGTAGACTTTGGAAGAACTACTTGATGGTCGTAAGACTGTTAACAACAGATGGATCTTTAAAAGGAAGACAACCAATGATGGTGAAAAGTCACCATTAAGAAAGCTCGATTAGTCGCAAAGATGTTTCCGACAAGTTCAGAAAGTTGACTACGATGAGATTTTCTCACTCGTAGAGATGTTGAAAGTCTGTTGGAATTACGTTAGCAGTTGCTGCATCGTTTATGAAATCTTGCACATAGGATGTCAAAATATTGTTTCCTCGACGGTTTCCTTGAGGAAAGGTTGTTTGTGATACAACGAGAAGGTTTTGTCGATCCTAAAGGATGCTAACAAGTACGCAAAGCTCCAGCGATCCTTCTATGGACTGGAGCAAGCATCTCGGAGTTGGAACATATGCTATGATGAGATGATAAAAGATTTTGGTTTTATACGAAGTTTATGAGAAACTTGCATTTCCAAAGAAGTTAGTGGGAGCACTATAGAATTTCTGATGAGTTGATCAAAAATGATCTAGAGTTTCCGGAAAGCATATATGGTTGTTTGAAAAGTGTTTTTCAAAGGAAAACCTGGATTGAGCTACTTGAACATTGAGCATCAAGATCTATAAAGATAGATCAAAACAATTAATAGTACTTTCAAATGAACACATCCATGACAAGATTTTGAGGGAGTTCAAAATAGATCGGCAAACAAGGAGTTCTTGGCTGTGTTATAAGGTGTGAGTATTGTGTAAGACTCAAAAGCTGACCACAACAGAAGAGAGAGAAAGGACGAAGGTTGTCCCCTTTGCATTAGCCATAGGCTCTATAGTATGCTATGCTTTATATCGCATCTGAAGCGTGCCTTGCCATGAGTTAGTCAAGGGGTACGAGAGTGATCCATAAATGGATCACTTGACAATGGTCAAAGTTATCCTTAGTAACTAGTGGACTAAGGAATTTTTCTCGATTATGGAGGTGGTAAAAGAGTTCGTCATAAAGGGTTACGTCGATGCCAGCTTTGACACTAATCTGGATGACTCTCACTAGTAAACCAGATTTGTATAGTGGAGCAGTCATTTGGAAGGGTTCCGACCCGTTGACTAAAAACTTCTCACACAAGCGAGGTATGATCAGACCCCATGGGTGTTAGATTCATTACAATCACATAGTGATGTGAACTAGATTATTGACTCTAGTGCAAGTGGGAGAGTGTTGGAAATATGCCCTAGAGGCAATAATAAAATGGTTATTATTATATTTCCTTGTTCATGATAATTGTCTATTGTTCATGCTATGATTGTATTAACTGGAAACCGTAATACATGTGTGAATACATAGACCACAACATGTCCCTAGTGAGCCTCTAGTTGGCTAGCTCGTTGATCAATAGATGGTCATGGTTTCCTCATCATGGACATTGGATGTCATTGATAATGGGGATCACATCATTAGGAGAATGATGTGATGGACAAGACCCAATCCTAAGCATAGCACAAGATCGTATAGTTCGTCTACCAGAGCATTTATAATGTCAAGTATAATTTCCTTAGACCATGAGATTGTGCAACCCCCGGATACCGTAGGAGTGCTTTGGGTGTATCAAACGTCACAACGTAACTGGGTGATTATAAAGGTGCACTACAGGTATCTCCGAAAGTATATGTTGGGTTGGTACATATCGAGTCTGGGATTTGTCACTCCGTGTGACGGAGATGTATCTCTGGGCCCACTCGATAATACATCATCCTATTGAGCTCAATGTGACTAAGGAGTTAGTCATGTGATCATGTGTTACGGAACGAGTAAAAAGACTTAACGGTAATGAGATTGAACAAGGTATGGGAATACTGACGATCGAATCTCGGACAAGTTATATATCGATAGACAAAGGAATTCCATACCGGATTGATTGAATCCCCGACATCATGGTTCATCCGATCAGATCATCGTGGAACATCAACATGGATATCCAGACCCCGCTGTTGGTTATTGGCCGGGGAGATGTCTCGGTCATGTCTGCATGGTTCCCGAACCCGTAGGGACTACACACTTATGGTTCAGTGATGCTAGAGTTGTTATGGGAATCGTATATGTGGTTACCGAAGGTTGTTCAGAGTCCCGGATGAGATCCCGGACGTCACGACGAGTTCCGGAATAGTCCGGAGGTAAAGATTTATATATGGGAAGTCAAGTTTCGGTTGTCAGAAAAGTTTTGGGGTTTGTCGGTATTGTACCGGGACCACCGAAAGGGTACCGGGGGTCCAACGGGAAGGTCCACCTGTCCCGGAGGGCTACATGGGCTGAAAGGAGAAGGGAACCAACCCCTGGTTGGCTGGTGCGAGCCAAGGGGAGGAGGCCCAAGGCGCAAGGTGGCCAAACCCTAGGGCGTGGTGGCTGCCTTTGGTGGCAAGCCACCCCCTAGGGCACCACTCCCTCCTCCTCCTAGGACTGTCGCACCACCTAGGGTTTCCCTAGGGGTGGCTGCACCCCTCTCCCTCCCTCCTATAAATATCAGAGGTATTGGTAGGGTGGTCCACAGACGTCTCTCTCTCCCTCGGCGCAACCCTACCTCTCCTCCTCCGCGGTGCTTGGTGAAGCCGTGCCGGAGAACCGCAAACTCCATCGCCACCACGTCATCGTGCTGTCGGAGTTCTCCCTCAACTTCTCCTCCCTCCTTGCTGGATCAAGAAGGAGGAGACGTCCCCGGGCTGTAGGTGTGTTGAACGCGGAGACACCGAACGTTAGGTGTTTGGATTGCATCTCCGCAAGTACGACTCCATCAACCGCGTTCATAGTAACTCTTCCGCTTTGCAATCTTCAACGGTATGAAGATGCTCTTCCCCACTCTTTGCTGGTTTCTCCTAGATGATCTTGGTGTGACGTAGGATTTTTTTTTGAATTATTACTACGATCCCCAACAATCTTATGTTGCACGTATTTGTTAAACTGTAACTCCGTTAGAGATGTTCTATAGGTGTAACAACCTAGAATGAAGTGTAGAATCACATGCTTCACCTCCTGCCATGTTTAAGTAAGATTTAACATTGTCATGTACCTAACGGGAGCGAACTAAGTATTTCAAAGGTGGATTTCGTCAATATGCAACTCGTTGCATATTGAGCTTCACTTAATGTGTAGATTTTGATTGTTGTGAGCTGTCATGCCATGCCTTGCATAATTGAAATGGACATGCATCATATTAGGTTGTGCATCATGTCGTGCGTGTGCTGTGGTGTTATCGTGTGTTGATTGTTTCCGGTTTGTTTCTTCTCGATTGAGTTCTGATCTGCTTCAGAATGTGAGGATCCGTTCGACTACGTCGGTTCGCCTGCTTCACTGATTCGTTCTTCTTCCAAGCAGGATCACAGGCAAGATGATCATTTCCCTAGATACCATTACTATCAATGCCATGCTACTTGTCTCGTTTCTTTCATTATGTCTTGTTGCCTACCACCTATTATATGTCAGCCTCTCAGCATTGCCATGAAACCTTCAACCTTTCTACAACCTAGCAAACCACTAATTGGCTATGTTACCGCTTGATGAACCATGTGTTAGCGTTGCTCGTTGCAGGTTTAGTTGCTTCCATGTGAAAACATGGGTTCTTTGTTATATCACTATATAATTGCTACTTAATTTAATGCAACTATATACTTGGTAAAAGGTGGAAGGCTTGGACTTCTAGCCTCGTGTTTTGTTCCACCTTTGCCGCCTTAGTTTGACTACTAGTGTTATATTCCATAACTGAGCGCTCCTAACACGATCGGGGTTGTTATGGAGACCCCCTTGGTATTTTGTCTTAGTTTAAAACTGGTCCAGCAAGGCCCAACTATGGTACTACATTTGCCTAATAACTAATAGAAAGCATAGGGACTCGCCCGCACCCGCGGACAATTAATCAACCCCCGGGCCAGTGCTCCTCATGAGCGTTGGTCCAAACTCAGCGATGTCCGGCGCCCCCTGGTCACCCGGGGTTTCAGCCAACCCGATATCTAGCTCATCCGGTCGTGCCCTAAGAACGAGATACACGACTCCTATCAGGTCTGTAGGCACACGGGGCGGCCTTGCTAGTTTAGTTTTACCTTCAATGAAATATCTTATGCATCGAGATTCCGATGATGCTTTGGGCTACCTCAGAGTTGAGGTTTTCCACTAAGGAATCCGAGGAGATCACGAGTTTCGTGATCGAGGCTTTCTATGCGGCTTGTGGTAATTTGTGATGGACTAGTTGGAGCACCCCTGCAGTGTTAAAAATCTATCAAAAAGTCGTGCCCGCGGTTATGTGGCAACTTGGAAACTTTGTTTAACATCCGGTTCTAGACAACTTGAAGTAAACTTAATTAAAACTTGCCAACTGAGTGCGTAACCGTGACTGTCTCTTTCATGAGCTCCTTCTCCGATCGAGGACACGGTGGGATCATTCATTTGGTCATTATTAGTCTACGTCCGTTTGTGCATAGATAATCCCCCTCTTATTATTGTACTCATAAGTTAGCCACCTCAATTGAATGCTTATTCGCTTGCTGCAGCCTCAACACTTAACCATAGCTCACCCATTAAGCTTTGCTAGTCTTGATACCTTTGTAAATGAGATTGTTGAGTCCTTGTAGCTCACAAATTACTACAACACCAGTTGCAGGTACAAGTAAAGTGATATTATGACGTGAGCGCGATGATTGTGCTTTTGGAGTTTCTTCTTCTTCTTCATCTATCTAGGATGGGTTCCAGGCCGGCAACCTAGGATAGCAAGGATGGACATCGTTCTTTTGTCATTTGTTTTTGACCGTAGTCGGACCCTGCTCTTCTTCATGATGACTGTATATTGTTGTATTGATATGAACTTGATGTAGCTTGTGGCAAGTCTAAGCCAACTCCTTATACTCATCTTTTCAGTACATGTACTTGTAGCAATATCCATTCTTGCAAAACAACGAGATGCCTTTCTATCCCTGTCGAGGCCCTCACACCAAAATAAGGATATGATCGCATCTTGGGCGTTACAGGGCTGACCACCAATTAAATCACCAACCCGAGCTCGCTAGTTAACGACGCTGACATGACCCGTAACAGCTAAGCTGTTGATCGGAAGGCCGCTTATCATGGCCATGTCCTCTAGGGTCATCGTCATGTCACCACATGCAAGGTGGAAAGAGTGTCTCGGGCCTCCAACGATCTGTAAGTGCGTGAGCGCTGCATAGTTCACCGATGGCGGGTTTCGCTTGAATTGCAACACAAAGGGCAAAAAACCCAATCTTGCAATGTACGACTCGTATCGCACATCGTATGGGAAGTCATATGCACCATGCCCCCTCGTGCGCATAGCTACTACATGCTGCAAAGAATGTGAGCTTCATATGAGTACGACAAACACACATGAAAAACACGAGTACTTGATAAGTCAAACTTCTTACCTTCCGATTCTCAGTGGGACGAGCATGGTGCTCTCTCTCGACTTCTTGTGCTCTCTCTCGACTTCTTCAATTAAACCGTCCTACCAAGGGCCATCATCATCCACCATCCTACCAAATAATAACAAACACCCAATTTCATCATCTCTTTTGTAAAAAAGGAAATGCCAAGAATATTTTCATCTATACCATCATCCAACATATTAAAAAATGCCAACATTACGTCCATACAAGTCATCATCCAACATTTTAAACAACATATTAAAAAAATGACAACAATACGTCCATCTATATCCGTCAAAATCTACAACTACACAACTATATCATCTAACATATTGAAATACACAATAAATAAAATGACCCAAATGCCAAAATAAAATGTGCCTAACATATTGAAGTACACAAATTTTTTTTATGCAACATCTAATCCGATCCCTAAAACTAAGACAAAATCATCTAATCTGATCCCTACATAAAATCTACCTAACATATAGAACTATATCATCTAACAACTACAAAAAAATCCCTAAAACTAAGATAAAATCAACTAATCTAACATAACCTAATATACAAAACTACTATAAAAAATAAGATGTTAAAATAAAAAAGAATTGGATTGTTTGAGGGAGATTACCTCAATGAAGCATGGGGGATCCGATCTATTAGTTGTGGAGGAGGTGGGAGTAGATCAGGGGGAGGGTGAGCAGGACGGGGGGGGGGGGGCGAGAGAGGGAGAGAGGAGAACGAGAGAGCACGACGAGGGAAGGAAGAATGGCCGGGTGGGGCAGGCCCGCGGGCAACTCAGTTAACAGGGCCAGGCGTCTGGTCGCCACACCCAAACACCGTAGTCCCTCGCGTTTGGCCTTCGCCACGTCAGCCGGTCAACGAAAGGGGGGATGGAGCGGGCCCATGCCAGACGCCATGGAGCACGACGTCTCCCGTGCAACCCAAACGCCACAGGTGTTGGCGTCACGTAAAGAGGTTATTTTCAAGAAAAAAAATCAAACTCAGGTCAGATCTGCATTTTTTACTACTTTAGGGTAAGAACAAAAAAATTATCCCCCATTGAAGCCTCAAGACATCACCAAACCAAAAAAGTGGAAGCTCCTACCTACAGGAGCTCCCACGTGCCGCTCATTGCGACAAGGAACCCCTCCGTCGACTGAGCCGACCCATTGTTTTTCAGTTACCTTTTTTCTTTTTTATTCTTTTCTTTTTTCCGCTCGTTTTTTCCTTCTTTTTTTATTCGAAGCAAAAACTTTTTTTTTGAAGAACAACTTTTAATACATGAATAAATTTGGAAGCGCGAACAATTTTTTAAAGCACGAACATTTTCTGAATCTTGAGAACAAAATTTTGAAAAACCCCGAACAAATTTTTAAAGCACGATTTTTAATTTTGAGAACAAATTTTAAAACCGACAACAATTTAAAAAAATGAACATATTTGGAAGTGCGATTTTTTTAAAAGCACAAACATTTTTTGAATCTTGAGATTTGTTTGGAAAGGAAAACAATATTGAAAAACTAAGAACAAATTTGAAAGCCCGAACAAAATTTTAAAGCATGAACATTTTTGAATTTTGAGAACACATTTTGAAACAAAGAACATTTTTTTAAAAATGTGAACAAATTTGGATGCGTGAATAATTTTTTAAAGCACGACCATTTTTTGAATCTTGAGAACAAAAGTTTTAAAAGGAGAACAATTTCGATAAATGCAGAACAAATTTGAAAGCGCGAAGAAATTTTTAAAGCACAAACATTTTTTGAATTTTGAGAACAAATTTTGAAAAGAAGAATGACTTTTAAAAAAGATGAACAAATTTGGAAGCGCAAACAATGTTTTAAATCACGAACATTTTTTAAATCTTGAGAACAAAATTTTAAAAAGGAGGAGAATTTTTGAATATCGTGAACAAATTTGAAAGCACGAACATTTTTTGAATTTTGAGAACAAAATTTAAAAGCATGAACAATTTTGAAAAATCGTGAACAAATTTGGAAGCGCGAACAATTTTTGTAAAGCAGAAATATGTTTTGAATCTTCTAAACAAAATTTATAAAACCCCAAACAAATTTGGAAGCACGAACAATATTTTCAAGTACAAACAATTTTTGAATTTTGAGAATTTTTTGAAACCGAGTACAATTTTGAAAAATCCTTAACAAATTTGAAAGCACAAACAGTTTTTTTAATGGTAAAAATGGTTTTTTAAACTGAGAACAAATTTGATACTTAAGAACAAATTTTGAAATCGAGAACATTTTCGGAAAATACATTACTTTTCTAAAATCAAGAACATTTTTCAAAAATTCAAAAATATTTTATAAAAATCCCGAACATTTTATGAAAGAAAAAGAAAAAAGAAAAAAGAAACATAAAATAATAATAAAATGAAAACGAAAAAACGGGTTAAGGGAACCTTCTAGAAGTTTCCCAAAACCAGAAAAAAATGGTTGGGAACCTCTAGAAAGTTCCCAAAACTGGGCACGGCAGCCCCGCTACATTGGCCAACCCGATCCACCGCCAGCTCTGTGCGAAGCCTCGACACCGCGGCAAATAGGGTTTTTCCCTACCTACCGCTTGTTGTTGCAGTGACTCCTGCGTCATATAGGACGGGCGCCTCGAGTGGGCGAGCCTAGTTTTTTTTTTCTTTTTTCTGTAATTATTTTTCTTTTTTGTTTATTTCTTTTTTTGTGGTTCGTTTTTTCCCTTTCCTTTACTTTTTGTATTCGAAGCATAAACATTTTTCGAATTTGAAAAACAATTTTGAAAAATTATGAATAAATTTGGAAATGCGAACAGTTTTTTAAAGCATGACAATTTTTTAAATCTTAAGAATAAACTTTTGAAAAGGAGAATAATTTTGAAAAACCGCGAACAAATTTGAAAACGCGAACTAATTTTTAAAGCACGAACATTTTTTGAATTTTGAGAATAAATTCGGATACCAAGAACAATTTGAAAAACCGTGAACTAATTTGGAAGCACAAACAATTTTTGAAAGCACGAACTTTTTTGAATCTTGAGAAAAAAATTGAAGAGTATTTTTTTTGAAAAATCATGAACAAATGTGAAAGCACGAACAAATTTTTAAAGCACGAACATTTTTTGAATTTTGAGAACAAATTTTGAAACCGAGAACAATTTGAAAATTCGTGAACAAACTTGGAAGCGCGAACACTATTTTAAAGCACGAACATTTTTTGAATCTTGAAAACAAAATTTTGGAATGGAGAATAATTATGAAAAAACCCGAAGAAATTTAGAAGCGCGGACATTTTTTTAATTTTGAGAACAAATTTTGAAACCGGGAACAACTTTGTAAAATTCTGAATTTTTTTGGAAGTGCGAGCAGTTTCGCAAAGCACGCATATTTTTTGAATCTTGAGAACAAAATTTTCAAACGAAGAATAATTTTAAAAAACCTCGAACAAGTTTGGAAGCGCGAACAATTTTTTAAAACACAAACGTTTTTAAAATCTTGAGAACATATTTTGAACCCAAAAACAATTTTGAAAATTCCTGAACAAATTTGGAAGCGCGAACAATATTTTAAAGCACGAACATTTTTTAGTCTTGAGAACAAAATTTTGAAACGTAGAACAATTTTGAAGAAAACCCGAACAAACAAATTTTTAATGCACGAACATTATTTGAATCTTAAGAACAAATTTTGAAACTTAGAACAAGTTTGAATCTATAGAACAAAGTTTGAAACCAAGAACATTTTTTTGGAAAATTCAGAACATTTTTTGAATCTCCAAAAACATTTTCTGGAAATCCAGAACATTTTTTGAAAGAGAAACAAAAAAGAATGAAAAAATGAAAAGGAAAAAACCCGGTTCATGGAACCTTCTAGAAGTTTCCCAAAACTGGAAAAAACTGGTGGGAACTCTAGAAGGTTCCCAAAACCGGGGCGCTGCACCCCCGCTAGATGGGCCAACCCATTTGAAATCGACCCCCTCCCGTTTGGTGCGAAGCCCCGACACTGCTTCACACAAAGCAACGAATATGGTTTTCCTAAAAAAGTTGGTGTTTTGGGGGCCAAATGCTTCTTCCCGCGATAATAGGGATGTATGAAGAGGGCATCTTTCCGACTACACCCCACCCGAATAAAAAGTTTTGTGAGGGAAATGATTAGGTGGGCTAAGAAAAAGGACACGTGGAAAAACATGATTCGCCGAAACTTTCGCCAACGCCCCCAAGAGCCCTCCATGCGCGTTGGGATTTGCCTGAGTATGCCGACGCTATTTTGATGTCCTCGGGGGTGCTGGGGGTGTGGCTCGCCTGTTTTTCGGTCAAAAAGCGTCTCCGAGCCTAATACTGAACCTAAAGAGGTTTCTTGGGGCGCACTTGGAGATGCTGTGAGATGGTATTGATTCATGGGTTTTTGGATTATGGTACTCCCTCCGTGTGTACCGGTGCATTAGGCACGTTATGAAAATCAGATAAGCCCAAATCAATAAGGCGCGCAACATTGATTATTCATTGTTTCCTTCCTCGCCTCGTTTGTCCACCCACGATTTCTCTCTTGTGCGTGTTATTTAGGATAGTTTCTATATAAACAACCTATGCATGCACAGGAGGAAGACGCTGGTTGGCCGAGGGACTCAAGTTGAATTGCATGGGAGATACTTAATGTCTGCATGGGCAAGCCAAAGAGTCATCCATATCAATTAAGGTGTAATTCTTGTTTTTTGGCTAGTTATGAGGAAGAGTTATTGCCTGCTTGTTGGATGGTTTCCATCTTGATTTTTTTGGCTCCTCCAATCGTTGGTCACCTGGGTTGCAGAGCTCCACCTAAGGTGCCTAATGCACTGATACAGAGGGAGTAGCGGCCCACACGCGCGAGATGAGTTTGTTTCATGCATATTAATTTTTGGGCTTTTGTAAATTTTAGCTTCGAGAGGCCACTTCATCGGTCGTTCCTTCATAAATCTCGAAAAAGGCTGTTTTGTCATCTTTGAAGGACGGCTACCTTTGGTGCCATGTTTCGTGCTATCTCTCTACTCTGGATTCCTTGTCGTGTGTACCACGTCATCGGGAGCAGATTCATTTTTCTAATTTCTTGCCTATGATGGGAGGAGCATGTCTTGCTGAAAACTAATGCTTCGTGTGAAGATTTTGTGATCCAGCCTACGTGATAGTTGAATGTGGTGAGTATTCGCATTTTATTAACTTTTATGAAAGATTTTCTTCTTAATGACGAGTTCATGGAAGAAGGGACAATGAAGATTATAAGTTGGAACTGTCGTGATATGCTCTCCATCACGGTGGTCCGTGAGCTCTTTGACCCTCATGTGCGGATGTAATCTTTCTGTTAGAATTGCATCTCAACTGTTAAGTACTATATATAATCATATAGCCTTTTGTATTTATCCCATTGTATAAGGAGTTTTTAAAATATTTACTACAGATGTACATGTATATATACATGCCTATAGCCTCATGAAAATACAAGTTGCATATTCTTAACATGGTATTATAGCCTTAGGTTTTTTTCGCACGCGCAACTCGTGCACTCGATCCAATCTTTCTCCACACAGCCATCGCTCTTCTTCTCTGAACGGCGCTGATCTGGGGTGCCTTTGCCAACCGCAGGTCCATTTTGCTCCGGCGCACGTGTGTGGCGTCGTTGTCTCCCGCAAGTCCCATCACGTATTGTTGCCTACGGGAGATGTGTTATGTACCCTGATCTACCTTGGAACTGAGATTGGATTTGGGGAATGAAGACGGGTTGGTAGGAGGAGGGAGGAATATTCATGGGAGATCAACTCCACACGCCCAACAGGGTGAGGTTACACTCAATACCCCTCCCCCCACACACACCTGGTTAGATAACGCACACCTCTCTACACACGCACCGGACGCTCATACACACATGCTGCGTGCTATAGCTAACCACTTTGCTTGTGTCCACTAATAGTGGGGTCGCTCCGTTCTCTTGTTACTGGGCTTGTGCCGTCAGTCGTTACACCCCCCCTTGTATTCCGGCTTGTCCCCAAGCAGGTGTTACTAGAAAACCGTGTTGTAGCACTTCGGGATCCTCCCAGGTTGCCAAAGAGGGAGGTAGATCACGCCATTGCACTAGTATGCGCTCCTTGGATGTACCTTGAACCATCACTCTGCGGTTGTCGAGAGTGTGGAACGGTACCTGCACAGCTTGCAAAACTTCATTAGCTGGTGGTAAAGCGTCCTCCACCCGGACATCTGCTCCAATCGCTTTCTTGAGCTGCGAGACGTGCACCACACGATGAATCTTGCTTGATTCCGGCAACTGGAGCTTGTAGGCTACTTTGCCCACTCGTGTTTCCACTTTGTATGGCCCATAGTAACGAAATGCAAGCTTCTGGTAAGGGCGCTGAGCCACAGAAGTTTGAATGAATGGCTGCAAGCGAAGGAAGACCAAATCGCCCGCTTGGAACTCCCTGTCCGTGCGGTGTTTGCCTGCTTGGCACTTCATCCTGTCTTGAGCAGTTTTCAGCTGTTGTTGCAATAGTTCCTTCAGCACTTCCTTCTCCTTGAGCCAAGCTAACGGGTCCGGCACCTAGCACTCATCCACTTGCAGAACACCAAACTCTCACAGTAGTGTGCCATAGATCACCTCGTACGGAGTCCTCCCCAAGGCTGAGTGGAATGTGGTATTATACCAATATTCAACCAGGAATAACCATCCGAACCAAGTTCGAAGGCACGCATGAACTGAGCACCTCAAATATGTCTCCAAACACTGGTTAACTCGTTCCGTTTGGCCATCCATTTGAGGGTGATACGAGGAACTCATGCGCAGCTCGATCTTTGAAAGCTTGAACAACTCTTCCCACAAGGCACTAGTGAAAATGCTTTCTCGATTAGATACTAACACAAGTGGAAACCCATGGAGGCGGAAGATATTTTGCATGAACACTATAGCAACCGTCACGACCGTGAAGGGATGGTTCATAAGGATAAAATGCACATATCTGGAGAACTTATGTATGACCACAAGAATGACGTCAAACCCTCCTGATGTGGGCAGGCCTTCGATGAAATTCAAAAAGACGACAGCCCATAAGTGCTTCGGGATTGGCAGTGCCTGCAAAAGACTAGCTGGAGAAATTGTTGGATCGCTACAAGGGATGTCTAGAGGGAGGGGGGGTGAATAGACTAGTTGCATAAATTAAATCCTAGTCTTTTCTCAATTTTAATTGTTGGCATATTTTAGCAATTCTAACAAGACTAATGCACCCTACACATGTTAGTCAACATATATGGCAGCGGAAAGTAAAAGACATTGCACATGTGAGTAAGGAGTAGAGTTTAGGAAGATCAAACACAAATATGGACACAGTGATTTTTGGCATGGTTCGATAGGGGGTACTATCGTACGTCCATGTTAATGGAGACTTCAAACCACGTAGGGTAACGGCTACGAGAGTCGACGGAGGACTCCACCCACAAGGAGTCTACGAATAAGTGACCTTGTCTATTCCACCATGGTTTACGTCCATAGAGGAATAGCCTCACTCGAGGTAGATCTTCATGAAGTAGACGATCTTCTTGCTTGTACAAACTTCTTGGTTCAACTCCATAACACGAAGTAGGAGGCTCCCAAGCAATACCTAACCAATCTAGGAGCCATCGCCTTCCAAAAGGTAATAGATGCGGTAGAGCGATGAACTCCTTGCTCTTGTGCTTCAGAAGATAGTCTCCTCAACACTCAATCACTCTCTCGCAGATTTGACATGTGTATGAGAGATTGATGTGGTGGAAAGAAACTTTGGGAGGTTAGAGATCATGTTTCTAATGGATGGATTGGAATCTCTTGATCTCAACACATGAGTAGGTGGCTCTCTCTAAAAAAAATGAACCCCGCAAGTGGTTGTGTGTTCTGACTGCTTCCTCTACGAATGAGAGGTGGTGGAGGGGTGTATATAGGCATCTTGCAAAATCCAACCGTTACAACATTATTGTCCAACTCGGTGACACCTACATGAATCTCAGTGGTACCGAGTTGCACTTAATGTGGCAACTTTTGAATTTTTTTTGAGACCGATATATAAATCTCGGTGGTACTGATATGGTGACCTAAGGCAATTTCCAAATCCCGGCGAGACCGATTTTAAAACTCGGAAATTCTGATTCTTGAAATCGACACACCAGAAAGTTGGTCACTGACTTTCGGTGGCACCGATATGAAAGTTGGTGGTACCGAGATATTAGGGTTTGGCAAAGGTTCCGTCTGTGGAAAATCTGTAGGGCCGAAAGGGAATTCTTGGTGTCACCAATTTTGATGTGTAGGCTTTTGACAGAGAATTTTGTGAGAGAAATGCTCGGTATTTTTGGTGGCTATATCTAAGCACTTGAGCAACCAATTGATCATAGATACCTCACCCCCTTTGTAACAGCCCGAAACCGACGCTCAAGAAGGTTCCTCTTTTATTCCATTATTGTCGTGTGCTTCTTTTGTTTGTCGCATTCATCATCGCATCATGCACATCATCCGCATTGCATCGACACTCCGATGCCATCATTTTTTTAAACTTGCATCTGTTATTAGTTATCGGTTCTCTCTGTTTTGTCCTTGACCGTTTCGAGACCAACCACACACGCATGTGCCCGTGATATAGTTGGTGTGCTGTCTTAATATATTGTAACTAGACCAACTGCCAAATTTCATCGCAATCGGAGTCTATTTGATACTCGAACCGTTAAACCTATATCGACACTATAGCCGGTCAAATGTCAAACGTTTTCGGTATTTAAAACCTTGTTGCTGGGCTACCCATTTTCCCTCTCATCTCCGCCTAGCCATCTGCACAGTGCATAGAACCTACGCGCAACATAGTCCAAAAACTCCTCCTGGACCCAAACCCAATGGTCGTAACTGTAGGGTCCGGAACAACCCTGTTATACCCCAAACCATCATCGGTTTGTCATTGGGCTCCCTAAACTAGTTATTCTCAGCCATCCGATTTAATCGGAGGGTCCAAATGCCCCCAAAATTAACCCATTGGCTATATGTAGTCCATCCTAGTCCATTTTGGACAAACCCTAGCCCTAAGGAGACAAACCCCCATAATTTTCGTAGCGCCGCCCCACTCCGGATTCCCCTTGGGATCCAAGCCGAGCCAACGAGCCACAACGATCCCCACCCGATCTGGACCACCGGATCCTAGATCCAATGGCCCACGGCGCCCCCTGCTTGCCCTCAGTTGCCCACGATCTTGATTTGTATCGGAAGCCATGGTGCTCCATGTCCGACACTCAAGCGAGCTCCCGTGTCGATGGCCTCTTTCGGTGCAGCCCCGACCAAAGTACCCGATAGAACTCCTCGCTGCCCTACTAAATCTCCTCCGCTGGCCCTCGCCGGAGTGGTTCCCGTCGCCGTCGTTGCCAGACCGACCTCCGAACCGCCGCCCTGCTCCGCCGCGCTAGCCGGCACCACAGATCCTCGCTTTCCACCGGATCCATCAAGATCCGGGAGGCCTCCCCTCGCGGCAGCTCCGGCCTGATCCAGAACCTCGTCGTCGTCCCTCGCCATGACCGCCCGTCATCTCTAGTGATGCGCGTCGTCTTCATTTCCTGTGGGTCAAGCAACACCCGCTCGAGCCGATGGAGCGTTGATTGTGCTCAGATCTGTCGAGATAGACCCCACATCCGCGACCTCCCACCCGCATGGGGTGCGCCAAGCCAGCCGACCCAAGTCACCAGCGCCTCCGGCCCAGCAACGCCATGTCTTGCCAGCCTCGGACCCCCCTCCCGCAAGGCCCAGCTCTTCCCCCGCAAACTGCCCCATCCTCTCCCAGCCAACCGCACCCGTGTGGGCCATGCCGCCGACCCTGGCCCATCTTCAACCAAGGCACAATGGCCTCCTCACCGACCGGTTTGTGGCCCAAGGTGAGTGATGCCTCGCTAGTTTTCTCCATGCACGTTACATGCTATCATGCACTCAGCTCTATTTCAGGCTCTATTGCACTTTCGGCCCTTGCATATATATTTCCGCATTTGCAATTTTAGCTAATTCTCACGTCATTTCGTATTTACAGAAAAAGCAAAATTTTAAAATGCTCATTACTAATTAACAGTGTAGCGCATGTAAAAACTTTAAACATGTAAAATTCTTAGTATTTTGTGTAGATTCACAATATCCAACTTTCAACATGTTAAAAATGTTTAACTTGTTGTTTTCATTTAACTCACATAGTTGTCATGCTAAAATTATTTATTTCATAACTAATTAACCATAGCTCGGATTAAAATGTTCCACGTATGTAACTTGACTAGAAAAATGTGTAGAACAACATGGTGGCATTTATTTAGTTGTTTAGCAGTTCTAAAAATGTGTTATAGGTAGAAAAATACCGAAATGTTAATTTGCATATGTGGACTTTCCGAAATTGTTATTCGTTGTTCCGGTCTCATTTAGACTTGCGTCGAATTTCATGTAGTTTCATAATTTCTTGTTGCATCCATTTTAACATGCTTGTGGTTGTCATTTGCATTCATGGCATATCATCTCGTGTTGCTCATATCTTTTAAACCGTAGCTCCGTTTTAAACGATATATATATGTAAATCGACTAGAATGAAGTGTAGATTTACATGATCCACTTTATTTTGCTTTTTAACAAATATAAAATGTGTTTAGTACAGATCTGGATCAATTTCAAAATTAATATATGGGGTCATTTCGGAAATGCTATATGTTGTTTCCGACCTCATTTAAAATGCCTAGATAGTGAAGTCTATTTATGCTTCACCTCTTGCCATGTATAACAACATTTAATATTAGCATGTACCTAAACGGGAGTGAACTAAGTAATCCAAGTGTGAAGTTTCATCAATATGTAACTCATTGCATATTCAGCTTCATTTAATGTGTAGTAATAAATTGTTGTGCTTTGTCGTGTCGTGCATAATTAAATGGACATGCATCATAATTGCTTACACATAATGTCATGAATATGTTGTGGTGTCTATCATGTGTTTATTATTTGTTTACGGATTGTTTCTTCTCGATAGAGTTCCAAACCACTTCGGAGTGTGAATATTCGTTCGACTATGTTGGTTCGTATGCTTCGCGGATTCATTCTTCTTCCAAGCCGGATCACATGCAAGATGATCGTTTTCCTAGCTACCATTACTATCATTGCCATGCTAGTTGTCTCATTTCTATTGCTATGCCTCGCTGCCTACCACCTATTATGTCAAGCCTCCCAACATTGCCATGAAAAGCCTCTAACCGCTCCACATCCGAGTAAAACCTTGTTTGGCTATGTTATCGCTTCCTGAGCCTTCTTATAGCATCGCTAGTTGCAGGTGCATATGATTTCCATGTGACAACACGGATCCCTTGTTATATCACCACAATATTTCTATTTAATTTAATGCACCTATATACTTGGTAAAAGGTGGAAGGCTTGGCCTTCTATCCTGGTGTTTTGTTCCATCTTTGCAGCCCTAGTTACTTGTGCACCGATGTTATGTTCCGTAATTGAGCGCTCCTAACATGCTTGGGGTTGTTATAGGGACCCCCTAGATTTTATTTTTGGGATAAAAATCTTCTGGCAAGGCCCAACATTGGTACTATATTTTCCCAACATAATAATACTGAACATGGTTATTAAAACATAGGGCGTCATGATCCCAAGGAGTAATTCAACATAATAGAGGGGGCAAGTGCTGATGGTGTTGGTCCCAAACGGGCTGCCTGCAGGGCCTCAGCGAGGGAACTCGAGGTATGGTTTTACTCGTAGCTAGTCCCATCCGATTGTGCCATGAGAACGAGATATGCGGCTCCTATCGGGATCGTCGGCACATCGGGCGTCCTTGCTGGAATTGTTTTACCCTTCTCGAACAGATTGTGCGAGGGATTCCAAGGATACTTTGGGCTATCTCGAGGTTGAGGTCTTCCACCAGGAATCCTAGGAGATCACGGGGTTTCCATGGTCGAGGTTCTTGACGCAGCTGATGGTAGTTTGTGACGGACTAGTTGGAGCACCCCTGTGGGATTAAATCTTTCTGAGAGCCGAGCCTGCGGTTATGTGGCAACTTGGAAACTTTGTTTAACACTTGTTCATAGCAAACTTGAAGTAGACTTAACTAAAATATGCCAACTGTTGCGTAACCGTGACTGTCTCTTCTTGTGAGTTCTACATCCGAGAGAGAGGACGCAGTGGGGTTATGTTTGACGTAAGTAGGTCTTTAGGATCACTTTGTGATCATGATTGGTTCACGTACGTTATGCATAGATCACCCCCTCTATGTCTTCTACTCGTAAGTTAGCCACTCAAATAAATACTTAGTTGCTTGCTGAAGCCTCACCACTTAACCATACCTCACCTGTTAAGCTTTGCTAGTATTGATACCTTTGGAAATGAGATTGCTCAGTCTTTGTGGCTCACAGTTCACTACAACAATAGTTGCCGGTACAGGTAAAGTGATATTTTGACGTGAGGGCGATGATTATTCTATTTGGAGTTTCTTCTTCTTCTTCATCATCGATCTAGGATGGGTTCCAGGGCAACAACCTGGGATAGCAAGGATGGACGTCGTTCTTTTATAGTTTGATTTCTTCCGTAGTCGGACCGTGCTCTTCTACATGGTGATTGAATATATTGGTGTATGGTGTTGTTCTTGTTGTAGCTTGTGGTGAGTGTAGGCCAATTCCATATACTCATCTCTTCCGTAAATGTACTTGTAGCGATATGCTGTCACACCCTGTTTTTGGCTTGCCTGACTAATTAACTTATTTCAAAATTTAGGACCAACTAAAATTTTTGTGAATGCTTGTGATGCTTGGAGTGACTATTGTCTGCCTGTTTGTTTAATTGCATGTGATTGATCCCCATTAGTTCTTGCCATCCTCCTAATCACCTCCTCACTCTATGATCTCCTGTCTAGTGATCATACCATGTGTTTAGGACAAATATCTATTTTTACCAAATATTATTCTCACCAAAAAGCTTTTCTTTGAATTAAACTTTCAAACCCCTGAGATGAGGTTTGTACTACAAGTCCTCAAATTAGGGAGTTTCTTTTGCACCAATTGTTTTATTTAAAACCATTATCAAAATGACTTACAAAAACCACCATATTATTATTTTAAAATTTATTTTATTATTTTATTTAAAAGCCCTTCTGTGAGGCCAGAAATGGTCTCCTATGAAGGAAAGTTATTTTTATTGCCTTCAAAATATTTCAGAAAATTTAGGGAAACTCAGTGGATATATTTATTCCATATTTATGAGTTTCAACACATGGTCATGTTCAAAATATTGGGCAAACCTCCCCAAAACCATTCCTGCCTATTTCAAGATTTTGGAATATTTCTATAAGAAATATTCTCAATAAATTCCTGTAAAATTATAGCATGTGATATATGATATTCTTGATGATCTTGCCAAGTTTCATTCCAATCCAAGTTGATTTGACTCCCCTAATCACTCTAAAACCCTATCTGTCTAGAATCAAATTTGAGCAACTCTACATTGTGAAGTGCCTCCAATTGTGCTCAAATTTGGTGGACATGTTCCAGTACTCCAATGAGGCATCCACACCAAGTGGTACAACAAGGAGAATAGAGGAACTTGTCCTAAGACCCTCAAAACCCTCTCTGTTGATTTCTGACTTTGACAAACTTTACATTATAAAGTTTGTCCAATTGACCTCAAACTTTTTGTGCATGCCTTAATGCTCAAATAATGCCCCTACACCAAATATTGGATTTGTGGGAATTTATTTGAATAGGGTTCTAAGCAGAAACCCATTTTTGCCCCTTTCTAGGGTTTTTCAAGTCTACATTGGAAAACTTCTCCAGCAAATCCCAAATTTGGTGTGCAAGCCTATTTTCATCTATTATTTGATCCTGTTAAGTTTCATAGTCATTGGAGTCCATCTGGTAGCCTAACCACAGATCAAACACCTTGTGTGCACTCACTAATTTGGTTTCTTTTGCCCCTTCCACTTTATTCCTTGAGCTCAACTTTCTACCACAGCCTCACATAGTCATATTTTACCTCCAGTAACTTTCCCATGGCCACTGGTCAATTATTGGGGAAGGACCCTTTGTAAGTTTCTCTCATTTTCACCCTTGGCAGCACTATTTTACCCTTCTTTCCATTATTCTTCTTAAGCTATCACCCCCAACTCTTTCCAGAGCATCTATCCCATGCCAAAGCATCATTTGGAACCAATAGATGGCATTCTCATGTGGAGGAAATGAGCAGCACCTCCTCAAGTTCATTTCTGGCTGAATCATGGCTTTGAATAGCAAGTAGTATCTACCCCCATTTGTTTGAACTGAAACTTTGCAGTATTAAAGTCCTTCCATGCCTAGCACTGCCAGACATAATTTCTCTCCAAGGATCCCCACCTAAGACCCCCTGTTGTCAGCTCTAAGTTTGCTGTTAGGAACTTTGCAGCAGTCAAAACTAGTTCAAACCGACTCCACTAGTTGCCAAACTCGAGCGTTACCTTTCTGCGTGTATGCCTTGCATGTTGGACAGGTTTTGCTGGCCATTGCAAACCTGTGGGCGTGGGTGGCCGTGGTGACCACCACCCTGACGTGCAAACCGGGTGCTCTACACCTAGTTTCTCCCCTCCCAACCGTTTCTTGGCGAAGCAGGTTGCCCCAGCATGTCCCAGCGCGCCGTAGAGCATCCCTTGACCGTTCCAAGCTACTCCCAATCACTAGCTACCCTCCAAACCCCCTCAGGCATGCGTGGCATCCATGCACCAGAGAGATCCAAAGGCTCCTGGGCTTTCTCTCCTTTTCCCCCTCCCCATATGGCTCCCTTCCGAGCTCCCTAAGCCTCTAGAACCTCTCCCTCTCTCTTTGGAACCACCCTGGAGCCCTGCTATCTCCCCAAGCTTTCCCCTCCTCCTGTCTTAGCCATGGCCGAAAGGGTAAAGCTCCGGCCTCCTCTCGGGTTGGCATGCGCGGGGCCTCCCCTCGCCTCCTTCCTCCCCTGTTAGAAGACCCCCAGGCCGCCGCAACTCCTCTGCAGCACCTCCTGCTCTTCCCCTTCGCTGCTAGTGCCGAAACCAGGGGGTAGATGGCCTCCCCGTAGCCTCGTCGCCGGCGCTCATGCAGCCCTCCCCTGCAGGTGCTGAGCAGGGGAACGGGTGCGGCTAACTCCCCCGAGCACGCCGGTGGCCGGCGCACTGCTGGGGGGTGGCCAGATCCACCTGGGGGAAGCTCCTCCCACGGCCAGTCTACCCTTCCCTGCCTCCCGTGCGTGCGGGCAGGAGGAAGGAGAAGACCTGGCCAGCGGGACCCCTTCGTCAGCGAGCCAGGAGCTGGGCCGCCCGTTTAAGTGAAGGCGCCCCATGTGCTTCGCGCTTTTCCCTGACCGAAGGCTTACTAGGCCGGTGCGCCTCCTGCGTGGCCAGCCTGCCGGTGGCCAGGGCAGTTGGGCCAGCCCATTCGCCTATCTAGTTCCCTGGGCGCTAGTTAGCTCGGAAGATGAGTGCTTTTCTCCTTTTCCTATTTTAGTAAAACTTCAAATATCCATTATAAATCCACTCTAGCTCTGATTCTAATGATTCAAATTTCTACAGGTTCCTAAATTCAAGCTCTATCCACATGTGTGCTTTGCACATTTTTCCAAGAAGATTTGCTGTAGTGTTTTTACCCAAATCCAAATCTGGATATAAGTATCCCTCCTTTCAAAACTCCTAGAAGCTTCAAATCAACTCCAAATGGAGTGATTCAAACTCCGAGAGCCTTCTAAAATCAGTCTCTATTTTTGGGACTCTGGTCAACATTTTTGTGTGACTTACTTCTGTTGCAATAAATAAATAGCTCCTATTGCTATTTATTCCTCATTGTAAAATCTCTAGAATATTCATACCATCTCCAAATCGAGTGAAACCACTTCCTAAATATTCCTAAAATCATTCTCTGCTAAATGGGTGCCTCCACTCATTTTAACAAAATGATTTTTGTTGACTCCTTCAATAATCACATATTGCTTCTTTCACCTATTAAAAAATCCTTGATGATTCAAATCTCCTGTGAGAAGCTTCAGGTATTTTTCTTATGACCAGAGAGGTCCAAGAAAAATAAAACTTCTATTTATAGAACACTTTTATTCTGCTTGCTATATGGCTTACTATAGTTGTTTCCGATGATAGTAGACGGAGTATTCGGAGTTGGAGCGGAAGACCTCGAAGACCCCGAGAACTTACGTGAGCAAGGCAAGCAGCCCTTTGACCTTGACTTGAGCACAAACATTGTTGCATGCTAGTATAGTTGGTATTTTCCTGTTGCATGTGATCATGATGCCGGTTCATGATTGTGGTGATGGTACCGAAGGCTTCTTCGAAGCACTTGCATGGTAGTGATGTTATTCATATGACTCCTCGGAGCACAAGCATGATGAGCTTGACCCTACCATCTATGAGGATCATGCTACTGTCATGTTGACTAGTAGAGTAAGATCATTGCATTGAGCTTGTCCCTACCCCTAGAGGGTCATGTTATTACCACGTTGACAAGTAAAGATAGAGCATTTTATCATGAGCATGATGATGAGTTAAATAAAGAGTTTATGAAAACCCCGTCGGGTGCCACTAATGCCCGAGGGTGATGATGAGTTGGTGATCACTTTTGGTGAAGTGATGCACCGGTGTTTTGTGTGAGTATGGTTTCGGAAATGGGATTAGATTTATGATGTGTTGACCATCCCAACCTTACCAGTACTACCATGATACCCCTTTATGGGACGGGGCTTTGTTGATTACTCTGGTCGGTACTAGCAAAGAGCCACATTACTAGTGGCAGGAGTGATCGGTGTCACTCTCGTGATGGGGTCGTGCCAGGTAGGACGACTATGCCATTATTATGAGTTCCAGGCACACCGTTGGTCCCTGCATGGTTGATACAGTCCAGAGTCGGTGCTCGTAAGACGTACAACATGTGGGCTGGGTACCAATCGAGTGGACCTCTTTGTCTAGTATCGTTAGGGGAAAGATGATGATCGGGTACTTACCTCGGGTATACGTGATATACCGCGAGTCGTGGATGACACGGAAGTTTCCCGTTTCTCGTGGGTCCAGCGTACTACCTCTGCAGAGTGTCAAACTATTCGAATAGCCGTGTCCACGGTCAAGGACAGTTGGGTGGTGCCGCTTAAATTACGTCCAGCGTTTCCGCATAAACCAAGTGTGTGTGTGTGTGGTGTTTAAAAAGGTGTTGTTATGATAATCACAATAATATGACCAAGTTCGATGACTTGGCATATAGGGTAAACCCGGATGGTTTAGCCCTCATTAATACATTGAGATTATGACAAGTCCGATGACTTGGCATATAGGGTGAACCCGGTGTGTTCAACCCTTGTCAGATATGTCGATGTCTGTAACCTGTTCTTCAAGAGTAGTTCTTTAACTTGTTGCATATACCTGATCATTCCACCAAATTGCATTCCACCAAAGATACATGTTACTGTTATTCTTCACTTACAATGTTCATATCATGGGCTGTTTGCGAGTACATTCAAAGTACTCATTGGCTTGCCACTGGTTATTTCATTGACCAGGTCTGAAAGACAGGATATGGTGAAGATTAACTCGGTGACGTTCTTGCGAGCTAGGACGCTTCCCAGTCAGAATGCCTGTAGGTTAAGGCCGATGGCATGGGTTCACGCTTTCAACCAATAATTCCGCTATTGGTCTAGTTTGGTGCTTTGGCCTTTAAGGCCCTATGTATATAAGACTCGACCGAAGTGGTCATTTATTGTATCAAACGGTATGTATGGATGTAAGACTCTATTATTCAGTATCTGTGTTCAGTGAGCATTGATCCTTGGGATCACTGGGCACGGCGATCTCGACTTACCAGTCAGGGTCCCCACATATGCATTCTTGCAAAACGACAAGATGAGCTTCTATCCCTGTCGAGGCCCTTGAGCCCAAATAAGGATAGGATCGAATGGGATTTCTCACAAATATAAAATGCAGTGTCTTGTAGCTTGAAGTTTGGCCAATCCTTTTGCTTTCCTTGCATCAAGGGGCTTATCCTCACAATCCTTAGCTAATCATCTGAGTGGACTATACCTGAAATATACTAGGTAGAAGTGTTAGTACAAGAGACAATGTATGTTGTCATGAACTATCAAAACCACCAAGGGAGCATATGTGCTTTCAATCTCCCCCTTTTTGGTAATTCATAACAACATAAACGAAAGGTTCAAAATAAAGATAAGCAATATAATATGACTGCTTTGAAAGATACATGACTTATACATACTCCCCCTAAATGTGTGCAATCCCTTTTTAAAGGATGTTTGCTTTGGAGTGCAAGAGCACACACATAGTAGAAGGGACAGGACAAGTCATGTGAATCTTACCACATACACCATGGGTAGAGAATATGGCGACTCCACCCTTCTAGCGCTTCCACCAGCGACTCCATGGCGATCTGGACTTCTAGCTGGCGCACAAACCTTCCTCTCTGATCATCAACTCAGGTCATTGCCCACGATCCCAAACACACCATTCTCCATGGGTTCCTCTGGTGGTACCACCTTGGATCTGGATTTCTCCCCTGGTGCGGCTTTTGTGGATGATGTTTTTCGGCACTCTGGCTTTTCAGTACATCCGATGGATCATCGAGGTTCTTTCATCATGGTTGTCTCCTTTAGTCGTCATGCTTTTCGCTTAACTGATGATGGTGTTGCCGCCGCCCTGGAATCAACGATTGATGGCTCGGCCATTGATCTGATGGTTCAGTGCGTTAAGAACAAGGTTTTCTCGTTCAGGGTTTCTTGCAAACAAGTTGGATTTCATATTCTTGATTTGCGTTATTATAAATGTTCCAGTTTCAAGTGTTTGTTCAATCTGTGGGGTAATGGTGGACCAACTTGGCGACTTGAATTGACACTCTGTGTGGCACCCCGATAGAGGGCCGACGCACGCCCGTCCCCAGGATAAGACCAGACGCACGCCCGTCCCCAGGATAAGACCGGACGCACGCCAAAGACATGATACAACAATTCCAGGCAAAAATAGTTTTATTAATATAATGGAGTATTACCATACTGTTGCTTAGAACAATATTACACAACTCCAAAGCTAACTAAATGGCAGCAGAGGTCTTGAATCGATGGCAACGACATCTCTGGCTGGGCTCCATAACTCGTAGGACTAGTTGGGTTACGATATAGCACGATGAGTCTTCTCTTGCAACTGCCCACGTGCAAGGCCAGGTGAGTACTTTGGATGTACTCGCAAGACAACCAAATACATAGCATCCGAACAAGCAGATAACAAAGCAAATACTATGCTATATAAGAATTATTCTAAACATGGCACGAAATTAACAGGAAAATGGCATAACATGGATCAAGCATGTAATCTACCTAACTAGCATGGCAAAGATCACAACAAGTGTTTAAATTACTTACAGTTACTGAATGCTAACTTACTCTCTTGTGGGTTGTTCCACAACCCTCGATATACTCGTAATCCAACCTGAATGGATCCAAATCACCTCCAAATCATTTAGTCATCTGACTACTCATCATGTAGCCATCGCTTGGCTAACATATCATGTTATCGACATCCTTTGTTGTTCACACAAGATGAGTTCTTCCATCATTGCTAACACTGATATGCTTGACCACCTACTGAGGTCTGGCCGGGCTGTCCAATACCGTGGACTTGACTATTCGAATAGGTTTGACACTCTGCACAGGTTGCACACTTTACCCACACTATGGAGCACTGACCTCGTGATCCCATTCGGGTGGACCAGTGTTGCTCCAAGGAAACTTGCCTGACCCGTGACTCTTCCATCGTACCACCGACATTCATCCTCCCCCGAAGTCGTGCCATGAGATTAAACCCTACTACTACATGTCATTGTTTCTAACAATATTATTATTAGCATGGTATCACGTGATCAAGACATGACATTAGATAAAAGGTAATGCTAAGAGCTACTACCGATATCATCACAGATGTATGCAAATGCAGACTAACAGGTGATACAGATAAACACATAGAGTGCAAGCAAAGTCATCACACAAGTCTGGAGCTAATGATAAGAGGTTGGCTTGCCTGAGGGTTGACGAATACTCCGGGAATAAGCGCGATAAAACGCGGGAAAGATTTGCTGAAGAGGTTTCCCTATTGGAGGGCTCAATCAGAGGGCAAGGGCAAAACAATCATTTCTACTGAGCAAACACATAATGAAAATCATACTTTCTAAACAGGCTCGATGAGACGAAAGCGTGGGCGCTGGTTTTACCTCAATCGGAGTTACGGTCGCGGAGTTATGGGTGTTAGAGCACCAGTGACTAGTCTGTAAAAAGAAATACTACAAATAGGTCCCTGGGGCTGAAGTAGAACGTGCCTTCGGCTAGAATAGGTTTTCCAACAGGGAAAACGTATTTTGAGAAATGCGCTTCCACTTACTCCACTAGGCCCGGGCTCTCTCTCTCTTACAGCTGGGCCCCACCTTATCCACTTCCTCTCTCTCTCTCTCTTACACGTGGGGCCCTCCCCATCTTTCTCTCTCTCTCAACTCCTCCTCCCACCTTCTTCTCCAATGTGCGAGAGGGCAGGGGAGGGTGCCGGCCGCCGCAGCTGCCATTGCTCCACCGCGAGGGAGAGCTGGCCGGAGGGCGCAGGGGGGCCGCCGCTCCTTGCCGCGCCCAGGTGTGGCCGCGGGGTCACCCGAGGTGGCCTGGAGTGCCACCACCGCGACGAGAGCAGAGCCGCGCCGGTAGGGCTCGATGCCGACGCGCGGGGCCATGACGGCTCCTGTGGAGGGTCAGCGCAGGCTGCTGGATGCAGGGGCTCGGGGCACACCCTTAAATAGCTTCGGGAAGAGGTTCTCGCGACGCCGGGAGAAGCTTCGAGAACCATGGCGAGATTCCGTCGGCAGTCACCTCCAGGAGCAAGGGAACAAGGGGGAGAGGGCTCCAGAGGGTGCGGGAGGGCAGTGGGGAGCTTGCCGGCACTCCTAGACAAGCTAGAACCCACGGGAATCGAGCTCCCATCAACCTCAATGCACAAAGCTCTGTTTTGGCATGCTTTGCATGTGGTCACCACGATGCTACGACATTGCCACAACACACTTCATGGCAAAAGATGTCTAGGTTCTTCTCCACACTGCTCTGAGTTGACCTATGCATCTGGACATCACTGGGGAGCAATGGTATGACCTCTCCTTGCTTAACAAGAATCCAATAGCAAGGTGTTTGATCTATGAAGTGGCCACCACAGTGCTCCTCTTGGCATGCTCCTTAGCTGAGGTTGACCACTCACTAAGGTCACTATCCTGGCCAAAATTCAGCACACACAAATAAGTCCAGGGTTACTTGTTTTGTAACTTGGCATTTTGATCAGAAATGAAGAAGCTGATGCTGGGGTTAATTGGCTAGATACAAATGGCTCAAACTTGGAGGAGACTAATTATTTAGGCGTATGAAGTCACTGTAAAAGTTTCATACCATTTGCATAAGTATAAATGGTACTTCCTTGACAATGCTCCAATTTGGACAGAAACTTAGATAAATTGCTGAGGAAGGATGGATTGATGGAATGGGCTAAATTTTGGTGGTCAACGATAATATATCATATTGAACTACCTTGACAAATTTCAGCTCAAGGGAATCAAGGAATCAAGCACTTCCTTTGCAAATAGAAAATCTGATCAGAATTTGCAAAGGGATGTTGTGCTCAATTTTTGATTTGGGGAACTTGATATTTTGATGGAAATGATGATTATATGGATATGAGAAGCTCCACAAATTATTTGGGATTTTTCCTAGATACCAAAATGGTAGTTCCTTTGGAAAGGCCCCAAAATGCAATATTGGCTTTAAATAGGAAAAGGCATTTTCCCCACTTAGTGATGGCCAATATTTTATGAGAGCTCCATACGATCACAAAGAATATCTCCACAAGTTTTCATGGCCTTGGGAGATGGATAGATATTTTCTTGGATTTAATTTCTCAGAAAAGCAGAAACAAGAATTAACTATAGAGGAGAAATATTGCATATGGCTTTGCAATATTTTTGCATATCTAGGGTTTATGAGGGTATAATGATATTTGGGAATTTTTGGAGGATTAACAGAGCAAGGGAAATGATGGCTCTTTTGCAAACACAAAGGCAGGATTCCGAGTTCCAATATTTCGGAGCTAGGGTTTTAAAGAGGTTTGTGGTTTACTCAACAAGGGTAAGCTGGCACAAGGACATGGGAAAAGCACTGAGAGGTTGAGGATGGACTCAATTCACCTAGTTATTTGCCAAATTCCAGAGGAAGAATTTAGGAGAGAAAAGCTAGGAAGGAATAACAGCACAAAAATCGATGACCCGATTTTTGGGGTGTTACAAACCTTCCCCCCTTAGAAGAATCTCGTCCTCGAGATTCCTAGGGTTAGCTTAGAACAAAATTACTATGCCTCCTAGAAGAACCTATGGGCTTGGATCTTAACCCTATGGTTGAAATAACCGAGTTAAGAGTACACCCAGATCGAGACACAAATATCGCGGGATCTACTCCACACGCGGGGGTCACTGGGTAGCCCTATCATTTTAGAAAAAGAAGAATTTCCTTTTTCCGAAAATGCTTGGGGCACCACAATGAACAGTGACCTCGCTCGCTGGCAAGTGGGACCAGGGCCCACTCACAACCTTCTTCTTCTTCTTTCTCCAGCCAACGACTCTCACTCTCTCTCGCTCTTCCGCCGTCCGAGGTGCGGCTAGGCACTGCACACCTCTAGCTCCTAGGGCGTAAAGCACCCTACGACGGTAGTGCGCGGCGTGCACGAGGCCGACGCATAGAGCACTCCCATTGCGGGCCAACGCCGGTCGGCACTACTCGCGGATTCGCTCCTGGATGCCGGTGATCGAGCAACGCGCGGGCTCGTGGACCTCGCTCACCGTACACCGGATCGGGGCTATAAAGCGATCGCGGTTCCTCTCTCTTCTACCTTGCATCCTACCTCACTTATTCCTCCTCTTCTCCTTCTCTTTCTGGTTGCAGGAGCGCGAGGCAAGGCACTAATGGCGGGCGTGGGATCAGAGCTGCTCACGATCCTCTTGGCTGGTCTACTGGCGGCGCTGGTTGGCGGCTCGCTGCTACTGTGCGCGAAGATCCTTGATGATCGTCACGATGCCGCGGCTAGAGGGATGGCTGAGGGTCAACTATGCCGTCTCAGGCCGGCGGAATAAGCGCTAGCGGGGGCGGCATGGGCGACCTGTCAACATCACACAAGACGGTGACAGAGGCACTGCTGGGTCTAGGGTCAGTGTGGTGCGGTCAGCGGAGCTCTATCAGTGTGGAGACCACGCTGCTGGTTGCTCCTCGCTGAATGGCGTCCACAAGTAGTGGGTACTGGGGAAAATACGGTTTAGGTCTTGGTCTGGAAGGGTTGTAACGGCCTATGATGCAATAAAATTTCTCAGAATTTCTCCGAGATTGCAACCAGTATGCAGACATTGCTCACATGATACACATGCAATCTATTCAAACTAACATGCAAGCAAATGCAGAATGCTCATGGTGGCAAAATGCAGGCGAAAGAAAGAATCATATTAAGCAGATTATACTAAGGTGTTTTAATGCTATGGGTGTATGTACTCCTTGCGTACATACACCTATACCAGCTCACTTTTTATTAGGGACTCTGGGTGAGTTCGTTGTTATTAGGTGTAACTGCTCTACTGCTAGAATCTTGTTAAGAATCCAATGCCAGCTCTACTAAACATTTCTGCTTAACAGGGTGACAGATGAACCAATCACACAGGGTAAATAAGCATACATGACATTACAACAACACACATGCACAATCAATGCAGGCAGTACAACAACACGCGACCCTACTGGGCGGCTGGCGACAACAACTCACTCCAAGCAACAGTTTCCTAATCCTAGATGCGGGCGAAGAAACAGTCTTCGCAGCACACCTACTTGCAGCATCTCTTGGCTTCGCCCACTGCTGAAGCCACAAATGGGCCGACTCTTGCTGGGGCTGTCCTGGGAGACGAAGGCCGAGCCAACTTCCATCTTGATTGTCGGGCACCTCTATGGGTTGGGGCTCAACTACTGGAGCTACAGGGGGAACTTGAAGGAACACATCCTGACGACAAAGTCGCTGGATAGTTCCTAGAATGGAGTTCCGGTGGATGTTCCCGGGTTGATATGGGTCCACGGGTTGCGAGTGCGGTACTAGCTGCGAAGGGGGCACTGGGTTTGGCAACAGGGAGCGGGTGGAATGGGGCGCAACTTGACGGGCCGCACAGTATGCTTCCGTAACAACCCGTGTGGTGTCATGGTCAACGGCTTTGAACTCTCTAAGAATGCCGGAGAGCAATAATCCCTGGGCAGCAACAAACTGGATCAGTCGAGCTATTGCTGGGTCTGCGTCTTCGACTGTGTCGGAGAAATTGCAGCCTGCGTCTGACGCAGAGGGAAAATAGCAAAACTCGTGCATCTCTGCCACTTGCGGAAACTGGAAACAAAGACGGGTGATGGCTTCCACAACAGCTATCTGGACAGCCAACACAGGGGTGGGCATGGGTTTGCCACAAAAATTCATGGGTTTCCCATCCGCTGCTGGACCTGGGTTGATATGCACCTTTGCATAAAACCGGCAAAGATGGGGACCGGGTTCCGACTGGAACACCAAATACACTCGAGGCTTACTATGGCCAAGGGCTCGGGAGAGCATACTCAAAGGGATGGGCGGAAATCCAGGATAACCATTGGACAAGGTTCGGCTATGGAAAATGGGCATTTTGGAGGAACTAGCCATGGGTGCTGGTTTGGGGATCCTGGCCTGGGTTCTCTTGCACGTTCGGGCTCACTAGGTGGAGAGAGCTGTGACTCACAAGGGAGAGGGGTTAAATAGGTAGTCGTGCTGGAACACACCGGGATGGCGTAGATCCTTCTCGTGCTGGGTAGAAGATACGCCGGCACGACAGGCAACTGGGTAGGGTCAGGGTCCAATCTAAAGTGGTTGGGTGGAAGGACAATTGGGTCGGGACACATCCATTCCTACTGCTCCATCTATTGGTAAATAGTGGCCATGTCGGATGCCACAGATGAGTCAAATCTACTGGGCTCACTACCGGTTGAACCTAAGGTGGTCTTGGGGCTAGGGTAACCTACAGCTAGCCTAGCTCTGATACCACGTCTTGTGGCACCCCAATAGAGGGCCGACGCATGCCCGTCCTCAGGATAAGATCGGACGCATGCCAAAGACATGATACAACAATTCTAGGAAAAAATGGCTTTATTAATATAACGGAGTATTACAATACTGTTGCTTACAACAATATTACACAACTCCAACGCTAACTAAATGGCAACAGAGGTCTTGAATCGATGGCAACGACATCTCTGGCTGGGCTCCGTAACTTGCAGGACTGGCTGGGTTACGATCTAGCACGACGAGTCTTCTCCTGCAACTGGCCACGTGCAAGGCCAGGTGAGTACTTTGAATATACTCGCAAGACAACCAGATACATATCATCCAAACAAGCAAATAACAAAGCTAACACTATGCTATATAAGAATTATTATAAACATGGCATGGAATTAATAGGAAAATAGCATAACATGGATCAATAATGTAATCTACCTAACTAGCATGGCAAAGATCACAACAAGTTTTTAAATTACTTACTGTTACCGAATGCCAACTTACTCTCTTCTGGGTTGTTCCACAACCCTCGATATACTCGTAATCCGACCTGAATGGATCCAAATCACCTCCAAATCATATAGTTATCTGACTACTCATCATGTAGCCATATCTTGGCTAACATATCATGTTATCGACATCCTTTGTTTTTCACACAAGATGAGTTCTTCCAGCATTACTAACACTGATATGCTTGACCACCTACCGAGGTCTGGTCGGGCTGTCCAGTACCGTGGACTCAGCTATTCGAATTGGTTTGACACTCTGCAGAGGTTGCACACTTTACCCACACTATGGAGCACTGACCTCATGATCCCATTCGGGTGGACCAGTGTTGCTCCAATGAAACTTGCCTGACCCGTGACTCTTCCATCGTACCACCGACATTCATCCTCCCCCGAAGTCGTGCCCTGGGTGGCCCTGTGTCCTCATGATACCTGCCACCGTTGTGGCCAAACTAAACTGTCCCAAACGGGGACGCCGGCACAAACAACTCAATTAGCTCACAGGGTTATCACCGCCTACCTGATCAGGGTAGCACGCGTGCATAACCCTCCCTCTTTGGAGGTATCGGTGAAAGAGCATGTGATCCGACCAAGTCAACGCCGTTCCAGAACGACAAATGTGGTTGCACGGGTAAGCCCGGACAGGTTACTCAAGATCAACCAATAATCAATAATCTCAAGCCACTACTATTGAGCCATATCCATAAACTGTTGGATGAAACCCAAAGTAATCATAGACAGTAATCTCAACATCATGGCATGACATCAAACCCTACTACTACATGTCAATGTTTCTAACAATATTATTATTAGCATGGTATCACGTCATCAAGACATGCCATTAGATAAAAGGTAATGCTAAGAGCTACTACCGATATCATCACATATGTATGCAAATGCAGACTAACAGGTGATATAGATAAACACATAGACTGCAAGCAAAGTCATCACGCAAGTCCGGTGCTAATGATAAGAGGTTGGCTTGCGTGAGGGTCGACGAATACTCCGGGAAGAAGCGTGATAAAACGCCGGAAAGATTTGCCGGAGAGGTTTCCCTCTCGGAGGGCTCAATCAGAGGGCAAGGGCAAAACAGTCATTTCAATTGTGCAAACACATAATGAAAATCATACTATCTAAATGGTCTCGACGAGACGAAAGCGTGGGCGCTGGGTTTACCTCAATTGGAGTTACGGTCGCGGAATAATGGGTGTTAGAGCACCAGGGACTAGTGTGTAAAAAGAAATGCTGCAAACAGGTCCCTGGGGCTGAAGTAGAACGCGCCTTCGGCCAGAATATGTTTTCCAACTGGGAAAACGTATTTTGAGAAATGTGCTTCCACTTACTCCTCTTGGCCCGGGCTCTCTCTCTCTTACAGCTGGGCCCCACCTTATCCACTTCCTCTCTCTCTCTCTCTTACACGTGGGCCCCTCCCCATCTTTCTCTCTCTCTCTCTCCTCCTCCTACCTTCTTCTCCAACGCGACAGAGGGCATGGGAGGGCGCCGGCCGCCACGGCTGCCGCTGCTCCACCGCAAGGGAGAGCCGACCGAAGGGCGCAGGGGGGCCGCCGCTCCTCGCCGCGCCCGGGGGTGGTCGCGGGGTCACCCGAGGCGGCATGTAGCGCCACCGCGGCGACAAGGGCAGAGCTGGCGCTAACTGGGCCTGATGCCGACGTGCGGGGCCATGGTGGCTCCTGTGGAGGGTCAGGCAAGCAGCTGGATGGCGGGGGCTCGGGGGCACGCCCTTAAATAGCTCCGGGGAAAAGTTCTAGCGACACCGAGAGAAGCTCCGAGAACCATGGCAAGATTCCGTCGACAGTCAGCTCCAGGAGCAAGGGAACAAGGCGGAGAGGGCTCCGGAGGGTGCGGGAGGGCAGTGGGGAGCTTGCGGGCACTCCTGGACAAGCTAGAACCCACTAGAATCGAGCTCCCATTGACCTCAATGCACAGAGCTTTGTTTTGGCATGCTGTGCATGTGGTCACCACGATGCCACGGCATTGCCACGCCACACTTCATGCCAAAATATGTCTAGGCTCTTCTCCACACTGCTTTGAGTTCACCTATGCATCTGGACAACACTGGGGAGCAATGGTGTGACCTCTCCTTGCTCAACAAGAATCCAACAGCAAGGTGTTTGATGTCTGTAGTGGCCACCACAATGCTCCTCTTGGCATGCTCCTTGGCTGAGGTTGACCACTCACTAAGGTCACTATCCTGGCCAAAATTCAGCACAAACAAATAAGTCTAGGGGGTACTTCCTTTGTAACTTGGCATTCTCACCAGAAATGAAGAAGCTGATGCTGGGGTTAATTGGCTAAATAAAAATGGGTCAAACTTGGAGGAGACTAATTATTTAGGCGTATGAAGTCACTGTAAAAGTTTCATACTATTTGCGTAATTATAAATGGTACTTCCTTCGTAGTGCTCCAATCTGGATAATAACTTAGATAAATTCCTGACGAAAGATGGATTCATGGAATGGGCTAAATTTTGGTGGTCAAGGATAATTTATCATAGTGAACCACCCTTCCAAATTTCAGCTTAAGGGAATCAAGTAATCAAGGACTTCCTTTGCAAACAGAAAATCTGAACATAATTTGCAATGGGATGTTGTGCTCAATTTTTGAAGTGGGGAACGTGGTATTTTGATGGAAATGATGATTATATGGATATGAGAAGCTCCACAAATTATTCGGGATTTTTCCTAGCTACCAAAATGGTAGTTCCTTTGGAAAGGCCCCAAAATGCAATATTGACTTTAAATAGGAAAAAGGCATTTTCCCCACTTAGTGATGGCCAATAGTTTATGAGAGCTCCATATGATCACAAAGAATATCTCCACAAGTTTTCATGACCTTGGGAGATGGATAGATATTTTCTTGGATTTAATTCCTCAGAAAAGAAGTAACATGAATTAATTCTAGATGAGAAATATTGCATATGGCTTGGCAATATTTTTGCATACCTAGGGTTTATGAGGGAATAATGATCTTTGGGAATTTTTGGAGGATTAACAGAGCAAGGGAAATGATGGATCTTTTGCAAACACAAAGGTAGAATTCCCAGTTCCAATATTTCGGAGCTAGGGTTTTAAAGAGGTTCGGGGTTTACTCAACAAGGGTAAGCTGGCAGAAGGACATGGGAAAAGCACTAAGAGGTTGAGGATGGACTGGATTCACCTGGTAATTCGCCAAATTCCAGAGGAAGAATTTAGGAGAGAAAAGCTAGGAAGGAATAACAACACAAAAATCGATAACCCAATTTTTGGGGTGTTACACTCTGGAAAAAACAATGTGAGGCTGAGCGGATTCTGGTGAGCCCGTGCAAGCGACGTGTGTCTCTTGGTCTGATGGCAATGCATTCTAGACCTATAAAATCTTGTGTAAAATCTGGACCTTCAATTTGCAAGAAGCTTTCTTTCGCTTGTCTTCAATAATATGATGTCTTCAAAGGATATCGACGCCCTTCTACACAAGATGAGCTTGTTACGCTTCAACATGCTGGATACAATCTGTCTCAGCATGAACGTGTTGTCATACGCCCCCCACCGCCGGCTGAACTCCGGTGGACGACGACCTCACTGCACATCACTTTCGGGACGGTTCCGCATTCTTCGTCGCCTCGTGGAATCTCCGGGAATCAGGTTCCCCCGAGCGACGATCATGGGAAATCGCCTATGGTGGACGCAGATTCTGTTGTACCTGTCACGACCAATACTTTTGGCAGGATTTCTAGGGTTTTCAAACCGACACAACAGGATATTTTGGTTCATGGGTAGGTTCTTATAGGATTGAGGAGACCGCGAACAATGTTCCGGCTGTGGAAGGATCTGTTGCTAATGGGCCTGACATTATAATACCATCTTCACAACAGGCCCGAGAACATTTGGAGGATTTAGTAAATGATATGGTTACTAGGATTTTAACCTGTTCGATTTGCTTACATCAAGGACATCTGGCTTCCAATTGCACATCTATGGAGATTTGCTCCTCCTGCTGCCAGGTGGGCCACACTAAATGTGAGTTTGTTTCTTTCGTGTTGGAAAATAGGCTTGCTTGGAAACGGAAGCGTCCCACCCCTGTTTCAGATTTTTTGGGAACCACTAGCCGTCTTGGGGACACCGCGCAAGCTGTAGAACCTCCCTCTCCCGTCCCATCACACCCCTCATGTGAGGGCCAACTTTGAGCTTGATCCGGAGCATTACACACCTCAGGGCCACCACATCATCGACGGCGGTCCTCATCGCGTGCCAGAGTCATTTGTAACTCCGGGGCTCCCATATCCCGATGGCATGAGCAGTTATTGGTTGCGGAAGTTATGCCTGCACCGCTTGTCAACCAAATAGGTCAGGTACGACAGCAAGTTGTTCAACTCTTAACCAACAGGGGTTTTCATGTCCACTCTGCCCAACCTTGGATTGCGGGTGTGGGTATTTTTGAGCTCAGGGACACAGGGGAGAGACTTGCTGCGGTTCAGATAGTCCCGCAAGATTTAGGGAATGATTCTTTCGTTAGATTTATGAAGCACAATGAAGGAGAGGGTTTTCGTGGCGCTTCTGGTTTTCGCCACGGCTGTTTGATGTTCTTGGGTGTGCCGCTGGACTTACGCAATACCGAGGATCTGCGTGCGGCTGTCAACACCTTCGGTGAGTTTCACCATTGGATCAGTGATGACCCGTACCTGGTGCGGTCTATTGTTTTTGCTTCATTCCCAGATGATATTTTGGTACCTCATAGTTTTACCTTCTCTGAATATGCTGCTTGGGGAGGTGCGAGGTTTTCTTGGTGTGCACCACTATATATCTTAGGGGCGAATTTTGCTGAGGAGATGCCCCAAGATGAAGACCCCATGCCTCCTAACGGAAACCCGCACCTTATGCCGGGTCATCTCGAGCAGGATAATTTGCTGTTTGCTCTGCCACCCTACCCAACTGTGGGCTGGAATGACGTCCCTCCACCACCAATGCCTGAGCAGCCCTAGGAGCCTCTGAACCAACATGAAGATGATGGATGGGGTTGGAATGCTGAAGTACCTGTAGCTCAGCCGGGTATGCCTGACGAGGACCAAGAGTCCATGGTTATTGATCAGCCATCTTCTTCTGACTCGGTGCATAAAGTGGAGCATGTGGACCCCCAGCTAGACCATGTTGAAGCTCCAGAGGATCAGCAGCCTCACTTCAATCCTCTAGGAATTGTATCCTATCAGCAGCCCATTATTTAGCTTGTCAACCTGATGATTGGAATGGTCAGGGTGGTTTATGGTCCACCACTACCCCGTGTTATGGCCTGGAGGAGAACTTTTGAAACAGTGATGGAGGTCTTGAATGCACCACCTATTCCCCGTGCACTTCCAATTGTCGCCGCTACACCCTTCGTGTTATGCAAGCGCTCCTGGTCAATTGCATTTGATGAAGCCAACTGGGTGTCCAATATCGTTTATGCTGACAACACTACTGCTCCCAACGCTCCAATTTATAGAGCACTTGACACTGATGAGAGAAGCTCTGCATCTGCTGAGGGTGTATTCTCCTTTTCTGCTCCGTGTGCCAAGAAGAAGGTCCCTCGCAAAAAGTCTACACCGATTGTTGATTCGGCGGTCCGTAGGTGCACAAGAGGTTCGGTGAAACATGATGGCTTTAAGCCTGTGCTACAGGAATTGCCAATGCCGATGCTGAAGAAGCGAAAGCCCCACTCTAAGCCTGTGGAGGCGCCTGCCGACAACAAGGAGACTGCGCCATCCGAGGAGGAAGAACCAAGCAACGAGATCCCGCCGGCCACGCCTGTTCGGGTGATCCAAGCTATCGGTCAGAGTCTTGGCATCGCCCTATAGCAGCTGACGATGGACCTTCTTATGGAAGATCCTGCTAAGCCCAAGCGAGGCCATGATGATGATTAGAACAACTTTTATGTATCGTTGTTTTATTTGATGTTTCCTCTACTACGTTGCTGGTTGTTCTGTATTGCAGTCTTTTGAAACCTGTCTGTGCTGGTTACTACGTAGCTGCACCTTTATATTTTAAAAACTTTATTCCTATGGATAATCGATCTACTCGAAGTTGGCGAGTTTTTTGCTGGAATGTACGTGGGCTAAATTCTGACGTGCGTCAAAGAGCTGTTCGATTTTTTTTTTGATGAAAGCCTGGCCTCTGTGGTTTGCGTCCAGGAAACTAAAATGCCGCACACTGATCATCGAAGTGTTCGGAATTTTTGCCCCCGAACATTTGATCGCTTTGCATACAACCCATCTCGTGGAGCCTCTAGTGGCGTGATCGTTCTCTGGTACTCTTCGATCCTCACTGGTGTCCTAGTTGACTCTCAAAGTTTTGGCATGATACTTTCTTTCACCTCCAACCACAATAGCGAGACATGGACTTTGGTTAACGTATATGGACCCTGCCAAGGCGAGGCCACGGACCAATTTGTCAGTTGGCTTTATAACGTAAACATACCTGTCAATGAAAACAGGTTGCTACTAGGAGACTTCAACTTTATTCGATCACCATCCAATAGAAACCTCCCTCGTGCTGATGTCATTTATATTTTCATTTTTAATGAGATTATTGGTCACCTTGGTTGTCGGTGCACTAAAGACTGGGGTCCCTAGTGCCCTAGACTTGTGCACGGGCGCAAAGGGCCCCTGACGGCAGGGCGTGGCGGAGTCCAGACAAGATGCGCCCCCAAGACTACTAAGGACCCAACAAGCCTGCCTTGCTGCGAGGATAACCAAGGCCATGCCCGTTTGGAAGGCGTGAAACCCACCAGGCACGAGGCCTCGACAAACCTCCTTTTCCGGGACGACAATTGAAGCCCCCGACAAGCTTCCTTGCCGGGACGAAGACCCAAGGCCTCGGCAAGCTCCCTTACCGGGATGATGGGCTAGACACTGGAGGGCAGCCGCCCTTGCCATAGTGCCACCGCCTCCAAGTTCCAGCGCGTTCCGCATGCGCCAGCGCGGCTTCCAGGTGTCGAGACGCCTGGACACATGTCTTCACCAGCACGTTGCTGACAAGGACAAGACGTGCATTCAATGCACCTGACAGCTGTAGATGGCTAAGCATCGCTCTAGGTTCACTGTAACTTCACGTGAACCTACCACCAAGCATTGTAGGCGACCCCTTTGTCTATAAAAGGAGGCCCTTAGCTCATTCACAAAGGGTTAGACTCCTTGGACATTGGCCAGAAGACGATTAACATCAGTCACTCTAACGAACAATGAAACGCTTAATACGATCAGACGAGCAGGACGTAGGGTTTTACGCGTAAGCAGCCCGAACCTGGGTAAAAAGGCTTGCCGAGTGTTGATTGTTACTCCGCTCTTAACATAGTCTTTCCCTGCCCTACGATCACAAGGGAATCATGTGGATTCCCATAGGTGTCGACCTAGCAACACTGACATCTTTGGCGCGCCAGGTAGGGCGCGGCGGAGAGACGCGTGAACCAGAGCAAACTCAGCATCGACTCCATCGAAGTTTGGGCGCTATGCCGCGTTCCCCCAAAAACGGGGTACAGCGGCGGGCGCCCTGTTCTACTACGACTTCCCAAGGCATGCGCGAGCACGTTTCTACACACTCGCGCAGGGCAGGGAGGCGGAGGCTCCAAGAGCAGCGTCGTCAGGCCGATGCGTCGCTCAGGGGCCAACGCGCAGCTGTCGAGGGCCTGCCTGGGCGCTTCACAGAGGCCCCGGCGCATACTCCAGCGGGCACACCTCCGCGGAGCGATGCATAGTTGTTGAGGATGCGCCCACGGTCCGAAGCCCCGGCGAGCGCTCCAGTGCAAGTGTTGCGCCCGTGAGAGCATCGCATCGTCGCGCAAAGACGCGCTCGGGGGACCCGCAAGCACAACCTAGCAAGAGAAAAGCGAAGGGGTTACACCCCGGCCAACTTTTCCTCCAAACGACGGTCAAGGATCGTCGGCAAGAAGACTTTGCTGGAGGAAAAAGCCGCTGGGAGCGGTGATTCCCTGCTTGCCGAGAGTTCCGACGCCCTGGCAAAAGACTCAAACGCCATGCAACCACGGCGTGAGCAGATAAGTCTTTAAGTTTAAGATTCAGATCTGAAGTAGATAGATCCTTTGCTTTTTCCCTTTGAAAGCTTCTGGTCTTTGTGTGTGGAGTTTGTGCGTGGTGGGACCTTCCCAAAGTTCGGTGCACCTTGCCTTTCTTTGGAACTCGTTCAAATGACCTGAATGGCCACAAAGCGCCTTCAAACAGTTGCGAACCTGATCAACAGAGCAAGCGGCTAAGTAGCACCCGATTTCGTCTCAAGCTATGCTTGGCGATTTCCATGGTTGCACCGAACGCAGCAAGGAGCCTTGCCGCTAGTTGCCGGCAAGCTCCCAGATTATGCAAAAATGAATCGTACAAAGAACGGAATCGAAAAAGGGAAGAACAGTCTTTTTCATTCATTTGAATGGATACACTTGGCTTTGCTTACATAGCGTTGATATCCTGACCCAAAGACTCTGTCTTTTGACGAGGATCTACCTACGTGGAGGAGCGAAGTTCAAAAAGACAAAAAGTGGGCTGGCCCACTACACAACCAGGTTGGTCCCTCCTGGAACAACATTGCGCAGTGGAGAGCAACACCGGAAGAAGTGAAGGGCCCGGATCCAATGGTCGCACCGGCTCGAAGACAAGGCATCGATGCGGGCCCCGGCAAGGAGGGGGAGAGGCGTGAGCGGGCGCCGGTGCTACTGCAACAAAAGACCTTTCAACGGTGCCAGAAACAAGCGTGCTGACGGGAGACTATTCTTGTCTTGATACTCCTTAGCAATGGCACCAGGAATCCTTCTCCTACGGCTACGCCTTTAGGGACTTCCTGGGCAAATATGCAAAGGATTCCCCCGTGGCCTTGGAGCCTTGCGTTGGTGTTCCCTCGAAGCGGAAAGGGTGATGTAGCACAGCGGTGGTAAGTATTTCCCTCAGTCTTGAGAACCAAGGTATCGATCCAGTGAAGGAATATCACAAGTACCTCCACAAACACAAAGAGCTTGCTCCCAAGGCTATGAAGGGGTTGTCGATCCCTTATAGATTGTTTGCCAAGTGAGAACTGAAAGCAACAAAGTAACAAAACAAAGTAAAAGCAAAAGTGGAAACGATAGGTGTGAATAGACCCGAGGGCTATAGTGTTCACTAGTGGCTTCTCTCATGAAAGCAAGTAGACGGTGGGTGAACGAATTACTGTCGAGCAATTGATAGAACCGCGCAAAGTCGAGACGTTATCTATGGCAATGATTATATCTATAGGCATTACATCCAAAACAAGTAGACCGATACTTTCTGCATCTACTACTATTACTCCACACGTCGACCGCTATCTAGCATGCATCTAGTGTATTAAGTTCATGAGAACAAAGTAACGCCTTAAGCAAGATGACATGATGTAGATGGACAATCTCATATCTACGATAAAATCCCATCTTGTTACCCTTGATGGCAACAACACGATGCGTGCCTTGCTGCCCTTTGTGTCACTGGGAAAGGTCACCACACGGTATGAACCCAAAACCAAGCACTTCTCCCATTGCAAGAATCATAGATCTAGTTGGCCAAACAAAACCCAAGACTCGGAGAGACTTACAAGGATATCAAATCATGCATATAAGAAATCAACAAAGACTCAAATATATATCATAGATAATCTGATCACCAATCCACAATTCATCGGATCTCGACAAACACACCGCCAAAGAGGATTACATTGGATAGATCTCCATGAAGATCATGGAGAACTTTGTATTGAAGATCCAAGAGCGAGAATAAGCCATCTAGCTACTAACTACGGACCCGTAGGTCTGAAGTGAACTACTCACGAGTCATTGGAGGGGCGATGATGTTGATGAAGAAGCCTCCAACTCCAAAGTCCCCTCCGGCACGGCACCGGGAAGGGTCTCTAGATGAGATCTCGCAGAAACGGAAGCTTGCGGCGGCGGAAAAGTGTTTTCGTGGACGCCCTGATTTTTTTCTGTTTTTTAGGGAATTTATAGGCCAAAGACCTAGGGCAGGGGAGCGCCAGGCAGGCCTCCCCCTTGGCCGCGGCAACAGGGCTTGTGGGCCCCCTGTGGGCCCACTTGCTTGACCCCCAAGTCTCCCGATCTTCTTCCGTTCTAGAAAAATTCATTTCGGGGATTTTATTCCGTTTGGACTCCGTCCCATAATCAGATCTGAAAGAGTGAAAAACACAGAAAAATCAGGAAGTGGCACTTGGCACTGAGTTAATAAGTTAGTCGCAAAAAAGATATAAAAGGTAAACAAAACATCCAAAGTTGACAAGATAACATCGTGAAACCATCAAAAATTATAGATACGTTTGAGACGTATCAAGCATCCCCAAGCTTAACTCCTGCTCGTCCTCGAGTAGGGAAGTGATAAAAAATGAATTTTTGATGCTTTCATGCTACCTAGCATAGATGTCCTTTGTAACTCCTCTTATGTGACGTGAATGTTCAGATCCATTAGATTCAAAACAATAGTTTGCTATTGATGTGGAAAGAATAATACTTCAAGCAAACTAGCAAGGTAATCATGAACTTTCAAAATAACAAGGCCAAAAGAAAATTATCCCTACAAAATCATATAGTCTGGCTATGCTCTATCATCATTGCACAACGAATTTAAATCATGCACAACCCCGGTATTGGCCAAGTAATTGTTTTCACACCTTTACTTTCTCAAACTTTTTCAACTCTCACGCAATACATGATCGTGAGCCATGGTTTTAGCACTATAAGTGGTGTGGAGTGTGGTGGAGGTTACAAGACAAACAAGGAGGAGATGGTCACATTAACTAGGCATATCAATGAGCTGTGGAGATGCTCATCAATAGATATCAATGTGAATGAGTAGGGATTGCCATACAAATGATGCACTAGAGCTAAGAGTATGGGAAAGCTCTTAAGGAAAACTAGTGGGTGTGCATCCAACTTGCTTGCTCACGAAGACCTAAGGAAATTTTGAGGAAGCCTATCATTGGAATATACAAGCCAAGTTATATAATGAAAATTTCCAACTAGCTATATGGTGGTGACAAAACAAGAGACTCTCAATCATGAAGATTATGGTGCTTAATATGCACAAGTGTGGAAAGGTGGTAGCATTGTCCCTTCTCTCTTTTTCTCTCAATTTTTTTGGATGGGCTCTTTGGCCTCTTTTTTTTAATTTTGGTGGGCATCTTTGGCCTCTTTTATTTTCTCACATGGGACAATGCTCCATCAATGATGATCATCACACTTACAACTCAAAACTTAGAGCAACGATGACTCTATATGGAATGCCTTCGGTAGTGTACCGTGACAATGATCTAGCATGGCATAGACATTAATGGAAACATCATGTTAGCTATCTTACGATCATACAATGGCAATGTAGACGTGGTGGCACAAGTCATGGTGGTAGTTGCATGGCAATATATCTCGGAATGACTTTGAAAAAGCCATAGTAGGTAGGTATGGTGGCTGTTTTGAGGGAGGCTAATGGTGGGTTTTGTGCACCGACGAAAGTTGCACGACACTAAAGAAGATAGTGATGGTGGAAGGTGAAAGTGCATCTAAACCATGGACTCAACATTAGTCATGAAGAACTGATATACTTGTTGCAAAAGTTTTATTAGTAATCGAAACAAAGCATTCAACGCATACTCCTAGGGGAAGGGTTGGTAGGTATAAACCATCGCGCGATCCCGACAGCCACACAAAGGATGACAATCAATAGACTAATCATGCTCAGACTTCATCACATAGCGGTTCACCATACGTGCATGCTACGGGAATCACTAACTTCAACACAAATATTTCTAGATCCACAACACCTTACTAATATAACTTCAATATTACCATAACCACAGCTCAAAACTAGTTGAGATGAATCAAACTTCTCTAACTATTCAATGCACATGAAGGTGGAAGTTTTCGTATCCCTTTGGATAACTACCCCTTTTGAGACTACTTTCATAGCATAGATCAACTACCAAGCCACACACCGCCGTGCTCTAAAATATATAAGTGAAGCACATAGAACAAAAACAACTAGCTCAAAAGATATAAGTAAAGCACATGTCAGCTGAATTATCTACCAAAGGATATAAGTGAAGCTCGACAAAATCACGGTGAGTGCATGCCTCTCTATCTAGGTGTGCAGCAAGGATGATTGTGACACAACAAAAATAAAAGACCCCTACGATACAAGAGGCTCGAAGCAAAACACATAACATGTGGTGACTAAAAATATAGCCCCAAGTAACGTTACCGATGGATTGAAGACGACACAGGGGATGCTTTCCCGGGGCATCCCCAAGCTTAGGCTTTTACGGCATCCTTGAATCATCTTGAAGTGCCTTGGGCATCCCCAAGCTTGAGCTCTTACCACTCTTTATCTTTTTGTCCATAAGAACTTCACCCAAAACTTGAAAACTCCACAACACGAAACTTAAACAGAAACTCGTGATAACATTAGTATAAGAAAGCAAACCACCACTTCCTTAGGTACTGCAGCAAACTTAAATTCTACTTATGTTGATGTTGGGTTACTGTATTTTCAATCTTACATGGCTAATACCCCCCGATACTATTCATAGTTTTATCAAAATAAGCAACCAACACAACAAAAACTGAATCTGTTAACAGCAGACCAGTCTGTAGCAATCTGTATACTTCGTATACTTCTTGTACTTCACCAATTCTGAACAATTACGAAAGTCTGCAGAATTTGTGTAGCAATCAGCATATAAAAGAATCAACTCAAAAGCTCTTACAGAAAAAAAATGAAAATTCTTTTTGTGAGCAGAAAGTTTCCGTCTTTTCCAGCATGACCAAACGATCATCCCCAAGACTAATCATAACGGTTTTGCTTGGCACAAACGTAAAAAGAAACACAAAAAACACAATCATAACATAATTATGAAAGTGTGAAAAACACAAAACAGAAAGAAAAATTATAGATTCGTTGGGTTGCCTCCCAACAAGCGCTATTGTTTAACGCCCTTAGCTAGGCATAAGGTGACGGAATCACGTATAGTCATCCTTGGTGCTCAAACCATAAGTAGCCCTCATCATAGATTCATAAGGCAATCTTATTTTCTTTCTTGGAAAGTGCTCCATGCCCTTCTTTAGAGGAAACTGAAATGTAATATTCCCTTCCTTCATATCGATGATAGCACCAATAGTCCTTAGGAAGGGTCTACCAAGAATAATGGGACATGAAGGATTGCAATGTATGTCAAGTACAATGAAATCCATGGGTACATAGTTCTTATTTGAAACAATAAGAACATCATTGATCCTTCCCATGTGTTTCTTGACAGTAGAATCCGAAAGATGCAAATTAAGAGAACACTCTTCAATCTCATGAAAACCAAGAATATCACCCAAATCGCGAAAACACTAGTACCCAAATCACCCAAATCACACAAAGCATTGCACTCATAGTTTTTGATCTTGAGTTTGATAGTAGGTTCCCACTCATCATGAAGTTTTCTAGGTATAGAGACTTCTAGTTCGATCTTCTCTTCAAGAGATTTCATCATAGCATCTGCGATATGCGCGGTAAAGGCTTTGCTTTGGCTATAAGCATGTGGAGAGTTTGCAATGGATTGCATCAAAGAAATGCATTCAAACAAGGAGCAACTATCATAATTGAATTCCTTGAAATCCAAAGTGGGAGTTTCATTACTACCCAAAATTTTGGTTTCTTCTACTCCACTCTCCACACCTTTATCATCAAGATAGGTGGACCCCGAATCATTGGGGTGTTTTTCAACCAAAGTGGATTCATATCCAGCCCCTTTATCAATAGGTTTGACACACGAAAACAAAGATTCAAGAGGAGTCACACCAAGCACTTTAAGATCTTTGTGATTTGCATCACAAATTTGGCGCCAGAAACACTTCTGCTACTGCAACAAAAGACCTTCCAACGGCGCCAGAAACAAGCGTGCTGACGGGAGACTATTCTTGTCTTGATACTCCCCTGCAATGGCACCAGGAATCCTTCTGCTACGGCTATGCCTTTGGGGACTTCCTAGGAAAATATGCAAAGGATTCCCCCATGACCTTGGAGCCTTGCGTTGGTGTTTCCTCGATGCGGAAAGGGTGATGTAGCACAGCGGTGGTAAGTATTTCCCTCAGTTTTGAGAACCAAGGTATCGGTCCAGTGAAGGATTATCACAAGTACCTGCACAAACACAAAGAGCTTGCTCCCAACACTATGAAGGGGTTGTCAATCCCTTATAGATTGTTTGCCAAGTGAGAACTGAAAGCAACAAAGTAACAAAGCAAAGTAAAAGCAAAAGTGGAAACGATAGGTGTGAATAGACCCGGGGGCCGTAGTTTTCACTAGTGGCTTCTCTGATGAAAGCAAGTAGACGGTGGGTGAACGAATTACTGTCGAGCAATTGATAGAACCGGGCAAAGTCGTGACGTTATCTATGGCAATGATTATATCTATAGGCATCACGTCCAAAACAAGTAGACCGATACTTTCTGCAACTACTACTGTCATGGGTATAAGCCTGACAGTAGATGTGTAGGGTACGAAAAGGATGGGCAGAGCCTTAGCTACGGCGCGGTTGTATGAGTTCAGGCCCCTCTGCGGTGGAGGTAATAGCCCTACGTCTCAGTGCTCAGGGAGCTTGTTGTTGAGTGGAAATATGGAATACAATGAGTTGCTAACCCCTGCACCAGAGGGGGAGTGTGGCTTATATAGAGTGTGCTGTCCTCCACAACGGTTCCGGTACAGGGGTGGAGTAGTGGCGATTGAATGCGTACGTTACCGGTAACGTACATCCTAAATGCTAATAAATGCATAGGGAAACGTACGACCGTTTCCCTCCAGGGGGGTTACGATGTCCCGAGTGGCATCCAGTCGGCTAGTTGGATGTTCTCCGAATGCTAGTCTCCGACTGGATGGTCGAGGACCTGTTGCCGACTGGATGATGGGGACTCCTTAATTCAGTCGGAACTGATTAAGGGTCTTGTCCCTTATGAGGGGTAGTCCTTGGGTAGGACTTATAGGGCAGGCCTATGACCCTACCCTAGGACTATAACCCCATCAACTACTATTACTCCACACGTCGACCGCTATCCAGCATGCATCTAGTGTATTAAGTTCATGAGAAGAGAGTAACGCCTTAAGCAAGATGACATGATGTGGATGGACAATCTCATATCTACGATAAAGGCCCATCTTGTTACCCTTGATGGCAACAACATGATGCGTGCCTTGCTGCCCTTTCTGTCACTGGGAAAGGTCACCACACGGTATGAACCCAAAACCAAGCACTTCTCCCATTGCAAGAATCATAGATCTAGTTGGCCAAACAAAACCCAAGACTCGGAGAGACTTACAAGGATATCAAATCATGCATATAAGAAATCAGCAAAGACACAAATATATATCATAGATAATCTGATCACAAATCCACAATTCATCGGATCTCGACAAACACACTGCCAAAGAGGATTACATCGGATAGATCTCCATGAAGATCATGGAGAACTTTGTATTGAAGATCCAAGAGAGAGAAGAAGCCATCTAGCTACTAACTACGGACCCGTAGGTCTGAAGTGAACCACTCACGAGTCATTGGAGGGGCGATGTTGTTGATGAAGAAGCCCTCCAACTCCAAAGTCCCCTACCCTAGGACTATAACCCCATCATTAGTCCCCGAATGGATTGGGGTTGCCAACGACGAAGCGGTGCTTGAAGTTTGGATCCGACTGGAACGGATGTGACTTTGGCGTTGTCTGCCTCGATCCATTTTATCTTCTCTGACCAACGATCCGAGTGGAAATCTTTGTGGAACAAACTGTCGGAAACCGAGTGCTCCCAGGGTATCTCTTGACGCGACCAGTCAACTGACAGCAGCGGATTTTCTGGGATCCTCAAATTTCGGTTTCCGCGCGCTCAGCGGGGATGACGCCAGCGCGCTCGAGTAGCGCCTGACGCCTTGATTCTCGCGCCTTCAACTTCTCCACTGATATCGCCGCGGTCGGTCGGGGGATAAGGTTTCGGGGCCACTTGCCAGCGGCCCAGTCGGAACCTTATGTAAATCCGAGCGGCGAGGGTTTTTCGTTACGCCCGCCGGATCTTTTGCCTTTGCTTCGTCCTCCTCGCCGTCTCCAGCGTACCTAATCTTGCCTCTGCTTCGTCCTCGTCGCTGCCTCCAGCGCACCCAACCTCTCCACTCCTCCTTCCCCTCTGCGGATTCGCAACTTCCGCCATGACCAAGGGTCAGACCAGCAAGATGGAGGCGAGGAAGAAGAAGGGGAAGGCGGCGGCTCCTGCTCAGCGGCGGCAGCGGCCGTTGCCGGCGGGGTGGATTCAAGGCGACTTCCTCCCCTCCACGGTGATGGAGGGGGATCTGCTGCAGCTGGTGGAAGACGGGATGATCGTGCACAAGTCTTGGAGGCTGCCGGCGGAGAGTGAGGTCGAGCCGGCACCCCGGGAGGGGGAGCGCGTCTTGTTGCTCAGCCATGTCTATCGAGGTTTCTCTCTGCCCCCACATCCTTTCTTCAAGGGCATTACGAACCACTTCGGGGCACAGCTTCACCACTTCGGGGCACATAATCTCTGCCTGTCGTTTGATGTCATCGACTGTTTTTCACGCAGAAGTGGACCAACTGGTTTTCTGCTGTTTTGAACGGGGACCCGGACGAGGAGGAGGATGAAGGCAGCCAGGAAGGCAGTGTGGAGAGCGGCGAGTATGTCTCCAACAGTGGGGAGACGGAGGAGGAGTCTGGTGAAGAAGAGGAGGATGACGAGGAGCAGGACTCGCCGCCTCCGCTGCCAGAGCACCGGACCAAGCGCCGACATGAACCTGCGGTTCCTTCGGCTCCTCCGGCATCCTCGAGTGCTCCGCCTACTGCTCCTGTGGTTCCGAGTGCTCGGAGCACCAAGAGGGCCAGGGGCGCTGCTGTCGAGCCCGTGGGTCAGCCTTCCAAGGCGGCCAAACCGAGTGGGTCTAAACCTCGGAAGGCTTTGCCGCGGACAAGGGTCGTCGTTCCTGTCACCTCGACGTAAGTGCTCTGTTCCTCCAACTTCTCATGATATTCGGTTGAAATCCTGTTTGAAGGTCGAATGAATTTCACTCGACAGGGTTGCCACCTCTGCCACCTCTCCCGCGCGCCAGGAGGATGATCCCATGGACGCGGACAACGTCGTCTCGTCCCAGCTAGGTGCGTTGTAGTGACTCTGAGAGTGTTATGCTATCGCGACGCGAATTCTATCTTAAGTCTGGCCTCTTTCTTTTTCTGAGATCTCGTGCCGTTCGGTCTATCAGGGGCGATTTGCGTGGACGAGGGTGACCAGGGGAGGCCTGAGCAAGCCGCGGAGCCTGTTCTCGAGGCTGGCCCTCCAGTCACTGCTCTCGCCGCAAACGTGCTGCCGACCGAGGCGATGCCGCCGACTGAAACGGCGCTGGTGGCTGATGAACCTACGGGAGCGGGTCTTGGGATGCCCCAGGAACTTCCAACGATGCCAGGCTCGTCGAATGTCGAGTTCAACATCCAGCGTCTCCCGGAGGAGCAAGTGGGAGCGGCCAAGGGAGCCATGGTGCAGGCGGAGCTGATGGCTGGAGAAGCCAAGAGGGCCTACGACTCCGTCGCATCCTTGTACCAGCGGAGCTTGGAGCTGCGGGATGATATCCGAGTAAGTGGGCTAGTAAGTATTTACTTTTCTCTTGTAACCCGCTGGGTGTTCTTGGATAGCATCTGTTGTTTGCAATGGGTTCACTCCGAGTGAACCCAGTGGGTGTAGTCCCCGAGACTTCTGCCGAGTGCTTGCATCGGCAGTTGTCTTTATACATATTGTCTTTGCTTTGGTCAGGTCTGTAAATAATATGACCGACTGTGAGCAGTTGTGGCACTCGGAGTGCACTTACTGTAAGAGTCCCCGAGAGTAATTTGTACTCAGGTCGGGTAGTATTGGCCTCGTAGGCGTAGGTGGTAACATGCATCTCAATAGGGCGGGCCTGCTTGAGTTGCATGCCAGTGGGGTCACTCTCAGTGAACCCACCTGGTGTAGTCCCCGAGACTGCTGTCGACTGCTTGCGTCGATAGGGGTCTGAAGAACTTAGAATTTTATTGCTGAATTATCTGATTGTCTCTTGGTGCTGGCTGGCAGAAAACTTGTGAAATGGGGACATCATATGAGACTCTGAGGGCGGAGAATATTCAGTTTGCTGGTGAGCGGGATGCGGCACTGCTTGCAATGGATGGTATGAAGGTGGTTCTGGCGGAGCGAGAGAAGTCATTGGAGGAGGCTCGTGAAGCGAACAATGTGCTGACTGAGGAAGTTGAGAAGATGGGGGAAACAAAGGACTACTCTGATGGGACAAATGGACATGCTGAACAAACGGTGCAGAGCGCAGGAGAAATACGTCAGTGACTGAGCTCAGCAGATGATGACGCGTCTGGCTGGTAAGTTCTGCTTTTTTCGAGTGGTTGTGGTATGTGCGTCACACTCGGCGTTTATTGTTTGCTTGTCCTGCTGTTGCAGATTTTTGCATTAACGCTGAAGCCGAAGCAGCTGATGTGGAGCGGTCGATTCGCGAGAACGTTCCACTCGGCGAGGACGCCAATCGAGATCTGCTCCGAGCGCTTATCCGCGTGGGCAAAGTTGGCCCTTTCATCGGTCGACTGAAGGAAGTCGTCGGCCGGATCGACAAGGAGCTTTGGCCTGAGGATGAGTCGCGGCAGGAGATGGAAAACTTGCTGAGTCGATTGGAGGAGGTCCCCGACCGAGTGCAGTCATGGAAGAAATCTGCGGCTCGTTGTGGTGCAGATGTTTCTCTGTCCTTGGTCCGAGTTCATTGCAAGGAGGTGCGCGAGGAGAAGCTGAAAACGTTGAAGGTCGCCAACACGAAGAAACTTCAATTTGAATAGTTCATGGAAACCTTCCTTGAAAGTGCCACTCGCATCGCCGACGGAATCGACCTGGACACCTTCGTGGAGCCATCCAGTCCTGGCGCTGATCCAGACGACGCGTAAGAAAACTTTATCCTCGGTATGCCGAGTGTTGATTTGTAAGAAACTTTGGCCACTGCTGTTGGTCGTCACATTCTTGTTTCGGTGTGGGTAAGATTGATCCACACTGAGCCACTATCTTTGGTTGAACTTTGAATCGAATCTTTTGCTCTTGTGTTGCAATTTTGACTCGAGTTTTTTGTTTGGCGTTTCTTGGTGAAGCCAAAGGCAAACATTCGGAACATGTCAGTTGTCTTGGGTCCGAGGAATTTTCGATTGGATCTGTATTGTCACGGAGTGGATCGGTAGGATCGCCGAGTGGGTCGGTAGGGCGTACTCGGAGGTTGAAGAGTACTTGGGCGATGCGGGATCGCAGCTAGGTTGTCGAGTGCGACTATCAGGTCGCACTCGGGGCGAGTTGGTACTGATGTAGTTGTCAGTTGTTTTGACATCCACATGAGTCAATAAGGGTCTGCAACTCATGTAGTTGTCAGTTGTTTTGACATCCAGATGAACCTCAATGAGGGTCTGCAACTCATGTAGATGTCAGTTGTTATGACCTCCACATGAGCCTCAATGAGGGTCTGCAACTCATGTAGTTGTCAGTTGTTTTGACATCCACATGAGCCTCAATGAGGGTCTGCAACTCATGTAGTTGTGAGTTGATTACCCGAGTGTACCTGTAGGATACAGTCGAAGGCATGTGGGTGCTTAGACGATTCTGCATCGCATCTAAGTCCCCGAGTGTGGCGATAAGTGCACACTCGAAGAAAGTTAAAACTTAGGCAATTCGTGATCGCAGCTAAGTCCCCGAGTGTGACGTTAAGTGCGCACTCGGAGAAAGTTCATACTTAGGCGATTCTGGATCGCAACTAAGTTCTCGAGTGTTATGCTAAGTGCACACTCGAAGGAAGTTAATACTTAGACGATTCTGGATCGCAACTAAGTCTCCGAGTGTGGCGTGAAGTGCACACTCGGAGGAAGTGAAAACTTAGGCGATTCTAGATCACAGCTAAGTTCCCGAGTGTGGCGCTAAGTGCACACTCGGAGGAAGTTCATACTTAGGCGATTCTGGATCGCAGCTAAGTCCCCGAGTGTGACGTTAAGTGCACACTCGGAGAAAGTTCATACTTAGGTGATTCTGGATCGCAGCTAAGTCCCCGAGTGTGACGTTAAGTGCACACTCGGAGAAAGTTCATACTTAGGCGATTCTAGATCGCAGCTAAGTCCCCGATTGTGACGTTAAGTGCACACTCAGAGAAAGTTCATACTTAGGCGATTCTGGATCGCAGCTAAGTCCCCGAGTGTGACGTTAAGTGCACACCCGGAGAAAGTTCATACTTAGGCGATTCTGGATCGCAGCTAAGTCCCCGAGTGTGACGTTAAGTGCACACTCGGAGAAAGTTCATACTTAGGCGATTGTGGATCGCAGCTAAGTCCCCGAGTGTGACGTTAAGTGCACACTCGGAGAAAGTTCATACTTAGGCGATTGTGGATCGCAGCTAAGTCCCCGAGTGTGACGTTAAGTGCACACTCGGAGAAAGTTCATACTTAGGCGATTCTAGATCGCAGCTAAGTCCCCGAGTGTGACGTTAAGTGCACATTCGGAGAAAGTTCATACTTAGGCGATTCTGGATCGCAGCTAAGTCCCCGAGTGTGACATTAAGTGCACACTTGGAGAAAGTTCATACTTAGGCAATTCTGGATCGCAGCTAAGTCCCCAAGTGTGACGGTAAGTGCACACTCGGAGAAAGTTCATACTTAGGCGATTCTGGATCGAAGCTAAGTCCCCGAGTGTGACGTTAAGTGCACACTCGGAGAAAGTTCATACTTAGGCGATTCTGGATCGCAGATAAGTCCCCGAGTGTGACGTTAAGTGCACACTCGGAGAAAGTTCATACTTAGGCGATTCTGGATCGCAGCTAAGTCCCCGAGTGTGACGTTAAGTGCACACTCGGAGAAAGTTCATACTTAGGCGATTCTGGATCGCAGCTAAGTCCCCGAGTGTGATGTTAAGTGCACACTCGGAGAAAGTTCATACTTAGGCGATTCTGGATCGCAGCTATGTCCCCGAATGTGACGTTAAGTGCACACTCGGAGAAAGTTCATACTTAGGCGATTCTGGATCGCAGCTAAGTCCCCGAGTGTGACGTTAAGTGCACACTCGGAGAAAGTTCATACATAGGCGATTCTGGATCGCAGCTAAGTTTTTTTTTGAGACCGGAGTCTGCAACCGCGGAAGAACTTTGAACCTGCAAAAAACTCAATCTGCTTTATATTATTTCACCAATACTTGTTCTTTACATTGCTTCAGTCGACGGTCACGTGTAGAAGCGCTTCAGGAGATCTCCGTTCCATGCTCGCGGCTCGTCTATCTCCCTGTCGACGTTGTAGAGTCTGTATGCTCCATTGTTCAGCACCTTTGAGATGATGAAGGGTCCTTCCCAGGCAGGAGCCAACTTGTGAGGTCTTTGCCGATCCACTCGGAGCACCAGGTCGCCTGCTTGGAACGTACGACTCCTGATGTGTCGCGCGTGAAAACGCCGCAGATCTTGTTGATAAATGGTTGAGCGAGTAAGTGCCATCTCGCGCTCCTCCTCTAGAAGGTCCACTCTGTCTTGCCTTGCTTGTTTTGCTTCAGCTTCGGAGAAGAGTTCGACTCGTGGGGCGTTGTGAAGTAAGTCACTTGAAAGGACCGCTTCTGCTCCGTAGACGAGGAAGAACGGTGATCGCCCTGTAGATCTGTTCGGGGTTGTGCGAAGACCCCAAAGCACTGAAGGTAGCTCGGTGATCCAAGCGCCAGCGACATGTCCTATCTCTCGCAGGAGTCGGGGCTTCAAACCTTGCAAAATAAGTCCGCTCGCCCGCTCTGCTTGTCCATTGGACTGCGGGTGCGCCACGGAAGCAAAGTCCACTCGGATACCTTGGCTTCTACTGAAACCTTTGAATCTGTCCGACTCAAAGTTTGTCCCGTTGTCCGTGATTATGCTGTGAGGTACACCGAATCTGAAGATGATGTCCCTGAAGAACTTGACGGCTATTGAGGCGTCGAGCTTCTTGATGGGCTTGGCTTCGATCCATTTCGTGAACTTGTCGACTGCCACCAACAGATATGTGTATCCACCTTGGCCTGTCTTGAATGGACCGACTGTATCTAATCCCCACACTGGAAACGGCCACACAAGAGGGATCGTCTTCAACGCAAACGTCGGCTTGTGGGACTTATTGGAGTAGAACTGGCAGCCCTCACATCGGTCAACCATATCTTTAGCCATCTCGTTTGCCTGCAGCCTGAAAAAACCAGCCCTGAATGCCTTGGCGACGATTGCTCTCGAAGAGGCGTGATGACCGCAGGTCCCCGAGTGAATATCTTCCAGGATCAGCTGCCCCTCCTCTGGGGAGATGCATCGTTGGAGGACGCCTGAAACACTCTCCCTGTACAATTGGCCATCAATGACAGTGAATGACTTCGACCAGCGGACTATCTGCCTGGCCCGGACTTCGTCTTCTGGTAGTTCCTGTCTCAGGATATATGCAATGATCGGCACAGTCCAATCGGGGATGACAGTAAGAATCTCCATGACCAGATCAACCACAGAAGGTACATCGACTTCAGTCAGATCTGTTGAACTCTTTGGTTGTACTGGTTCTTGTGTAAAAGGATCTTCTTTGACTGAAGGGAGGTGAAGGTGCTCGAGGCAGACGTCACTCGGGACTGGTCTCCGAGTGGATCCGAGTTTCGCCAATTCATCAGCTGCTTGGTTTTTCAGTCGCGAAACATGGTGGAGTTCCAGACCTTCAAACTTTTTCTCGAGCTTCCTCACGGCATTGCAATATGTGGTCATGATGGGGTTCCTGACATCCCACTCTTTCATCACTTGATTGACCACCAAATCTAAATCGCCGTAGACCATCAGGCGACGGACGCCGAGTGAGATGGCCATACGCAACCCGTAGAGGAGAGCTTCATACTCTGCCTCATTGTTGGAGGAATCGAAGTGTATCTGTAGCACGTACTTGAGCTTGTCGCCCTTTGGCGATATGATCACAACGCCAGCGCCGGAGCCATTCAACATCTTGGACCCATCGAAGAACATTGTCCAATGGGCCGAGTAGATGTGGGTCGGTTGCTGTTGTTCTACCCATTCTGCTATGGAGTCAGCCAGAGCTTGAGACTTAATCGCTTTCTTGGCCTCGAACTTGATATCGCAGTACAACATCACCATCGCCCACTTCGCCACTCGGCCAGACGCGTCTCGATTGTGGAGAATTTCCGACAATGGAGCATCAGAAATGACAGACACCGAGTGGTCTTGGAAATAATGGGCCACCTTCTTCGCAGTCATGTAGATCCCGTAGATAAGCTTTTGATAGTGGGGATACCCCTGCTTGGAAGGAGTTAGGACTTCGGAGACGTACTACACTGGCCGCTGAACTTTGTATGCTTTGCCTTCTTCTTCTCGTTCGACTGTAAGAACAGTACTGACGACTTGATTTGTAGCCGCAATGTACAGAAGAAGGGGCTCTTTACTGAGCGGAGCAGTAAGAACCGGCTGGGTGGAAAGTAGGACTTTGAGGTCGTCGAATGCGACTTGGGCTTCGTCTTTCCACTTGAAAGTATCTGATTTCTTCATGAGTCGGTACAGAGGAAGTGCTTTCTCGCCGAGTTGACTGATGAACCTGCTCAAAGCCGCTAGGCAACCTGTGAGTCGTTGAACATCGTGTATTCTGACCGGCCTCTCCATTCGGACGATGGTCCCGATCTTTTCGGGGTTGACATCGGTCCCTCGTTCGGAAACGAAGAAACCGAGTAACTTTCCGCTGGGAACGCCGAATGAACATTTGGCGGGGTTGAGCTTGATATCGTACCTACGAAGGTTGGCGAATGTTTCTGCCAAGTCAGTCAGCAGGTCGGAACCTTTGTGTGACTTGACTATGATATCATCCATATACGCCTCCACATTCCAACCTATCTGGTCGAGGAGACATTTTTGGATCATGCGCATAAAGGTAGCTCCTGCATTCTTCAAACCGAATGGCATAGTGATGTAGCAGAAGCACCCGAATGGGGTGATGAAGGCTGTTTTTAACTCATCGGGACCATACAGACGGATCTGATGATAGCCCGAATAGGCATCAAGAAATGACAGACGCTCGCAACCCGCAGGCGAATCGACAATTTGATCTATGCGGGGGAGCGGAAAATGGTCCTTCGGGCAGACGTTATTGAGATGCTTGAAGTCGATGCACATTCGGAGCGACTTGTCCTTCTTGGGCACCATGACAACATTGGCAAGCCACTCGGAGTGGTGAACCTCGCGAATGAAGTTGGCTGCCAGCAGCTTGGCCACCTCCTCCCCGATTGCTTTCCTCTTGTGCGCGGCGGACCGGCGCAAGCGCTCTCGGACGGGCCGAGCGACGGGGTCCACATGCAGTTGTTGCTCAGCCAACTCCCTGGGTACACCTGGCATGTCAGAGGGTTTCCATGCGAAGATGTCCCAGTTCTCACGGAGGAATTGGGTGAGCTCGGCTTCCTATTTAGGATCGAGAGTGGTGGAGATGTTGGTCGGGGCAGCAGTGTCGTCCGTTGGGTGAATGCTGACCTTCTTCGTGTCTCCCGCCGACTGGAATGCGGATTCAGAAGCTGGCTTCATTGAGCGCATCAGGTCGGCGGGGTCGACTGTTTTCTTGTACTCGTCGAGCTCGAGGACGGCCATCTGCTGGTCGGCGATTCTTGATCCCTGCTGCAGGCACTCTTCGGCTCGCTGTCGATTGCCCGTGATGGTGATCACGCCTTTCGGGCCTGGCATCTTCAGCTTCAAGTATACATAACATGGACGGGCCATGAAACTCACATACGCTGGGCGGCCCAGAATTGCGTGGTAAGCGCTCTGGAAATCCACCACCTCAAACGTGAGCTTTTCCTTGCGAAAGTTCTTGTCGGAGCCGAAAACGACGTCCAACGCGATCTGGCCGAGTGACTTGGCCTTCCGTCCAGGGACGACTCCATGGAACTGCATGCTGCTCTCGCTGAGTTTGGACAGCAGGATGCCCATCCCCTTGAGAGTGTCGGCGTACATGATGTTCAAACCGCCGCCGCCGTCCATGAGGACTTTGCGCAGTCGAACTCCTTCCACCACCGGGTCGACGACCAGAGCCTGTCTTCCCGGGGTGGGTACATGTGCCGGATGATCCGACTGGTCGAAGGTGATCACAGTCTGAGACCATTTGAGGAACTTGGGGTTGGTGGGGGTGGCCATGTTCACCTCCCTGTTCACCAGCTTCAGTCGACTCTTGCTCTCGACGCCAGCAAAAATCATGAGTGTCGCATGGACTTGGGGGAACGGATCCTCCTTGTCCTCCTCATCCTGTTCGTTGTCCTTTTCACTCGGTTGCCCTTCGCCGAACCCCTGGATTAGGAGGCGACACTTTGGAGTGGTATGCTTCGCATATATGGGGTTGCCCTCTTCATCCATCTTCGTATGAACCGGACATGGCTGGTCCAGGATGGGGTTATTGAACTGCTTCTTCTTGGGGGTGAACTGAGCCTTCCCTTTGCCCTTGAACTTGGCATTGGTTACGGCTGCGGCTTCTGCTTGCGGAGCAGTCGGAGCTTTCTGCTTCTGCTTCCGAGTGTTGCCTCCATCTCCATCAGCGACTGTTCTATGCTTGCCGCTTCGGATGCGGTCTTCTTCTTCGCCATTAGCATAGCGCGTCGCTATTTCCATCATCTTGCTCATGGAGATGTCGCCTGTTTGGTCGAATTTCAGATACAGATCTCTGTACCGCACGCCTACCTTGAAGGCGAAGACTGCTTGATGCTCGGTGACGTTCTCCACCGTGTGGTAGAGAGTTGTCCAACGCTGGATGAAGTCTCGCAGGGGCTCATTCTGCTTCTGGACGCAGTGCTCGAGCTCCACGAGGCGAGCAGGGCGCTTGCACGTACCTTCGGTGGTCCTGATGAACACCCGGGCCAGATCTGCCCAGCTGTAGATGCTTGAGGGGGCCAACTGGTTCAGCCACGCTCAAGCCGAGCCGTCGAGCATCAGAGGGAGGTGCTTCATGGCGACATGGTCGTCCCTTCCTCCGATCTGGACTGCCACTCGGTAGTCATCCAACCACGTTTCTGGCTTGGACTCTCCTGTAAACTTGCTGATTCCCGTCGCCAATCTGAAGTTTGGCGGGATGTCAGCCGAACAGATGGCTCGACTGAAACACTCGGGACCAGACACGATGGTCCTGCTTCCGCTCGGACGGTCCATATCATAACCCTCGCGGTGGGCTCGGCCCCTGTCGACCCTTCGCTGAGCGATACGCCCTCTTGCGTCAGGCCTTGGGTCGTAAGTGTCACCGACTGAACGCCGATCATCATGATGTCAGGGCCCATAGGGCCCACCCCTCGGAGGGGTGCGTGAACGGCGGCGATCTTCGTGATTTATGGAACGGCTGCCTCCTCTGTGCCGCTGATGGGAACCAGGGCTGTGAACCGACAGATGCGTATTCGCATGAACGGAACTATTATGGATCCTGTTATGCGACTGGGAGACTGCCGAATTCTGCTGCTGCGCCGTGTGCAACAGGGCTCGGATCTGCTTGATTCTCCTACCAGCCTCTGAATCAGTCGGCTGGAGGGAATCGGCTATCTTGGCAGCTGCAGCCAAGTTGAGGAGGGGTGTGCGGAACAACTCCACGTTGCTCCGCCGAGTGTATCGACTGACAGAACGGCGAGGCAGACGACGCGCGCCGGACGTTTCGCCGATCTCGTGCTCGTTCCGGCCAGCTTGACGGGGATCTTCATGGGAGTTGGCCATGTGTACTTCTGCTGCAGGCCCGCGACCCGCGTATTCGGAAGGGAACTCATTCAGAACCGAGCCCGAGTGCTGGGACTGCGGGGCAACCACAACAGACTCTAGAACTGCCACTTGTGAAGACGCGTTCTGGCGCGCCTCGGCGTGTTGCACCCAACGCTGAAGTCGCGGACGGCGGGACCGCTTGCTGCGGCGCGTGACGGCGGTGTAGGTCGACATCGGAGCGGACTGTTGGAGAAGAAGAATGCCGCGAGCGCCGGCACGGAAGTGTGTAGCCCCACGACGGGGAAGCGCCTCGACGTCGAGAGGAGCATCCCGAAGCCACGCCGAATCGTCGATGATGAAGGAGAGAGCGCCGAAGAAGATCCGGTGACCCATGCTCGAACCCCCACCAGACGACATGACGAAAGGAAGTAGTCACAAACTCGCCGGAAGTCGCTTAGACGCCTGCCCCACGGTGGCCGCCAACTGCCGTGGGTATAAGCCTGACAGTAGATGTGTAGGGTACGAAAAGGATGGGCAGAGCCTTAGCTACGGCGAGGTTGTATGAGTTCAGGACCCTCTGCGGTGGAGGTAATAGCCCTATGTCTCAGTGCTCAGGGAGCTTGTTGTCGAGTGGAAATATGGAATACAATGAGTTGCTAACCCCTGCACCAGAGGGGGAGGGTGGCTTATATAGAGTGTGCTGTCCTCCACAACGGTTCCGGTACAGGGGTGGAGTAGTGGCGATTGAATGCGTACGTTACCGGTAACGTACGTCCTAAATGCTAATAAATGCACAGGGAAACGTACGACCGTTTCCCTCCAGGGGGGTTACGATGTCCCGAGTGGCATCCAGTCGGTTAGTTGGATGTTCTCCGAATGCTAGTCTCCGACTGGATGGTCGAGGACCTGTTGCCGACTGGATGATGGGGACTCCTTAATTCAGTCGGAACTGATTAAGGGTCTTGTCCCTTATGAGGGGTAGTCCTTGGGTAGGACTTATAGGGCAGGCCTATGACCCTACCCTAGGACTATAACCCCATCAACTACTATTACTCCACACGTCGACCGCTATCCAGCATGCATCTAGTGTATTAAGTTCATGAGAAGAGAGTAACGCCTTAAGCAAGATGACATGATGTGGATGGACAATCTCATATCTACGATAAAGGCCCATCTTGTTACCCTTGATGGCAACAACATGATGCGTGCCTTGCTGCCCTTTCTGTCACTGGGAAAGGTCACCACACGGTATGAACCCAAAACCAAGCACTTCTCCCATTGCAAGAATCATAGATCTAGTTGGCCAAACAAAACCCAAGACTCGGAGAGACTTACAAGGATATCAAATCATGCATATAAGAAATCAGCAAAGACTCAAATATATATCATAGATAATCTGATCACAAATCCACAATTCATCGGATCTCGACAAACACACTGCCAAAGAGGATTACATCGGATAGATCTCCATGAAGATCATGGAGAACTTTGTATTGAAGATCCAAGAGAGAGAAGAAGCCATCTAGCTACTAACTACGGACCCGTAGGTCTGAAGTGAACCACTCACGAGTCATTGGAGGGGCGATGTTGTTGATGAAGAAGCCCTCCATCTCCAAAGTCCCCTCCGGCAGGGCACCAGGAAGGGTCTCCAGATGAGATCTCGCGGAAATAGAAGCTTGCGGCGGTGGAGAAGTATTTTCGTGTATGCCCTGATTTTTTCTGGATTTTTAGGGAATTTATAGGCCAAAGACCTAGGGCAGGGGAGCGCCAGGGGGGCCACAAGCTTGGTTGCCGCGGCCTCCCCCCTGGCCGCGGCAACAGGGCTTGTGGGCCCCCTGTGGGCCCACTTGCTTGGCCCCCAAGTCTCCCGATCTTCTTCCGTTCTGGAAAAATTCATTTCGGGGATTTTATTCCGTTTGGACTCTGTTCCAAAATCAGATCTGAAAAGAGTCAAAGACACAGAAAAATAGGAACTGGCACTTGGCACTGAGTTAATAAGTTAGTCCCAAAAAAGATATAAAAGGTAAACAAAACATCCAAAGTTGACAATATAACAACGTGAAACCATCAAAAATTATAGATACGTTTGAGAAGTATCAGCCGGCGGCAGGGCAAGCAGTCAGTCGGGGCTCGAGGGATCGTACTCCGACTTGACCCCCCGGGCTCCCGACCTGCGAGGAGCGCCACTACCGTCGCCGCCCGCCTAGTCACCGTTGCTCTAAGAGGAGTTCCCAATGCCGCTCGAGCGACCTTCGCAGCAGTCGAGAAGCACACGTGGGGGCCCCTAAAGCAACATGGAGGGCCGCCACAAGAGCAAGCCCCGGGGAAGGTGGAGGCGTAGGAGTAGTGCTCCGCGTCCCCCGGCCTTGACCTCCGCGGCGACCTCGGTCCCTCGCCCTTCCTCCACCACGGGCGTTCGGGCCGTCTTCGGCCGCGGCACCCCCAGAAGTTGTGGCATGATCCGAACGGGATCCCCTCGCCACCCTGGCGGCCGACGGTGGCTGATCTCGTCCCCTAAGCATGGTTAGGGGTGAGCGCCACCTACAAACAAGAGAAGATTCTGAAGGCCAAGATCGAGGAGTTGGTGGACTCAGAAGGAGTTGGGTGAGCAAAACCCCTCGCAAACCCTCCCAATTTATAGGACGGGGCGCGGGGGCTAGCCTCCCTTGCTCCAGAAGCCACCACCCCTCGCTCCCAATCGCTCGAGCTCACGGGCGAACAGAGAACTGCTCTGAAGCGCCAATGCATGCACGGGCGGGCCCAGCCACTACTGTGCCTTTCAAGGCCTCGTCTGCCACATGTCCATCCATGACTGCGCATGCCACACGCGTGGCAGAGGTGTTTCTTGAGGCGGAGAGGCCACTCCGTGCACGACCTCCCACTTCGCGCATCCGACGCGCGACATGGGGAAAGGTAACCGCCAGCAGATCCAGGCACGAAGGCCCGTGCACCTCTTTGGGCCTGGCCCAACAACGCTCTGCGCGTGTGTGTGGCCCAGGCCCAGGGGATCCTGTCGGTGCACTAAATACTGGGGTCCCTAGTGCCCCAGACTTGTGCACGGGCGCAAAGGGCCCCTGACGGCAGGGCGTGGCGGAGTCCAGACAAAATGCGCCCCCAAGACTACCAAGGCCCCGGCAAGCCTGCCTTACCAAGAGGATAACCAATGCCACGCCCGCTTAGAAGGCGTGATGAACCCACCAGGCACGAGGCCTCGACAAACCTCCTTTGCCAGGACGACAACCGAAGCCCCCGGCAAGCTTCCTTCCCGGGACGAAGACCCAAGGCCCCGACAAGCTCCCTTGCCGGGATGACATGCTAGACACTGGAGGGCAACCACCCTTGCCACAATGCCACCGCTCCCAAGTTCCAGCGCATTCCGCATGCGCCAGCGCGACGTCCAGGTGTCGAGACGCCTGGACACGTGTCTTCACCAGCACGTTGCTGACAAGGACAAGACGCGCATTTAATGCACCTGACAGCGGTAGATGGATAAGCACCCCTCTAGGTTCACTGTAACTTCTCGTGAACCTACCACCGAGCACTGTAGGCGACCCCTTTGTCTATAAAAGGAGGCCCTTAGCTCATTCACAAAGGGTTAGACTCTTTGGACATTAGCCAGAAGACGGTTAAGATCAGTCACTATAACGAACAACGAAACGCTTAATACGATTAGTCAAGGAGGACGTAGGGTTTTACGCGTAAGCGGCCCGAACCTGGGTAAAAATGCTTGCCAGGTGTTGATCGTTAGCTCCGCTCTTAACGTCGTCTTTCCCCGCCCTACGATCACAAGGGAATCACGTGGATTTCCATAGGTGTCAACCTAGCAACACCGACATTGGTCTTCTTGAATTACCCCTCAAGGGCAGGTCATACATTTGGTCCAATATGCAGGATATTCCTCTTCTTGAATAGTTAGACTGGTTCTTCACCTCTGCCAATTCGATTTCTTGCTATCCACTTACACATGTGTTGCCTTTAGCTAAAACTGCATCAGACCATGTTCCATGTGTACTATGCATAAACACAACCATTCCCAAGTGCAATCTTTTCCGTTTTGAAAATATTGGGTGGAAATGGCTGGTTTTCTGGACTGTGTGGAGATGTCATGGAAGGTGCCCTCTAGAAAAGGCCATATCACTGCCATTATAATGGATAAGTTCAAAGCTTTGAGGCAGGCACTAAAAAGATGGCAGACTAGTCTCTCTAAGATCAAAATACTTATAGGCAAATGCAATCAGGTGATCCTTCTTCTAGACAATTTTGAGGAACTGAGACCCCTGTTCAGACCTGAATCTAACTTCAGGATGATTGTAAAGCTACACTTGGGACACCTCCTCCACTTATAGTTCCTCTATTGGAAAAAGAGAGCCACCATTATATCTATCAAAGTTGGAGAAGAAAATACTAAATTTTTCCATGCTATGGCCACTGAAAGATATAGAAGGAATTCCATCTCTTCTGTAAAGCTTTATGATGGCACTGTCATCACTGACCATGAGAAAATTGCTGGTTGTTTCTGGGCTGCTTACAAGGACAGGATGGGTCACTCACAAGGAATCAATTTGGCTTTAGACCTACAGTCACTACTTCATAAGCTAGATGGATTGGATGTTCTTACCCACCCTTTCACCAAGGAAGAGATGGATAGGACTATCAAGGAAATGCCCATTGATAAAGCTCAAGGACCTGATGAGTTCAATGGTTTATTCTTTCAAAAATGTTGGCATATCATGTGTGAGGAATTCTATAATCTTGAAAATGCATTTCATGCTGGGACTGCTAGGCTTGCAAATATGAATTCTTCATATATACCACTAATTCCCAAAAAAGGCTCCCGTGAACAGGTTGGAGACTTTAGACCAATTTCTCTCACTGGGATGGGTTTGAAATTTCTATCCAAAATGGCTGCCAACAGGTTACAGTTACAAATCATGAAATGCATCCACAAGAACTAATATGGTTTCATCAAATCCAACACTATCCAGGACTGTGTGGGTTGGACTTTGGAGTACATACACCAGTGTCATCAGTCAAAGAGACCTATTGTCATCCTCAAGCTTGACTTTGAGAAAGCTTTTCACTCCATTGAACATGAATTTATCTTTTAGGTTCTGAGACACAAGGGTTTCAATGATAAATGGATCCTTTGGGTGAAGCAGTTGCTCTCCTGTGGGTCCTCCTCAGTGCTCCTAAATGGAGTCCTTGGCATAAAATTCATGTGCAAGAAGGGTGTCAGGCAGGGAGATCCTATGTCCCCTCTCCTCTTTGCATTGCTGCAGATTTCCTTCAAACCTTGGTAAATGACTTGTTGATGAGTGGAAACATTGAGCTACCAATCCCTTGTCATGATAAGGACTTCTCAATTGTGCAATATGTAGATGACACTCTTATCATCTTGCGTGTTGTGGAGTCGTAATTGCTTGAGTTGAAAAAATGCTCCTCATGTTCTCACAGTCTACTGGCCTCCAAATCAACTACCATAAATCTGCTATGTTGCCAATCAACATTGATCAAGTTGAGTTACAAAGGCTGGCTCATTCCATTGGTTGCAAAGTTTTCTCCTTACCCTTCACATATCTGGGTCTTCCTGTTGGGACCACCAAGCGAAGAATTATAGATTTAATGCCCCTTGTGGATAATATGGAAAAGAGACTTTCTGCAAGCTCTTCCTTTTTGGCTCAAGGGGGTAGACTGCAGTATCTTAACTCTGTTATGTCTTATGTACCCATTTTTTTCCTCTGTAGTCACGGCATACCCCCAGGAATTCTCAAGCAGTTGGAGAGGATACAAACATAGTGCCTTTGGAGAAGGAATGGTCAAGATCGAGCACCTTCATGTACGGCTTGGGACTTGGTATGCAGACCTAAGAAAAAAGGTGGCTTGGATACTGTGAATCTAGGTGTTCAAAATGATGCTCTTCTACTTAAACATGCTGATAATTTCTTTAACAGAGAAGAGGTACCTTGGGTTGATTTGATATGGAACACATACTACCATAACACAGTACCACAAGGCACATCTTTATGTGGATCTTTTTGGTGGAAGGATATCTGCAAGACAATGGACAGTTTTAGAGCTGTCACTTATATACAACCAAATAAAGGAGATACTTTCCTCTTCTGGTCTGATTCTTGGGTACTTGGTGGTTCAAGATTTCCCCTAGCGCATAGGTTCCAAAGGCTTTTCTCTTTTGCTATTGATACCTACAACACTGCTGAAGAGGTCTTCAATGCTTTTGAGGCAAGCAACATGACCAGTTTATTCCATCTCCCCCTCTCTGACAGAGCCTTTTATGAATTGCAAACAATTCAGAGCCTTCTTCAGAACTTACACACGGAGTAGTCCATGAAGGATGTCTGGCTATGGAGTAAGGACAACAAGGGCTATTCTGCCAAAAAGTTCTACATGCATGTTCATCAGACAATCATTCCTAACCCTCTTCTCAATTGGATTTGGCGGAGCTCTTGTACCATGAAAATTAAGATGTTTGCCTGGATGCTCATTATGGACAGTATAAACACCCAGGACATCCTTGAGAGACGCCATTGGAATGTTTTGGAATCCAATTTGTGTGTACTATGTCATGCAAGGATCAAAGAGGACATGGATCACCTTTTCTTCACCTGCATGTTCAACACCAGGGTTTGGAACTATATTCAAATTTCATGGCAGGGAACTTCCATGTGGGACATTACCCTGAGAGCAAAAAGGGACTTCCATCACCCCTTCTTCTCTGAAGTGGTTTTTAATGCACGCTGGAACATTTGGATCATCTGAAATGCGAAGGTCTTTAGCAGTGAGTGTCCAAGCGTCAACAGATGGAAATCCAATTTTATTCATGACATTTCCCTTTTAGCTCATAGAACTAAGGCTAGATTTAAGGATGATCTCTTGAAGTGGATCTCCTTTTTACCTCCTTGAGGTTTGTATTCTCCCCCATGTCTTGTAAATTCTTGTCCTAGCTTGTACATAGTTTTTCTGAGATATGGAATAAAAGAAAAGGCCGTGGGGTGCTTTCCCTACAGTAGTCGGTCAAGAAAAAGTCATGTGAATCTTGGCTATACGCATCAAACATATGTGAATGAAAGATTCCATGTTCAAGACTCACTCTTGTAAACATTATATGCAAGATAGAAGAGATCATCTTGAACAAAGATATCATGCATATACTTACCTTGAGGTTGTTGAGCATCTTAGAAGTAGGAGTACACTTGGGAAAACAAAAGTTAGATAACACAAGAGTATTCTATTGTAAAGATGCAAATAGCTTCAGAAGTACCCAATATGTGGAAGACATGTTGAAAATAGGATTTGATAATAGATATGTCTCCAAGAATATTTAGTACTTTCTCCCCTCAGAATGAATATGTAAGATTACCTCTCCCCATGAATCATAGCATGTAAAATATTGGGAGTAGGCGGGGTGAGACAAGTTCAATCCAAAGTAGGCAATTAAGCTCAAATAAAACTTTCTATATCTCTCTCCCTTAATGGTAACTCTCCCCGTGAATGTGTAAAGTTTGATATATCTCCCCTGTGGCACATCTTCCCTTTGGTAGATATCCCATTTTGGTATAAGCATTTAGAAGCTTTGATATATCTCCCCCTTTGGCATTAATTTCCAAAAAAGTTCAGAGGGTAAGGGTTCATTGAGAGTAAGGGATCCTGGATTCTTCTCTTCCTGATAAGGGTTCCTTGAATTTTCTCTCCCTTGAGTATACATAAGAGTTCCTTGAAATATCTCCCCTTTTTTGTTAGGGATCCTGGACGTTTCTCCCTATTATATTATGGGATCAGTGACGTTTTCTCCCCCCTTTGAATTTTTCTCCCCCTTGATAATTATGGGAAAAAAACTGTGCCCCCCTTGGGCATAGTTGGAAATGATCTATAAGAGCTCATGAGATAAGAGAATGTGGCAAAAATCCAGAAATACACAAGGATCATAGACAGTGATAAAATTCAGAGTCGCCGAGGCAATATTGTTCGGTAGAACCAAGAATGATAGTAGGCCTCTCGGAGATATCGATTAGACCGAGTTTCCCAGATCGCTGAGACCAAGTTGCAATGAAAATCAACTTCCCAACTCAAATAGAGAGAAAATATCCAAAAACTTTCAAGATGAATATTTCCAAAAGTTGAAAAAAGAAAAGAGAAAATTTGAGAATAGTTTGTTGCAAACTTTTTTTGAAATATATACATACATACAGATGAGAATTGAATGGTTCCAAGAGAGCATGCAGAAAAATATGAACCATACAATAATCTTCATCTAGATGTTGGGTGGTGACTAGGTCACCTACATTAGAGTATATTGACTTGAGGAGTCAAGCAATAATGCTTGATCATAGGTCATACTCATTGTTAAGCGAAAAATTGGGTTGCCATTTTTGGATTAAGCATTTTAATGTCTTCATATCACTTGAGTTGCTTTACATCATGACTTGGTGTAAAGATTTATCAAGGATACGAGTACATACCTTCGAATGATGTTGATGACGTGGCATGTAGCTGAACTTGTTGTGGATGCTCAATCTTGATGAACATCACCTTGAGTTGGGAGCTATCCTTGTCATTTTGGTTCACTTTTCACCTACATTGGTTATTCATGCAAGGAAGAACATAATATATCCAATTGTCAAGAGTGAATTTATGCATCAAATAGTTGTCAAGGATACGATTTTGTTGTCTTCTTCCTTCATCTCTGAAGACGGGGTTGTTGATACTTGGCCATGACAAGGTTGCTTTTGATGTGAGTTGATGGCAATCTTGTGGAGTGTAGTTCTTACAAGTACCTACAAAAGGTTAGATGGAATACAAGGGAGCATAGTTTTTCTAAGATATAAGATAGTGTCATGTTAATAGCATCATGGAATAATCAAGTAAGCTCATGCCCTTGCATGCATCCAAGTGACTCTAGCTCAAGTTTGAAGCATCAATGATGTTCAACTCACTCCTCAAATGACAAAACACTTTCTAATCAAGTGGTTTGGTAAATATATCATCCAATTGTTTGTCGGTACGAACAAGCTTGAGATTAATATCTCCTTTACCAACATGATCACGAATAGAATGATGTCGCACTTGTATATGTTTAGTTCATGAAATTTGCACGAGATTATGGGAAATTTTAATAGCACTTTCATTTTCACACAACAACGGAACATGTTTCACAAGAATGCCATAATCCTTAAGAGTTTGCGTCATCCATAGTAATTCCGGACAACATGATTCGACGACAATGTTTTCCGCTTCGGTAGTAGATAAAGGTACCGAGTTTTGTTTCTTGGATGACCAAGACACAAGAGATCTCCCAAGAAATTGACATGTACCCTAGGTGGATTTTCTATCAACATTGTCTCCCCCATAGTCCGAGCCGAAGTAGCCAACAATACTAAAAGTAGATCCCTTGGGATACCATATGCCAATGTTTGGTGTATGTATAAGGCTTCTTACAATTCTTCTCAAAGCCTATAGATGACACTCCTTAGGTGCCGCTTGATATCGGGCACACATGAAAACACTCAACATGATATAGGGACGGGAGGCAGATAGATGTAGCAATGAACCGATCATTGGTCGATAAACCTTTTGATCAACTGGTTTGTCCTCCTTAGTAAGGTCAACATGTCCACTAGTAGGCACGGGAGTTTTCATACCTTTGCATTCTTGCATGTCTAACTTCTTGATCAAGTCCTTGGTGTACTTGGTTTGACAGATAAACGTACCTTCTCTTGTTTGTTTGATTTGCAAACCAAGGAAGATTTCAGATCACACAACATAGACATCTCATACTTCTCTGGCATCAACCTTCCAAATTTCTCACTAAAATGTAGGTTAGTGGAACCAAAGGTAATATCATCCACATATATTTGGCACACAAATAGTTCACCATTAACTCTTTTAGTGAATAAGGTTGCGTCAATTTTACTAATCTCAAAACCATTTTCAATGAGAAGCTTCGTTAGACATTTGTAGCAAGCTCTAGGGGCTTGTTTAAGACCATACAAAGCTTTATGAAGTTTGTAAAAATGATTAGGTTTCTTAGGGTTCACAAATCCGAGAGGTTGTTTGACATAAACTTCCTCCTCACTTTCACCATTTAGAAAAGCACTTTTGATATCCCTTTGGTAAAGAGTAATATCATGGTGATTGGTATAAGCGAGAAGAATACAAATGGCTTAAGTCTGGCAACAAGGGCATAGGTATCACCGTAGTCCATACCTTCAACTTGCGTGTATCCTTGGGCTAAGAGACACGACTTGTTGTATACAACTTGGCATATTCATCTTGCTTGTTCTTAAACACCCATTTTGTACCGATGATGTTGTGCTCGTCCTTGGGATTTTCCACAAATATCCAAACTTCGTTCCTCTTGAAGTTGTGTAGCTCTTCGTGCATGGAATTCACCCAATCCGGGTCTTGAAGGACTTCCTCTACCTTCATAAGCTCATTGCTAGAGATAAATGAGTAATGCTCATAAAATTTAGCTAAATGAGATTTAGAGCGAGTGATTCTTCCGGTTTGTATGTCACCGAAGATTTGATTTAGCGGATGGTACTTCTCCTCTCTTGCTCGAACTTGTGAAAACTTCTTCTTGCTGGATGGTGGAGCTTCCTCATCAACTTCTTGTTCGTTGTCATTGACGGTGTCATATCCTTGAGGTGGTGGTGAGGAAGGTTGAGTTGGATCCTCATGATGGACTTCTTCCTCTTCTTCATCATGTCATGTACCACTTATAGATGCCTGCATGTCGTTTCGTGGTTCGCCTTCATGCGGACTAGGAGATTCCACTAGATTTGATGAAGTGCTCTCCTTCACCTCCATGGGACGAATCTTGTCGATAGGTAGATCTTGGATGGCTTGCGAAGGTTCCTTATCTCCTATATCGTTTGGCAATTGTGTGACTTGCGAACCATTAGATTCATCAAAATTCACATCTAGTGTCTCTTCAACTTTTTGAGTGAAGCTGTTTTAGACACGGTAAGTGTGAGAGTTTGATCCGTAACCAGGTAGGAAACCTTCATGAAATTTAGGAGCAAATTTAGAGCAACAATGCTTATCAAGAATGTAGCACTTAGAGCCAAATACTCAAAAGTATACAACTTGGAGTTTGTTACCGGTGAGTAGCTCGTATGCCGTTTTACTCATAAGCTTGTGTAAGTAGAGTCGGTTCATGGCATGACAAGCTGTTTCCATGGCTTCTGCCCAAAAGTGTCTTGGCGTCTTGTATTCGCCAATCATCATTCTGGCCATCTCTATTAGAGTTTGGTTCTTCCTCTCAACAACTCCATTTTGTTGAGTGTATGTTGCTGAGAACTCATGTGAATACCTTCTTCGCCAAGAAAGGTATCCACGTCTGTGTTCTTGAACTCCCTTCTGTTGTCGCTCCGAACTTTCTTGATCTTCACTTCAAACTGATTTTGGGCTTTCCGAGCAAAGTTGTGGAATATCTTTCGTACCCGCAACTTATCATCAAGAAAGAGTACCCACATAAATCTGGAAAAATCATCAACAATGACTAAACTGTAAACATTTCCACCGAGGCTCTTGTAAGCATTGGGACCAAAAATATCCATGTGTAGTAGCTCGAGTGGCCTTCTTGTAGTCATGACGTTCTTCACGAGACGACTTCCACTGACTTGCTGTCCTACTTGACAAGCACTACAAAGTCTACATTTGTCAACGATAGCATGTTTAACACCAAGAATATGATAACCTTTGATAAGCCTGTCAAGATTACGCATACCAACATGTGCTAGCCTTTTGTGCCATAACCAACCTTTAGAAGATTTTGCAATAAGACATGTACGGGGTTTGGATTTTTTAGTGAAATTAACAATGTATAGATCACCTATATGAAAACCAGTAAAGACCATGTTATGATTATCTTGATGAAAAACTTGGCAATCAACTTCCGGAAATAGCCCATCAAAATGAAAGTCTGCTAATCTAGATACGGAAAGAAGATTGCAGCCAAGGGATTAAGGAAGCATGACATTTTGAATGGAACTATCATGAGATATGGCCACCTTACCGAGACCAAGTGCCTTACCCTTGGAGTTTTCACCAAAGGTCACATACCTTCGTGGTCCATGGTTTGGTGCGATCTCATTAAACATGTATTTATCTCTGGTCATGTGATCGGTGCATCCAGTGTCAAGTATCCACTCCTTTCCTTCGGCAATGTAGTCTCTAAGGTTTTTCATAAGACTAAGGCTCCTCATGGTCTTCTCATACTCCATGTCAAGCTTGTTGTTTTTATCGTAGTAGCCATGCTCCACATTGTCATCATCACATGGAATATCCTCGTCATAAGAGTCAAGAATTTCATCGCAATTTCGAGTATGACAATGTTCATGTTTATGTATGCGAATGGCTTCAACAATGATTTTATTAATGGTAATGACATCTCCTTTAGCACGCATGAGGTCACGAAGCTCAAATAGACATTTATCAAAGTTAGTATCATTTGGCTTCATTTTGTGAAAGGCAATGGATTTTTGGAAAATGATGTCAAGATTTTTCAATGAGTAGTCGAGATATATTTTCCCTAAATCTTTCCAGAAAGTATAAGCTCATTCAAAGTTCTTCATTTGATTAAGCACATTTCTTGACACTCCCCTAATGATGAGATTAACATTTTTAACATTGCCAAGCATATTTACTTCATCATCATGAGAATGATGTAAAGGATCAATGGGAGCCACATAGGGATATTCAACATACTTGCGTAAATGGAATTTATTATATATATCAAGCATTTCACCTTTACGTTTTCTATAATACTCACCATTGAGAACATGCACTCTACAACTAAGTTTCCCCAAACTAGGCACATCTATCTTCCTCCGATGGTGATTAAACCAAGGCTATGGAGACCAAAGCTCTAATACGAATTGTTGGATCGCTAGAAGGGATGTCTAGAGGGGGCGAGGGGGGGGGTTAATAAACTACTTGCATAAATTAAATCCTAGCCTTTTCCTCGTTGGAACGGTTTGCAGATTTTATCAATTCTAACAAGTCTAATGCACCCTACATATGCTAGTCAACATATATCGCAGCGGAAAGTAAAGACATTGCACATGTAAGTAAGGAGTAGAGTTTACGAAGATCAAACGCGAAGATGGACACGGTGATTTTTGGCGTGGTTCCTATAGGGGGTTGCTATCGTACATCCACATTAGTGGAGACTTAAACCCACAAACGGTAATGGCTGCGAGAGTCCACGGAGGGCTCCACCCACAAGGGGTCCACGAAGAAGCGGCCTTGTCTATTCCACCATGGCTTACGTCCACACAGGACTAGCCTCACTCGGGGTAGGTCTTCATGAAGTAGGCGATCTCCTTGCTTGTACAAACTTTTTGTTTCAACTCCACAACACGAAGTAGGAGGCTTCCAAGCGACACCTAACAAATCTAGGAGGCACAACCCTCCAAAGGTAATAGATGTGGTAGAACGATGAACTCCTTGCTCTTGTGCTTCAAAACATAGCCTCCTTAACACTTCATCACTCTCTCACAGATCTGACATGGGTAGGAGAGATTGATTTTGTGGAAAGCAACTTGGGGAGGCTAGAGATCAAGTTTCTAATGGATGGATTGAAATCTCTTGATCTCAACACATGAGTGGGTGGCTCTCTCTTAGAAAAATGAATTTGGAAGTGGGTGTGTGTTTTGAGTGCTTCCTCTATAAACGAGAGGTGGTGGAGGTATATATAGGCATCTCCCAAAATCCAACCATTACAACATTATTGCCCAACTCATTGACACCGACATGAATCTCGGTCGTACCGAGTTGCACTAAATGTGTTAACTTTTGAATTCTCGGTGAGATCGATATACAAATCTTGGTGGTACCGATATGGTGACCTAGGGCAGTTTCCAAAAGTTGGTGACACTGATTACAAAACTTGGAAATTCTGATTCTTGAAATCGAAAGACCAGAAAGTTGGTCACTAACTTACGGTGGCACCGATATGAAAGTGGTGGTACCGAGAGATTAGGGTTTGGCAAAGGTTATGTCTCTAGAAAATCGGTAGGGCCGAAATGGATATCTTGGTGGCACTGATTTTGGCGTGTAGGCTTTGGACAGACATTCCATCTCATATGCGTACCACCCAAGGTTCCAAGGTGCCAATGTCTTAGTGTGATTAAAAATCGGATGTGCGTCATGCATCAACACTGCCCCGATGCCCGTGGCACTAGAAATTGTATCAACCACAAAGAGTTTACTAAAATTGGGAAGTGCCAGAACATGGGTTTCCATTAGAGCCTGCTTGAGAGCTTGAAAGGCTACTTCAGCTATGGGCATCCACATGAATAGGGATTTTTTTCTTCAGAAGATCATTCAGTGGTCTTTCCAATATACCAAAGTTACAGATGAACTTTCGGTAGTACCCTGCAAGCCCCAAGAAAACTGTGAACACCTTGACTGTTCGTGGCTGTTTCGAGGTCTTGATCCAGTGTGGCAACACCTTCCACACTAATACGATGCCCCACATAACTGATGTGTCATTGTTCGAACAAACACTTGGAATGTTTTGCATACAACTGGTTTTCCCGCAGCAAGAGAAGCACTTGCTCCAATTATTTGAGGTGATCGGGATAGGATCGTGAGTGCACCAAGATATCGTCCATAAAGACCAGTACTGAAAGTGCGTTATATCGACTAGAGGGGGGTGAATATGTGATTTTTATGAATTCGTTGATGAGGAAATTCCCTTTGAGGAAATTGCTAAGTAACGTACTACGTGCAGTGGAATAAGCACCAAGGTGTAAGTGTAAGATGAAAAAAAGCATGGTCGTCATGATGGTATAAAACAAAACACACAGTGCAAGTGGGATGAAGAGGATAAGCACGTGAAGAAAAAGCTGACTAAAGAATTTGAGATGAGGAAATTGATAAAGTCTTCACTCAAATTCTTCAAACAGTAACAATCAATTTCATCAACATGCAAATGAGGAAATGCAAGGGTGAGAAAATAGAACCAGGTACTCGATGAAGACAATGATTTGATGGCCCAGTTCCAACTGTTGTGACAGTCGTACGTCTAGTTTGGAGTCGCTTGGCATTTAAACCAAAGGACACATAGTCCAAGGGTACACATTACTTATCATATTCTCCTTGAGCTAAGGCCACACATACCTTGCCCAACACTCGCGGTAAGTCTTTAGGGAAGACTTCCAAACCCTCAAAACCTAGGTCACCCGGCAATCCACAATTTACTGACGGATGCTCTAGACCATTGACGCCTAACCGTCTGGAAGATGCACGGTCTTCAAAGGTAACAAGCATCGGTTCCACACAAGAACAATCTCTTCAGTGATGCTCAATCACTTTGGGTTTTGAGTTTTGGTTTGGGTGTTTGGGTTTTTCCTCACAAATAATTTTCTCTCAATGTCCTCAGAGGAAGGGATGCTCTCAAATGACAAGTGTCAAGTTGTCTCCAGGAGTAGCCAACCCGCTAGTGGTTATGGAGGGCTGCTATTTATTTCCATGCAACAATCCTGACATGATTTTACATAAATGCCCCAATGATATGACTGTTATGTGGATAAGGTTTCGGGAGAGCTGGCGTTTGGCGCAGAAATGGTCGGATTTTTGAAGCTATGAAAGTCCTCATATCTCTCATGTTCCTCACTTGTAGGGAATTCACACTGGTGAAATCCTAACTTCTCAGTTAGAGCAATTTCCCGAGAGACCAGAAGATCTACGTCTCTGTCACTTAGGAAATTGACTGATCTGTAAAAGATTTCCAAAGGCTTCACTCGAAGGATTGGGTATGTTTAGGCCTTGAGATGAGCATCACTTGGGAAATTTTCCTTAGTATTACCTCGACCCCCTTTAACAGTACGATGTTTCTATGACTCGAAAGAAAGGAAATGAAACTACCAAAACAAACGTCTTCATGCTTCAAAGTCCTCGCATCAATATCTTCAAGGACACACCAATTTTCTCATTTTCAAAATCTTTAGGAAATTACCAAAGTCTTGAGGTGAAGACATTCATTTTTATGGGTCAATACTTTTTGAATAATTCAAACTCCACAACAACTTATAGAGCGTGTGTACACCCACAAACACATTAGTCTCTTAACCTATAAGTCTTCAATAGACCGAAATCACTAAGGGGCACTAGATGCACTTACAATCTCCCCCTTTTTGGCGATTGATGACAAATAGGTTAAGTTTTCAATGGGGATAAATATATGAAGTGAAAGTATAGAGTTTGAGGAATTTGATTGCAAGATATAGAGAAACTCCCCATGAAGATGTGCATATTTGAAGAATTTTCTTTGGACTGCAAATGCACATTGTGGGTTTATACCATGGAGATCTCCCCCTATATCTGGTAATCCATACACACATTAACATATATCATGAGGAGATTGAAATGCATGATGAAAAGTGGTGTTTGATGAAATTCAGCATGTGTGCATTAATCAACACGGGGAATAAGCATGTTAACAAAAATTGTTCAAAAGTGTCAGACCACCACCGAACATAAGTTTACAACTCATATAGCCAAACACTTTAGAAGAACGAAAGTTGCAACTTAACAAAAATATATCCCATATAGTTAGAACCGCTTGAAGACTAACTCAAATTTCTCCCCCTTTGTCATGAAGTGATCAAAAGGGATGAAACTAAGGACTAACGCCCCTGAAGAATTTCATGTTGTTGGTGGTGGAGGAGCGGGAGCGTTGTCGGGGTCGTTTGTCGATGAAGGGCTGGAAGCAGTGTCATCAAGATCATTAGCTCCATCCATCGAGCGCGGTGAAGAAAATGAACTGGTCACCAGCAGAAGAACTTGAACCTTCTTGTATTTCTTGTTGGGCGGAAACGAGCAATCGAAGTCCTGCTGAAATTCCATCTCCTTAAGTTCTTCAAGAGTTGTGAGGTGAGATAGAATGTGTGGGATCAATAGAAGGAGTGTCTAGAGGGGGGGGGGTGAATAGACTACTTGCATAAATTAAAATGCTAGCCTTTTCCCAATTTTAATGGTTGATAGATTTTAGCATTTTTAACAAGTCTAGTGCACCCTACACATCCTAGTCAACATATGCCAGCGGAAAGTGAAGACATTGCACATGTAAGTAAGGAGTAGCGTTTAGGAAGATTAAACACAAAGATGAACATGGCGATTTTTGGTGTGGTTCCGATAGGTAGTGCCATCATACATCCATGTTAGTGAAGACTTCAACCCACAGAGGGTAATGGCTGCGGGAGTCCATGGATGGCTCCACTCACAAGGGGTCCACAAAGAAGCGGCCTTGTATATTCCACCATGGCTTACATCCATGAAGGACTAGCCTCACTCATGGTAGATCTTCACGAAGTAGGAGATCTCCTTGCCCGTACGAACTCCTTGGTTCAACTCCACAACATGAAGTAGGAGGATCCCAAGTGGCACCTAACCAATCTAGGAGGCACCACCCTCCAAAATGTAATAGATGCGGTAGAACGATGAACTCCTTGATATTGTGCTTCAAAAGATAGCCTCCACAACACTCAATCACTCTCTCACATATTTGGCATGGGTAGGAAGATTGATTTTGTGGAAAGAAACTTGGGGAGGCTAGATATCAAGGTTCAAATGGATGGATTGAAATCTCTTGATCTCAACACATTAGTAGGTGGCTCCCTCTCAGAGAAAAGGATCTGGAAAGTGTGTGTGTGTGTTGTGAGTTTTTCCTCTATGAATGAGAGGAGGTGGAGGGGTATATATATGCATCTCCAAAAATCCAACCGTTACAAAATTATTGCCTAAATCGGTGACACCCAAATGAATGTGAGTGGTACTTAGTTGCACTAAATGTGGCAACTTTTGAATTCTAGGTGAGACTGATATATCAATATGAGTGGTACGGGTATGATAGCCTAGGTCAGTTTTCAAATCACGGTGGTACCGATTTCAATATTGGAAATTCCTATTCTTGAAATAGAGATACCAAAGAGTTGGTCACTGAGTTTCGGTGGCACCGATATGACACTTGGTGGTACCGAGAGATTAGGGTTTTGGAAAGGATCTCACAGTCGGAAAATTGGTAGGGCCGAATGGAAAAACGTGGTGGCACCGGTTTTTGCTGTGTTGGCTTGGGACATCGATTTTGTGAGAGAAATGCTGAGTATTTTTTGTGGCTATCTCTAAGCACTTGAGCAACCAATTCATCATTATACCTCACCCCTTTTAATAGTATTAGCTTTCCTATGGACTCAAAATTGATTTCTCACAAATATAAAATGTAGAGTCATCTTGCTTGAAGCTTGACCGATCCTATTCCTTTCCTTGAATCAACATGCTTCTCCCCACAATCCTTTAGCCAATGCTCTCTCTGGACTATACCTGAAATACACTAGGTAAAAGTGTTAGTCCGAGAGATAATATATGTTGTCATGAATTATCAAAACCACCAAGGGAGCATATGTGCTTTCAATCTCCCCCTTTTTGGTAATTGATGACAACATGCAATCAAAGCTTTCAATAAAGATAGGCATTAGATTATGACAACTTTGAGAGATACATGACTAATACAAGCTCCCCCTAAATGTGTGCAATCCCCTTTTTATAGGGTAGTTGCTTTGGACTGCATGGGCACACACATGGTAGAAGGACAAGAGTAGTCATATAAATCTTGGCTACATGCATCAAACATGTGTGAATGAATGATTTCCATGTTCAAGATTCACTCTTGTAAACAATATGTGCAAGAGATAAGAGATCATCTTGAATAAAATTATGATGCATATACTTACCTTGAGGTTCTTGAGCGCCTTAGGAGTAGGAGTACACTTGGGAAAACAAATGTTAGATAACACAAGAATACTCTATTGTAAACGTGCTACAAGCTTCAAAAGTACCAAGATATGGAGAACATATGAGAAATATGATTTTATGATAGATATGTCTCCAAGAATATTCAAGAATATTTAGAGCTTTCTCCCTCTCCCCGTGAATCATAGCTTGTAGATATTTTGAGTAGGTAGGGTGAGACAAGCTTAATCTAAAGATGACAATAAAACAATTTATTTAAGTTTTATATCTCTCGCCCTTAATGGTATTTCTCCCCCCGAGTAGATATCTCCCCCTCTGACTGAAGCTTATTGGAAGCTTTGATATTTAAGCTTATTGGAAGCTTTGATATTTCTCCCCCTTTGGCATTAATTTACAAAAGGTTAGAGGTTAATGGTTCATTGAGAGTAAGGGATCCTTGATTCTCCTTTCTTTGATAAGGGTTCCTTTATTTTTTTCTCCCCCTTAAGTATAGATAAGAGTTTCTTGATTTGTCTCCCCCTTTGTTAGGGATCACAGAAGTTTACCCCTCTTATATTGTAGGATCATTGAAGTTTTCTCCTCCTTTGAAGTCTTCCTTCACCTTTAGAAATATGGGAAACATGACTATCTTCCCCTTTAGAATAAATGGAAATGATCAATAAGAGCTCAAGAGGTAATAAAACTTGGGATCACCTAATTTTTTTATCCCTCTTTGGAAAAAGTCCAGAAATTCACAATGTCCATAGGCAGTGCTAAAATTCAGAGTCACCGAGGCAATATGGTTCGGTAGAGCGAAGAATGATAGTAGGCCCGTGGAAGAAATGGTTAGGCCGAGTTTCCTAGATTGGTGAGACCGAGTTCCAGTGAAAATCAACTTCTCAACTCAAATATAGACAAAAATGTCCAAAACCTTTGTAAAAGGAAATATCCAAAGATTTTAAAAAGAGAAAATAGATTTTTTGTTTTTGTGTTTTTTGAAATATATTCATACATATAGATGAGAATTGAATGGTTCCAAGAATTCATGCAACAAAGATATGAACCATACAAGAATCTTCCTCTAGATGTTGGGCGGTAACTAGGTCACCTATATTAGAGTACATTGACTTGAGGAGTCAAGAAAGAACGCTTGATCATAGGTCATACTCATCGTTAAGCGCAAAACAGGGTTACCATTTTTCGATTAAGCATTTTGATGTCTTCATATCACTTGTGTTGCTTTACCTCATGACTTGGTGCAAAGCTTTATCAAGGATACGAGTACATACCTTCGAATGATGTTGATGACGTGGCATGTAGGTGAACTTATCGTGGATGCTCAATGTTGATGAAGATCATATTGAGTAGGGAGCTATCCTTGTTGTTTTGGTTCACTTTTCACCTACATTGGTTAGTCATGCAAGGAAGAACATAATATATCCAAATGACAAGAGTGATTTTAATCATCAATTTGTCGTCAAGGATATGATTTTGTTGTCTTCTTCCTTCATCTCTGAAGAAAGGGTTGTTGATACTTGGCCATGGCAAGAGTGCTTTTGATGTGTGTTGATGGCAATCTTGTGGAGTGTTGTTCTTCCAAGTACGTACAAAAGGTTAGATTCAATACAAGGGAGCATAGTTTTCCAAGCTATAAGATAGTGTCATATCAATAACATCATGTAATAGTCAACTAAGCTCATGCCCTTGCATGCATCTGATGAGTCTAGCTCAAGTTTGATGCATCAATGATGTTTAACTCACTCCTGAAATGACAAAATACTTTCTCATCAAGTGGTTTGGTAAATATATTAGCGAATTGTTTGTCGGTGCGAACATGCTTGAGATTTATATCTCCTTTACCAACATGATCATGAATGAAATCATGTCGCACTTGAATATGTCTAGTGTGAGAATGTTGCATAGGATTATAGGTAATTTTAATAGCACTTTTTTCACACAACAATGGAACATGCCTCACATGGCTGCCATAATCCTAAAGAGTTTGTGTCATCCATAGTAATTGCACACAACATGATCCGACGGTGATGACCCACAAGTATAGGGGATCAATCATAATCCTTTCGATAAGTAAGAGTGTCTAACCCAACGGGGAGCAGAAGGAAATTACAAGCGGTTTTCAGCAAGGTAATTTCTGCAAGCACTGAAATAGCGGTAACAAGTTGTTTGATAGCAAGATAATTGTAACAAGTGACAAGTAGAAATAGTAACATTAGGTGCAGAAAGGTAGCCCAATACTTTTGTGGTAATGGACAACCCAGAAAAGATTCTTATAATAGGCAAAGTGTTCTTGAGGGCACACGGGAATTTCATCTAGTCACTTTGTCATGTTGGGTTAATTCGCGTTCGGTACTTTGATAATTTGATATGTGGGTGGACTGGTGCTTGGGTACTGCTCTTACTTGAACAAATCTCCCACTTATGATTAACCCTCCCACAAGAATCCGCAACTACGGGAAAAGTATTTAGAATAAATTCTAACCATGGCATTAAACATAGGGATCCAAATCAGTCCCTTACGGAATAGCACATAAACTGGGGTTTAAGTTTCTGTCACTCTCTCAACCCACCATTTAATTACTACTCCACAATGCATTACCTTAGGCCCAAAGATGGCGAAGTGTTATGTAGTCGACATTCACATAACACCACTAAGGGAATGCCAATATTCATATCATCGAAGTACCGAACGAATATCAACTTCACATGACTACTTGCAACATGACTTCTCTCGTGGCCTCAAGAACAAAAGTAACTACTCACAAGTGATAAACATGCTCATGATGAGATAGGTATTAAATAGCATATTGGATCTGAATATATGATCTTCCACCAAATAAACAATAAATAATCAACTAGAAGATGTAATCAACACTACTAGTCACACCCCAGGTACCAATCTGAGGTTTCGATACAAGATTGAGCACAAGAGATGAACTAGGGTTTTGAGAGGAGATGGTGCTGATGAATATGTTGATGAAGATTAGCCTCCCCAATATGAGAGGGTTGTTGGTGATGACGATGCCCTCGATTTCCCCCTGTGAGAGGGAAGTTCCAATAGCGGAATCATTTCACTAGCGGGCAAAAGTGCTCCTGCCCAGGTTCCTCCTCGAGATGGCAGGGCTTCGTCCCGAAAGTGCTCTCCTTTTTTCAGGTTTAAAGGGAATTTATACCCGAATAAGGTTGCAGAGATCGACCAGGGGGCCCACTAGACATCAGGCCACGCCCAAGGGGTGTTGGCGCACCGTGGTGCCTAGTGGGCGCGTGGTAGCCCCCCTCCAGTACTTCTTTGCTCCAGTATTTTTTATTTATTTCAAAATAAATCTCCGTAAATTTTAGCCCATTTAGAGATGTGCAGGATAGGTATCTCTGACTTAGCTTTTTCAGGTCCAGAATTCCATCTGCCAGCATTCTCCCTCTTCATGTAAACCTTGCATATTATGAGAGAAAAGGCATTAGAATTACTTCACCAAGTGGCAAAATGCATAAAAACACTATAAATAACAGTGACAAAACATGATGCAAAATGGACTTATCAACTCCTCCATGCTTAGACCTCACTTTCCCTCAAGCGAAAGTTGATAACAAAAATCATGACCACATGCTTTGAGAGAGAGGTGTCGATAAAAACAAATACGGGCATAGCAACATCATGCGCATTATTATAACGACAAATAGAACTTTATAAATACTTCATCACCACATTTTCGTCTTATAACTTACACCATAAAGTCTTCTTATAAACAAGTAGCAATTCATCACAACATCGAAGTATGAAGCATAAGCTCTATTGAGAACTAACAAACTATGCTTTCTCTCAATTTTGCAGCACAATTCATTATACTTTCAGGAAGGGTCACATATCAGAGCTTTTAAGCAAGTCTACATACTCAACCATCATTTAGTCTTCTACGATTGCTAACACTCACCGCATATATATGAGCAAAAGGTTCCAACCAGACACATAGAAATATAGGGTCTGATATTGTCACCTCCCAACATATTCACCTCAAGGGTGATGTCAACAATAATAACTCATCACCATCCACATTCAACTGGATATATATGTCTAGATATTTGCCCACCACATGATTCTTTTCACAGAGAAGATAAAGGGGATTAGAGGAGAATACTTTGTATCTTGCACAAAAGTAAACACATAAAGGTAAAAGATAGACCCTTCATACAGGGAATGATAGGTTGTCTTGCGCTTTTTGGTTGTATGCCAAATCCCTTAGTGCAAAGGAACGCTACGTTATATTTCCCCTTGTGATGGCAACCTATATTATGTAGTCCGTCACTTTTATTATTGCCATCACAAGTTTGTACAGTGCTTAATTTCCCTTACACTAAATGATCAAACATGTTTAGAAGCAATTTTTCTTGCTCTGTGCACCGATGACAACTTACTTGAAGGATCTTACTCAATCCATAGGTAGGTATGGTGGACTCTCGAAACATGGATTTTGGTTAAAGGTTTTGGATGCACAAGTAGTATCTCTACTTAGTGCATAGTTTTGGCTAGCAAATATATTGGGCAAGCATCACATGTTTGAGGATCTATAACAATATAACTTCTTTGTGAATGTGAGCAAGCATAAATCATTACGTTGTCTTCCTTGTCCAATGTCAAGAGTTTTGGCATATAATAATTAATTGGGGCTCATAATCATAAAAGATGTCAAGGATAGTGTATTTGCATGTTAATCTTCTCTTCCCTTATTAATTGTTTCATGTGTTGCATCATCGACCAATGCTAGGTTTGTCAACCTTCAACAAATTTTAACACTTATACTTTTCCTTATGTGATGTCACTACTTACTATAAGATCAATATATGATCTTTTTCATTATTTTCCTTTATTTTGATTACAGCAAGAAAGTTAAGAAGCAAAGCTCAAAATATACTTTATTATATAACTCTCACTTGATTACATAGATAAATAGATAGATCATGAAACTAGCACTTGAAAGGATGGATTGAACTAAATTTTTATTTGACTAAATCATGAAACAACTAAAGATGAAACTAAGATGGATAAAGATAATAAGAGTGATGGTGATACGATACTGGGGCACCTCCCCCAAGCTTGACACAAGCCAAAGGGAGTGCCCATACCCGTGTACTCAAGTATACTTCTTTGGTGATGAAGGTGTAGATGATGGAGTAGCATCACAGTGTACCCTCATGAGATTCTCCAGATATTGAATAATGCTCCAGAGATTGATGACTTGGTCCTTTAACTAATTATTTTCATGAGTAAGATATTTATTCTGAACACGAAATGTTTCAAAGGCTCTAAAGACTTTGATTGCAATAGGTGTGAGATGCTCATAGTAAGGTTGGAGGTAATCTTCTTCTTCCTCTTATTTTGGTGGCCTGACATGCCCTTCTTCTGGAGTTTGACCCCCTTGATTTCCTTGCCCTTGTTCTCCTTGGTGGCCCCTACTAGTTCCTCCTCCTTTAGTTCCATCTTCATTAGCCAAGCATCCTCTTCTACGAGGTTGGAGGAGGGAGAAGACATGATGCCCAGCTTGATAGTTAGGACAAAAAACAACATGAAACAAGAACAGAGGATTTATCCATGGTACTAGGGTAAAATCATCGGGAGATGAGAATTTTTATACAAGGGAATATGTGTCCCACAAGAAAACAGAGCCAGGAAGGTGCCCGAGGGCCCCACTAGACATCAGGCCGCGCCAGGGGGATGGCGCACCCTCGTGCCTAGTGGGCACCTGGGTTGCCTTCCCGTGTGTCTCTCAATTTCCTAAATTTTTCTAATAACCTAAAACCGACAGAAAATATTTTTGCGGATTTTTCTGAGTCCATTTACGTACCGTATCACATACCTCTTCCTTTTAATGGGTTTTCAGTGTTCTAGAAGGTCTCCTTAATGTGCTCCTCCGGTGTGATGGTTTGAATAATATTTGTTTCAATATCCATTGGTGTACCTGAAATATAGTGCTTTATTCTTTGTCCCTTGACCACCTTCAGATTAGTGCCTTTGGGGTTGTTGATCTTAATAGCTCCAGATCGATAAAATATTTCGATGATATATGGTCCTTCACATTTGGAGAGAAGTTTTCCTGCAAAAAATCTAAGACGAGAATTGTAAAATAGAACATATTTCACCAACTTCGAATTCTCGCTTTTGGATTCTTTTGTCATGCCATCTTTTAACTTTTTCTTTGAATAGTTTGGCATTTTCATAAGCTTGGGTTCTCCATTCATCTAATGAGCTAATATCAAATAACCTATTTTCACTAGCAAGTTTGAAATCATAGTTGAGTTCTTTAATTGCCCAATAAGCTTTATTTCTAACTCAAGAGGTAAATGATATGCTTTCCCATAAACCATTTAATAAGGAGATGTACCCATAGGATTTTTATAAGCAGTTGTGTAGGTTCGGAATGCATCATCTAGTTTCTTAGACCAATTCTTTCTGGACCTATTAACAGTCTTTTGCAATATTAATTTTATTTCTCTACTGGTTATTTCTACTTGACCACTAGACTGAGGATGATAGGGACATGCAATTCTATGGTTAACATCATATCTAGCAAGCAACTTACGAAAAGCACCATGAATAAAATGTGAACCACCATCAGTCATTAAGTATCTTGTGACTCCAAAACATGGGAAAATAACTTCCTTAATCATTTTAATAGAGGTGTTATGATTAGCACTATTGGTTGGAATAGCTTCTACCCATTTAGTGACATAATCAACATCAACCAAAATATGTGTATACTCATTAGAAGAAGGAAAGGGTTCCATATAATCAAACCCCCAAACATCAAATGGCTCAATAACAAGTGAATAATTCATAGGCATTTCTTAACGTCTACTAGTATTACCAATTCTTTGACATTCATCACAAGAGAGGAAAAACATACAAGCATCTTTGAAAAGAGTAGGCCAATAAAATCCAGACTGTAATACCTTGTGTGCAGTTTTGTCTCCCGCATTGTGTCCTCCATAAGCCTCGGAGTGACACTTATGAAGGATTTGTTCCCGTTCATGCTCAGGTACACAACATCTAATAATACCATCTACTCCCTCTTTAGAAAGATGTGGGTTATCCCAAAAGTAATGTCTTAAATCAAGGAAGAATTTTTCTTTTGCTGATAGGTGAAACTAGGTGTATGTATTTAGCAACAATGTAATTAGCATAATAAACAAACCAAATTGTGTTATGAGAAACATTGACCATAGCTAGCTGTTCATGAGGAAAGCTATCATTAATAGGTAGTGGGTCATCAAGAGCATTTTCTAACATAGACAAGTTATCAACTACGGGGTTCTGAGCTCCTTTCCTATCATTGATATGCAAATAAAATTCTTCTAGCAAAAGAACCCACCTAATAAGTCTAGGCTTAGCATATTTCTATTTCATAAGATATTGAATAGCAGCATGATCAGTTTGAATAATTACTTTAGAATCAATATTGTAAGATCTTAATTTATCACAAGCAAATATAACTGCTAAAAATTCCTTTTCATTGGTAGCATAATTTCTCTGTGCACTGTCTAGAGTTTTACTAGCATAATGAATAACATTTAATTTGTTATCAACTCTTTGTTATAGAACATCACCAACATCATTATCACTAGCATCACACATAATTTCAAAAGCCAAGTTCCAATCAGGTGGTTGAACAATAGGTACATAAGTTAAGGCTTTCTTAAGTGTTTCAAAGGCTTCTACACAACCATCATAAAAACGAAAGGAACATCCTTTTGTAATAAAATAGTAAGAGGCCTAGAAATTTATAGAAGTCTTTAATAATCTCCTATAGAAACCGACATGACCAAGGAAACTATGGATACCTTTCATATCTTTAGGACATGGAATCTTCTCAATGGGATCAGCTTTAGCCTTATCCACCTCAATACCTCATTCAGAAATTTTATGACCCAAGATAATACCTTCATTTAACATAAAGTGGCACTTCTCCCAATTCAAGACAAGGTTAGATTGCTCACATGTCTGCAAAACTCGATCAAGGTTTCTTAAGAAATCATCAAAAGAAGTTCCATAAATAGAAAAATCATCCATGACGACCTCAACAACCTTTTCACAAAAATCAGAGAATATAGCAGTCATACATCTTTGAAAAGTAGCAGGTGCATTGTATAATACAAAAGGCATAGATCTATAAGCATAGGTTCCAAAAGGAAAAGTAAAGGTGGTTTTCTCTTGATCGGGTTGTGACACATGTATTTGAGAGAAACCAGAGTAACCATCTAGGAAGCAAAAATGTGTGTCCTTCGATAATCTTTCTATCATTTGGTGTATGGAAGGTAAAGGATAATGATATTTTCTAGTAGATTTGTTTGATTTTCTAAAATCAATTGCCATTCTATAGCTAGTCAGAATTTTTTTTGGAATGAGTTCATTTTTATCAGTAGAAACAACAGTAATACCTCCTTTCTTAGGAACACAATGAATAGGACTTACCCATCCACTATCAGCTATGGGATAAATTATACCTTGTTCCAGAAGCTTTAATATTTCATTTCTTACCACTTCTTTCATTTTGGGATTCAGTCTTCGTTGGTGATCAACAACGGGTTTAGCATCTGGTTCCATATTAATCTTGTGCTGATAGAGAGTGGGACTAATGCCCTTAAGATCATCAAGCGTATACCCAATAGCATCTCGGTGCTTCCTTAAAGTTTTTACCAATCTTTATTTTTCATGCTCTCTAAGGTTAGCACTGATAATAACATGATATATCTTATTTTCATCAAGATAAGTATTTTTCAAAGTGTTAGGTAATTGCTTTAATTCAAACACAGGATCACCCTTGGGGTTGAGGAGGACCTCCTAGAGTTTCGACATGCAAGTTGTGTTAGGATAGGCTTTGGCTCAAAGAACATATTATCTAGTTCATTTCTTCACGCATATGCATATCATTTTCATGGTCTAGCAAATATTGTTCTAGTGGATATGTAGGAGGAATGGCAATAGAAGCAAGACCAATTACTTCATCTTTATTAGGCAATTCTTTATCATGGGGTTGCTTACTGACCTTAGAGAAATGAAATTCATGAGACATACCACCAAAATTAACACCGAGAGTTTCCTTTTTGCAATCTATTTGAGCATTCACAGTGTTCAAGAAGGGTCTACCACATATTATGGGACAAAAATTATCTTGTGGTGAGCCAAGTACTATAAAATCATTAGGGTATTTTACTTTTCCACACAAGACTTCAACATCTCCAATAATCCCAAGTGGTGTGATTGTGTCTCTTTTAGAAAGTTTAATAGTAACATCTATGTCTTCTATTTCAGCGAGTGCTATCTCACGCAAAATTTCTTGACATAAGGTGAAAGGAATAGCACTACCACTAGCACCCATATCACATAAACCATTATAGCAATGATCTCCTATTTTGACCGAGATGACACGCATGCCAACAACGAGTCTATTTTTATCTTTAGTATTAGGTTTCGCAATTCTAGCAGCTTCATCACAGAAATAAATAACATGCCCATCAATATTACCGACCAAGAGATCATTAACCATAACAATACTAGCTTCTACCTTGATTTTCTCATAGGGTTTGGTTGTTCCAACATAACTTTTGTTAACCACAGTTGAAGCTTTAGGATGTTCCTTTATCCTAACAGGAAAAGGTGGTTTCTCAATAAAAGCAGTAGGCACAACTGTGTCAACATTGTAAATGATAGTTTCATCCTCAACTTTAATTGGTTCTTCAACTTTTTCTTTAATAGGTGGATGAAATTTAAACCATTTCTATTTTGGGAGGTCAACATGAGCATCAAAGGTTTCATAGAATGAGGCTACTATCTCGGAGTCAAGTCCATATTTAGTGCTAAAATCATTGAAAGCATCAGTATTCATAAAAGATTTAACACAACGAAACTTAAGTTTTATACCTCACTTTTTTTTTACCTTCGTCGAGTTCCCTATCTTGAGAGTTGCATTTAATTCTTTCTAACAGATAACACCTGGATTCAATAGTCTTCTTCATAAAAATACTAGAACAAGTATCGAGCATGGTTTGATCATTACGAGAATGGTGAGCATACAAATTATGTATAATAATTTTCTCGAGAGCTCATGATTGGGGTGTGAATACAACATTGACTTCAGCCTCCCACAAGCTAGAGCGATACTTTATCCTTCACGAGGCCAAAAATTATAGATAAAATTCCAATCACGATTACCAAGATGCATAGGATAGATTTTTTGGTGAAACTCTAATTGCAATCGATTCCAGTTCCAAGATGCTGTATCATCACATATCCTATACCATGTAAATGCTTCCCCCCAAAGATAAAGGGAAAACCTTCTTCTTGACTTCATCTTCGGATAAACCCGCAAGCTTAAATAATCCACAAACTTTATCCACCTAGATTAGGTGCATATCGGGATGTTTTGTTCCATCTCCTGCATAAGGATTAGCCAACCGTTTCTCTATCATACCCGAAGGAATTTCATAATAAACATTTTCAGTAGGTTTAGTAGGTTGAGGGACAACTCTTGGTGTTTCCGGTCGAGGTGAAGATACCCTGAACAAACCCTCAAAGGATTACTTTCAATAGTGACAAGTGATAGTAAATTTTAGCACGTAATATAAATTTTCCCGTACCAAATTCCGCTTACCAAAGGCACTTCAATCCCCGACAACGTCGTCACAAAAGAGTGTTGATGACCCACAAGTATAGGGTATCAAACATAGTCCTTTCAGCAAGTAAGATTATCGAACCCAACAAGGAGTGGAAGGAAATGACAGGCGGCTTTCAGAAAGGTAATTTCTGCAGGCACTAAAATAGTGGTAATTAACAAGTTTGATAGCAAGATAATTGTAACAAGTGACAACTAACAATAGTTACAATAGGTGCATGGTGGCCCAGTCCTTTTGTGGCAAAGGACAGACCGGAACAGATCCTAATAATAGGAAAAGCATTCTTGAGGGCACACGGGAATTTCATCTAGTCACTTTTGTCATGTTGGGTTAATTCATGTTCGGTACTTTGATAATTTGATATGTGGGTGGCCGATGCTTGGGTGCTATTATTACTTGAACAAACCTCCCACTTATGATAAACCCTCCCGAAAGCATCCGTAACTTCGATAAAAGTATTAAGAATAAATTCTAACCATAACGTTAAACATAGGGATCCAAATCAGCCCCTTACGGAATAGCGCATGAACCGAGGTTTAAGTTTTTGTCACTTCCGCAACCCACCATTTAATTACTACTTCACAATGAATTCCCTTAGGCCCAAAGATGGTGAAGTGTTATGTAGTCGACGTTTACATAACACCACTAAGGGAATCACAACATTCATATCATCAAAATATCAAATGAATATCAACTTCACACGACTACTTGCAACATGACTTCTCCCGTGGCCTCAAGAACAAAAGTAACTACTCACAAGTGATAAACATGATCATGATCAGAGAGGTATTAAATAGCATATTGGATCTGAACATATGATCTTCCACCAAATAAACTGTAAAGCATCAACTATAAGATGTGATCAACAATACTAGTCACACCCCAGGTGCCAATCCGAGGTTCCAGTACAAGATTGAGCACAAGAGATGAACTAGGGTTTTCACAGGAGATGGTGGTGATGAAGATCTTGATGAAGATTGGCCTCCACAAGATGAGAGGGTTGTTGGTGATGACGATGGCATCGAGTTCCCCCTCCGCAAGGGAAGTTCCTCCGGCTGAATTGCTCCGCTGGAGGGCATAAGTGCTCGTGCCCAGGTTCCGCCTCGAGACAGCGGGGCTTCGTCTCGAAAGTCCTACCCTGAGTTTTCAGGTTAAAAGGGAATTCATACCAGAAGATGGTCGCTAGAGGTGGGCTAGGGGCCCCCTCTGGTACTTCTTTGCTCCGGTGTTTTTTATTTATTTCAAAATAAATCTCCATAAAGGTCCAGAATTCCATGTGCCGACATTCTCCCTCTTGATGTAAACCTTGCATATTATGAGAGAAAAGGCATGAGAACTACTCCACCAAGTGGCAAAAATACATAAAACCATTATAAATAATAGTAACAAAACATGATACAAAATGGACGTATGAACCGTCAATATATTCGGCGTTAGATAGACATACCGAATTTTGTTTCTTGGATGACCAAGACGTAATAGATATCATAACAAATTGACATGTACCCTGGGTGGATTTTCTATCAACCTTGTCTCCGACATAGTCTGAGTTGGAATAGCCAAAAAGATCAAAAGAAGATCCCTTGGGATACCATATGCCAAGTTTTGTGTAGGTATCAAGTATCTCACAGTTCTTTTCACACACTTTAATGACACTCTTTGGGCGCCGCTTGATATCGGGCACACATGCAAACACTCAACATGATATTGGGATGTGAGGCACAAAGATAGCAAGGAACTCATCATTTATTGATAAAACTTCTGATCAACCGATTTGTTCTCCTTAGTGAGGTCAACATGTCCACTAGTAGGCACGGGGGTTCTCATACCTTTGCACTCTTGCATGTTGAAATTCTTGATTATGTCCTTGGTGTATTTGGTTTGTGATATAAACGTACCTTCTCTCGATTGTTTGATTTGCAAATCAAGGAAGAATTTCAGCTCACACATCATAGACATCTCATACTTCTCGGACATCAACCTTCCAAATTTCTCACTAAAATGTGGGTTAGTAGAACCAAAGATAATATCATCCACATATATTTGGTACACAAATAGTTAACCATTAACTTATTTAGTGAATAAGGTTGCATCAGTTTTACCAATCTCAAAACCGTTTGCAATGAGAAACTTCATTAGACATTTGTAGCAAGCTCTAGGGGCTTGTTTAAGACCATATAAAGATTTACAAAGTTTGTAAACATGATTATGTTTCTTAGGGTTTACAAATCCAGGAGGTTGTTTGACATAGACTTCCTCCTCAATTTCACCATTTAGAAAAGCAGTTTTGATATCCATTTGGTAAAGATTAATACCATGGTGATTGGCATAAGCGAGAAGAATACGAATGGCTTAAGTCTAGCAACAGGGGCATATGTCTCACTATAGTCCAGACCTTCGACTTACGTGTATCCTTGTGCTACGAGACACGCCTTGTTGCGTACAACTTGACCATATTCATCTTGCTTGTTTCGAAACACCCATTTTGTACCAATGATGTTGTGCTCGTCCTTGGGCTTTTCCACAAATATCCCAACTTCGTTCCTCTCGAATTTGTGCAGCTCTTCCTGCACGGCATTCACCCAATCCGGGTCTTGAAGGGTTTCTTCAACCTTCATAGGCTCATTGCTAGAGATGAATGAGTAATTCTCACAAAAGTTAGCTAAACGAGATTTTGAGTGAGTGATTCTTCCAGTTGGTATGTCACCGACGATTTGATTTAGCGGATGATCCTTGTCCACTCTTGCTCAAACTTGTGATAACTTCTTCTTATTGGATGGTGGAGCTTCCTCATCATCAATTTATTGTTCGTTGTCATTAATGGTGTCATCTCCTTGAGGTGGTGGTGAGGAAGGTTGAGCTGGATCCTCACGATGCACTTCTTTCTCTTCTTCATCATGTCGTGTACCACTTGCGGATGCCTCCATGTCGTCTTGTGGTTCGCCTTGACATGAACTAGGAGCTTCCACTTGATTTGATGAAGTGCTCTCCTTGGTCTCCATGGGACGAAGTTTGTTGATAGGTAGATCTTGGATGGCTTGCAAAGGTTCCTTATCTCCTATATTGTTTGGCAATTGTTTGACTTGCGAACCATTAGATTCATTAAAATTCATATCTACCATCTCTTCAACTTTTTGAGTGAAGCTGTTGTAGACATAGTAAGTGTGAGAGTTTGATCCGTAACGAAGTAGGAAACCTTCATGAAATTTAGGAGCAATTCTAGAGAAACGATGCTTATCAAGAATGTAGAACTTAGGGACAAATACTCGAAAGTATCCAACTTGGTGTTTGTTACCAGTGAGTAGCTCGCATACCGTTTTGCTGAGAAGCTTGTTACATAGAGTCGGTTCATGGCATGACAAGTTGTTTCCACGACTTCTACCCAAAAGTGTCTTGGCGTGTTGTATTTGCCAATCATTATTCTGGCCATCTCTATGAGAGTTCGGTTCTTCCGCTCAATAACTCCATCTTGTTGAGGAGTGTACGTCACCGGGAACTCGTGTGAGATACCTTCTTCGCCAAGAAAGGTATCCACATTTGTGTTCTTGAATGCCATTCCGTTGTCGCTCCGAACTTTCTTGAGCTTCACTTCAAAGTGATTTTGGGCCAAGAAAGGTATCCACATTTTGTGTTCTTGAAGATCTTTTGTACCTGTTACTTATCATCAAGAAATAATACCCACGTAAATCTAAAAAAATCATCAACAATGACTAAACCATAAGAATTTCCAGCGAGGCTCTTGTAAGCATTGGGACCAGAAATATTCGTGTGTAGTAGGTCGAGTGGCCTTCTTGTAGTCAGGATGTTCTTCACGGGATGAATTCCACCAACTTGATTTCCTGCTTGACAAGCACTACAAAGTCTATCTTTGTCAAAGATAACATCTTTAACACCAAGAATATGATCACCTTTTATAAGCCTGCGAAGGTTACGCATACCAACATCTCCTAGCCTCCTATGCCATAAGCAACCTTCAGAAGATTTTGCAATAAGACATGTACGGGGTTTGGATTTTTAGTGAATTCGACAATCTATAGACCACCTTTACGAAAACCAGTAAAGACCATGTTATGATTATCACAGCAAAACGCATGGCAATCAACCACCGTAAATAGCACATGGACACCATAATCTGCTAGTCTTGATACAGAAAGAATATTGTAGGCAAGAGATTCAACAAGCATGACATTTTGAATGGAACTATCTTGAGATATGGCTAGCTTACCAAGACCAAGTACCTTACCGTTGGATGTGTCACCAAAGGTCACATACTATCGTGTTTCGTGGTTTTGTGTGATCTCATGAAACATGTCTTTATCTCCGTTCATGTGATCGATGCATCTACTGTCAAATATCTATTCTTTTCCTCTGGCCATGTAATCTCTAAGGTTCGCCATAAGACTAGGACTCATCATGGTCTTCTAATACTTGATGTAAAGCTCTTTGTGTTCATTGTAGTAGCCATGCTCCACATTTTTATCGTCACACGAAATATTCTCGTCATAAGAATCAGGAATTTCATCAGAATTTTGACTACAACAATGTTCATGTTTATGCATGCGTATGGCTTCAATAATAATATTTTTAATGGTAATGACATCTAATTTTGCATGCATGAGGTCACGAAGCTCAAATAGACGTTTATCAAAATTAGGATCATTTGGCTTAATTTTGTCAAAATCAATGAATTTTTGGAAAATGACATCAAGATTTTTGAGTGAGTAGTTTGGATATTTTTTCTCCAAATCTTTCCACAGAATATAAGCACAGTCAATGTTCTTCATTTGATTAAGCACATTTCTTGGCAATGCTCTAATGATAATATTAATAGTTTGAACATTACCAAGCATATTAACTTCATCATCATGAGAAAGATGAACACAGTGATTTTTGGTAGTCAACATGTATGGTAGCGGAAAGTAAAGACACTGCACATGTAAGTAAGGAGTAGAGTTTAGGAAGATCAAACACAAATATGAACACGGTGATTTTTGGCGTGGTTACCATAAGTGGTGCTATCATAGGTGTACGTTAGGGGAGACTTCAACCCATGGAGGGTAACGACTGCGAGAGTCCACGGAGGGCTCCTCCCACAAGGGGTCCACAAAGAATCAGACTTGTCTATTCCACCATGGATTTCGTCTACGAAGGACTAGCCTCACTCATGGTAGATCTTCAGGTAGTAGGCGATCTTCTTGCCTGTACAAACTTCTTGGTTCAACTCCACAACATGAAGTAGGAGGATCCAAGGGACACCTAACCAATCTAGGAGGCACCTCCCTCCAAAAGGTAATAGACGCGGTAGAACTATGAACTCCTTGCTCCTGTGCTTCAAAAGATAGTCTCCTCAACACTCAATCACTCTCTCACAGATTTGGCATGGGCATGACAGATTGATTTTGTGGAAAGCAACTTGGGGAGGCTAGAGATCAAGTTTCAAATGGGTGGGTTGGAACCTCTTGATATCAACACATGAGTAGGTGGCTCTCTCTCTGAAAAGTGGATCTCGCAAGTGTGAGTATGTTCTAACTGCTTCCTCTATGAATGAGAGGAGGTGGAGGGGTATATATAGGCATTCCCAAAATTCCAACCATTACAACATTATTGCCCAACTTGGTGACATCGAAATTAATTTCGGTGGTACCGAGTTGCACTATTTGTGGCAACTTTTGAATTCTCGGTAAGACCGATTTATAAATATCGATCGTACCAATACGGTGACCTAGGGATAGTTTCGAAATCTCAGTGGTACCAATTTCAATCATGGAAATTCTAATTCTTGAAATAGAGACACTAGAGATTTGGTCACTTACTTTCGGTGGCACCGATATGAAACTTGGTGGTACCGAGAGATTAGGGTTTGGCAAAGGATCTGTCACTGGGAAAACCGATAGGGACGAATGGAAAAACTTGTGGTACCAATTTTGCTGTGTTGGCTTGGGAAAAAGATTTTGTGAGAGAAATGTTGAGTATTTTTGGTGGCTATACCTAAGCACTTGAGCAACCAATTCATCATAATACCTTACCCCCTTTTAATAGTATTGGCTTTCCTATGGACTCAAAAGTGATTTCTCACAAATGTGAAATGTAGAGTCCTTTTTCTTGAAGCTTGACCAATCCTATTCCTTTCCTTGCATCAAGGAGCGTCTCCTCACAATCCTTTAGCCAATGCTCTATGTGGACTATACCTGAAATACACTAGGTAAAAGTGTTAGTCCAAAAGAACTGTATGTTGTCATGAATTATTAAAACCACCGAGGGGGCATATGTTCTTTAAGAATGGCCAATGTGTGATCAAATATTTCATGAAGATAATAGTGATTCTTCCTCACAACATTGCGTGTCACAGTCATGTCACACAGAATTGCACCAAACTGATGGTTTACCCACTTGTGATTGCGATCGACCTTCTAATGAAGACTTAGAAGAAGTTCACAGTCAGTCATCACGCATGGGGAAGTTTCATGAGGAACTTGAGCTATGGCTTTTGCAACAGAATCTTGTGATGTAGTGTCATCATTGGTGGAGTAAGATGCTGCTTGACAAAATTGTCCATCAAGGGTACAAGATACTTCATCAATGATAGTTTTGCCCTTACCATCTATTTGGTCGAAGGTTTTCTTGATGACTTCGAGTGGTGCAGAAAACTGAAGTGATTCCGGAAATCAAATTTGTAAGGAATTGAGGATCTGGCCCTGATTAATTTCGTGATCTACGGTGCATAAGGCTTGAGTTCAAATGGTGAAAAATCAGTGGTGGCCAAAGTCCTCATGAAGAAATTGTGAAGATTTACGGGAATCCAATGAATGATGTTGAATAGAAGATTCTTCATGATTCCCACAACATCTTCTTCTTCAGAGTTGTGACCCTTGAGAGGACTAAGGGTGTTGGTCAACATGCGCTAGACCGTTCTTGGCACATAAAGCAGGTCCTTGATGAGGAATGTGGTTCTTGGAGGTTTGCATGGTGTAATAGCCCAAGTGCACCCGTTGCCTTATTTGTAATGTATACCATGTTGAATACCATCATGTGTTGGGTTAATAAAGTTTGTGCTGCATGACTGTCATCATTCATCATCGCATGATGGCATCACAACCATCATTGCATTATTGCATCATGCTTGTTGAAGTGCTTATTGTGTGTGATGTGGTGTTGGGGTGCATGGCGACATGTGTATTTTGGTGTGAAGCTCTCTTCACCATTTCTCAAAAACTATGGCAAAATCTCTTCTCACTCCTATACTACATATGTGGTGATTTTACTTGCTGAGTTCAATTATTAAACAAATGTTGCCATGCTCCCAAATATTCAGTGGGTATTTTAAAAAATATATTTGGTCACATCTGGTGTTTCTTCTATTGCGGTTTTGAGAAAATAGCCCCTTTAATAATTAATTTGGCAATTATTTCCCCCACCTAAAAATGCCTAGACCATTTTTATTAAGTAGTGCCGAACTTCGTAAGTTCAAAACAATTTCTCTTCTCAAAACACGCCTCACTTTTTCTGTGAATTTTGTGCAATGTTTGATTTTTTAAAATAAAGGGAAAACCTTTTGTTCCGTGAGAGAGAGAGAGAGGCCAACCAAGATGTGCCTCCTTCTCTCCCCGGCCCAGCAAGCAGCCCCACACAATGTCGCAGGCTACTTGCTCTGTTTGTTGTCACCATTGAATTCTTCTGAGCAACGAGCAGAGAGCGTGTGCCCACACCGTGAAGCTTCATGGATGTCGAGGCAATGCCATCCCGCAGCGCCCCTATTTAGCCAGCACACATCCCTAGGGTTCCCCCTCTCCTTTCTCTTCTCCCTTATGACGCCGCCATCCCCCTCTTTCCCTCCTTCATTCCCCTATAGGTAATTTCAGAGAGAGCTTCAGAGAAGTGCAGAGGCGATCGCCGACGTCGATCGAAAACTGAGATTTCCGCGAAGTCCTAAACTGTAATATTTCTTGCCATGTTGAGATCTTGATTGCCATTGTTTTATGAATCTACCAATGTTGCTATTGGTTAGTTATTGTTGTGCTCCTTGTTAGATTCATGCTCATGCCTTGGTTGAATTTATTGGGTGATGTAGCTACTAGTTTGCACATGTTCAAAATGGTATGTTGGTGTTAATGGACATATTGGGTGTTGTTTTTTTGTGTGCATTGTGTGAGTTGTGCTTTGTTGTTTTGCATGTATTTTAGGTATATTGCACCTCGAATTTTGTGCCCTGTCCATTGGAATACTTGGAGTGCCAAGAAAATTCCCACAACTCCCTCTCAAATGGTGTTTAGTCATTGTTGCCTTCCCTATCTTGTTTTGTGATTTCTGAGAAACCGTAGCTCGTATTGCGATGCTCTTTATATGTTTTTGCACCATCTTTCATGATGAATCCATTTCTTCCATGTTCATGCATGTTAAAATTAATAAACTTGAGGTTCTATCCATAATTCTAACAACTTAGTAAATGCATGAGAAACTTGACTAGTTAGCATTGCCATGTTCCTTTCATGACCACACTCATGCATCATGTTGTTTGGAGCATTGCACCTTGCCTTGTGTTCATTGGATGTGTATTTTCTTTGGGTAGCAAGAGGAGCTGAGAACTAGTGCGAGGATCATGCTGAGTCTGATCCTCAAGAGCAAGAGGTGTACCCGTCAGAAGAACCAACATGCAAGATGATGGTGACTATGATACCGTCTCTAATTTTGTTGTGCTTAGATGACTCGTTTCCATCGCTGTTTTATCGCTGCCTACCACCTAAATAAATAGCCTACAAACATTGCCATGATAAGCCTCTAACCCCTCCACAACGTAGCAACTATTGATTGGGTAAGATAACGCTTTCTCAACCCTGTTATAGCATTGCTAGTTGCAGGTGTAGGCTGATCCGTGTGTTTACATGGGCTTTTCAATATCATCTTATTACTGCTATTTAGTTTAATGCACCTATATACTTGGTAAAAGGCGGAAGGCTTGGCCTTTTGCTGGGTGTTCTGTTTCGCTTTTTTCGCCTTAGTTTCGGCTACCGGTGTTATGTTCCATATTGAGCGCTCCTGACATGCTTGGGGTTGTTATGGGAACCCCCTTGATAACTCATTTTGGTTAAGACTTGTCTCGCAAGACCCAACGTTGGTACTCAATTTGCTAAACAACTTAATAAAAAGCATAGGGAATAACTACCCCGAGGATAATTAATTAACAACCCGGGCTAGTGTTCCTCATGAGTGTTGGTCCAAACGGGCAGACTATGGGGCCATCACGGGGCAACTCGAGGTTTGGTTTTACTCGTAGTGTGACCCATCCGGTCCTGTTCTAAGAACGAGATACGCGGCTCCTATCGGGTTCGTCAACACGTCGGGCGGTCTTGTTGGATTTTTCTTCACCTCCTCAAGGTGTCTTGTACATCGGGGTCTAAGGATACTTTGGGTTGTCTCAAGGTTGATGTTTTCCACTAAGGAATCCGAGGAGATCATGGATTTTTTTGGCGTCAAGGATTCCTATGCATCTTGTCGTAATTTGTGATGGATTAGTTGGAGCACCCGTGAAGGGTTAAATCTTCCGAAAAGCTGTGCCCGCGGTTATGTGATAACTTGGAAACTTTGTTTAACATCCGGTTCTAGACAACTTGAAGTAAACTTAACTAAAAGACGGCTACTGTGTGAGTAACCATGACTGTCTCTTTCGTGAGTTCCTTCTCCGAATGAGAACATGGTGGAGTTGTGACTTATGTAAGTAGGTGTTCAGTATCAGTTAGTGATCATATATTAGTTCATGACCTACATGCATAGACCACTCACTTTACTTCTTGTTCTCGTAAGTTAGCCACCATATATGCTTAGTGGTGGTGCAACCTAAACACTAATCCTTCTGTACCCAATAACTTGATTAGTTCCGGTATCATGGTCGCAAGATTGCTGAGTCCTTATGGCAAACAGATTAATACCACCCCACATGTCGTGACCCTCACTTACGAGTCGTGATCACCGAATGAACGTGCTTAGTGATCCGAGAGATCAATGCTCACCGAACACACATAAACTGAATAACAAGTCTTACATCCATACAGACCATCTGTTACAAATAATGACCATTATGGTCAAGTCTTACATAGATAGGGCCTTGAAGGCCAACACACCAAACTTGACCAGTAGCGGAATTACTGGTTGGAAGCGTGAACCCATGCCATCAACCTTAACCTACACACATTTTGACCGGGAAGCCTCCTAGCTCGCAAGAACGTCACCAAGGTACTCTTCACCATCCCCTGATCTCTCTTACCTGGTCAATAAAATAACCAGTGGCACCCCAATGAGTACTTTGAATGTACTCGCAAGCAATCCATGATGTGGAACAAGGCAACAATGAAACATGATATGTCACAAGTATGCAGCCTTTACGGAAAGCAGGTTTTTTCCTTAAATGCGGTAACATGATCAAATGCTCGTACATATATGCATCATAAGGTAAGCAGTAACCTTGTGAGCAGGTTACATATATCAACATATATGTCCAGAGGGCTAAACACTTCATGTTCACACTCCATGCCAAGTCACCAGACTTGACCCATTTAATCTCTTTCTCGTGTAACACTTTTATACTCACGCACACTTGGTTTATGCAAAAACGTTTAGATGTAGCTTAAGCAATACCACCCAACTGTCCTTGACCATAGACACGACTATTCGAATAGTTTTACACTCTATAGAGGTTGCGCGCTGTACCCACGAGATTCAGGAAACTTCCGTGTTATCCACGACTCACGGTATATAACATACCCGAGGTAAGTACCCAATCAATGCCTTGTCCCCTGGCGACCCTAGACAAAGAGTCCACTCGATTGGTATCCATCCCACATGATGTACATCTTACGAGCACCAACTCTAGATTGTATTATCCATGTAGGGACCAACAGTGTGCCCGGGACATGTAAAAACAACATAGTCATCCTACCTGGCATGACCCCGACACGAGAGTGACCATATCACTCCCGCCACTAGTAACGCAGGCTCTTTGCTAGCACCGACCAGAGTAATCAACAAAGCCCCATCCCCTAAGGGATATCGTGGTCGCACATGTAAGGTTGGGACGGTCGAAGCATCTTAAATCTCTCCTTGTTTTTGAAACCACACACACACCAAATCTTTCTTGGTACACCATTTCTTTCTCAAAGTGGTCATCCAACTCAACACCATCGTCCTCGAGAATTAGTGGCACCCGACAGGGTTTTCGGGAAGTCTTTCTAATCACCTATGTGTTACCATCACCATGCATAGACTCATCCTATGCATAGCACTACTATCAACCTATATACTTTCATCTACATGACCCTCATAGGTGGTAAGGTCATGCTCAAATGCAATTGCTCCAGAGGAGCCATCGATAACACCATACCAAGGCTTTATCAATTAATCATGGTCATATGCATCGGAATAAAGTAAATGCATAAAATATTATGTCACACATGGTCAAAGGGCTGCTTGCCTTGCTGAAATAGGTCTCCGGGGTATTCGAGGTCTTCTAGTCCAACTCCGAGTACTTCGTCTATTTCGCCAACTATCGTCGGAATCAACCACATTAAGCCAGACAACAAGCAAGAACAAAAGTGCTCTATAAATAGGAGTTCTATTTTTGTGGGACATCTCTAGTCATAAGAAAAATACCTAAGGCTTGTTCTAAGGCTACAAAATTAGAGCATGACCAGATATTTTGAATGGTAGAAATGGAGGCATCACTAGCCCCACAAGAAGTATACGGAAAATACTATGATAAAAATGACTGGAGGCACTCATTTAATAAGGCATTTTTTGGCAATATTTAGGAAGTGGTTTCACTCGATTTGGAGTTGGTATGAATATTCTAGGGGTTTTACTATATGGAATAAATAGGAATAGGTATTATTTAATTTATGCAACATAAATATGGTAGATAAAAATGTTGACTAAGGCTACAAAATTAGAGCATGATTTTATAAGCCCGTGGAATTTGGAATCACTCCATTTCGAGTTGATTTGAGCTTTGTAGGAATTTTGCAAGGTGGGGTTTGAATAAATCACATTCAAACTTGCATTAAATTTCTACAAAAAATATTTTGGAAAAATGTACAAAGCACATATTTGGATAGATCTTGATTTTAGGATTCTGCAGAAATTTTGAATCACCTAATTTGGAACTAATATGAATTTTCTATGTATTCTTGATTATAATAGAAAAGAAAAAGGGGAGGAATTACCTAGGCGAACTGGGCTAAATAGGGCTCTAGCGTTGCATAGTGGCTGGGCCGGCCCAACTGCATTGTTGTGCGTGCGAGGGGCCACACCAGAGGCGTACTGCCCGGAATATGCCTCCCTCGCGGAGACACGCAGAGCCTGGGGGGCACTACCACTTAAACCATTGGGGCCCGGGGCACAGCCACTTACAGGGTGTCCCAACCTGGCAGATCCTCCCCCTACCTCCTGCTCAACAGAGGAGGCAAGGGAGGCTGGAGGAGCCCGAGCTGCTGCTCCGCTCTGGCGGCTCAGGCCGCTGCTCCTCATGGGCCAGGGGGTCATGCCACCCCCATCCTGCTCCCTAGCGAACTCGAGGGAAGGCTGGAGTGGTATCGGCAAAGTGGCCGCGGAGGGAGCCGGCAACCATCTCTGGCCTCGGGCCATATGGCGTCCCGGGAAGCCACACGATGCCGGGGGAATCCGCGGCGGCTAGAGGAGGACCCCACATCGCTCAAGGTCGAGGGGGGCTCCTCTAGCCGCCAGCCCTGACAAATGCAGGGTTCTCCTCTAGCCGCCGGTCAAGGTCAGGGTCGAGGAGGTCCGTGCAAAATCCGAGCCAAGCGGGCTTCCCCTGTCAAGGTCAGGGTCGAGGAGGACCACTTGGTGTGGGGGCATTATTTGAGTATTAAAGCATGTCCAAAAAGTTTGGGCTCAATTAGAGAAACTTTACAATGTAAAGTTTCCCAAAGTTCGAAATCAACATAGAAGGTTTTGAGGGGTTTGGGGCAAGTTCATCTATTGTCCTCGACACACCACTTGGTGTGGATGCATTATTATAGCATTGTAACAAGTCCAAAAATTTGAGCATAATAAGAGACACTTGGCAATGTAGAGTTGCTCAAATTTGGACCTGAACAAATAGGGTTTTGGAATATTTATCTCAACCAAATCAACTTGGATTGATATGAAACTTGGCAATATCATCACATATATCATGTGTGACATGCTAAAATGTTACTAGGATTTATTGAGAATATTTCTTATAGAAATATTTCAAAATCTTGAAATGGGCAGGAAGGGTTTTGAAGGGTTTTGCCTAATATTTTGAACATGAGCATGTGTTGAAACTCTTATATGTGGAATATATATACCCACTGAGTTTTCTTAAGTTTTCTCAATTATTTTGAAACCAAGAAAAATAATCTTGCTTTGCAAAAGACCATTTCTAGCCCCAGAAAGAGGTTTTTAATAAAATAGAAAAATATCTTTTGAAATAATAATTTTTTGGTTTTGGGAGGTATTTTTGATTCGGGATTCAAATAAAATATTTGGAGCAAAACAACTCCCCTAATTTGGGAACTTGTAGTACAAACCTAACTCACGGGTTTTTGTAAGCTTAAATTAAATAAAAGCTTTTTGGTGAAAATAGTATTTGGTAAAAATAGTTTCTGGTCCTATACACATGGCATGATCATTAGGTAAGGGTTTGGGTCAACGAGGTGAGCCTAGAGAGTAGCAGGAACATTGGGATTCAAACACAAGGAAACAAGCAAGCAAGCAATAATCACACCAAGCATCACAAGCACTCACAAATTTTTTAATTGGTCCTAAATTTTGAGTTAAGTTAGTTTAGTCAGGGAGTCAAAACAAACGATGTGACACCACAAGTCCATGTACAGAAGATCCAGAGGCTTCTGATGCTACAAACTTGCAGTGGGAGTTTGACGAAGGTAGTGGGCGCATGTACGTTACATACCGCGACAATTAGGGGCCCTTGGTCGTCTCATGGGCATAGCGAGACAGATCATTGCAATTTTTCTTATCTTGTCCATAGTCGGACCCCGTCTTTTGGGATGATTTGAAATAAATTGTCGAGTGCATTGTAACTTAACTTGTGGCGAGTGTAAGCCATTCCATATACTCATCTCTTCATGTACGTAAGGCAATGATTCATGTGGTTGCGAAACTATAGGATGCGTGTCTTTCCTTATTGATGCCTCGTCCGCAAATATGGAAAGTGTCGCATCTTGGACGTTACACGTGGTTAATGAGGCTTCATCAGCACTTGCATGAGATGATTTGGCATTTCAGGTTCATCATAGATGCATCGAGGTCCTTCTAAGGGAATACCAACTGGGACCACACATAGCAATTTCGTTGCAGGAGAAGTGTAGTGTGTGTCTTCGGTCATCCAGTCAAGCACCCATGTGTTAATATCATGTTCTTAATGATAGAGATGCAAAGTTGCATAGAATTCAAGAATTATCTCTTCATTCGAGTCACGAATATCGATGCAGAACGGCGAGATGCCAGCATCATGAAGAACACCGAGGACTCGAGTGAAGCAGGGATTGAATTCCATATCTGCATGAGAAATTTGATGGTGCTGGAAGAGTTTGTTCTTCTTAAAGAGCACAACATCGTACAAATTCACTTGAGTGTAAGTCGAGAACCTCTTGAGACTTATTCTCGGAGTGTCATACAGATTTGCACCCGTGAAGAAATGATGTTCATCGTAGAAATTCTCCTTGAGGAATTTGGGTCACTTTTTACCTTTGTATGGCTGAAGTGGCTTGGTTGAAGATTTGGCTTATATCTCCCAATAAGTCTTCTTGGAACATCTTCAACTTGAGGAATTTGGGCCACAACAACTGCTGACTGAGGAGTTTGAACAAGGGGCTCATGAGAAGTAGCGTGGACATGAGGAACAGTTTCTTTAGCCAATGGTTATTTAGTCGGAGGAATATTCTGAGCCGATTCATTAACGATAGTTTGGCTAGCACTGGGAAGTGGATCAGGTGCAACAATATCTTTAATAGCAATTTGGTCAACAGTTTCTTCAGCTGATGCAACTGTTACTTCTTCTAGAATAGATTTCATCAAAGTGAGACGTTCATCAGACCGAGTGTGAATTTCCTCAATGATAGTAGGGGAGTGATGAATTTTATGAAGCGGTGTGGCTAGTGGCGAACTAGGGTGAGCTGATTCCCAATATTCATCATTGATCCCTCGTGTGGTGCAACCAATATCCACATCTTCTTCAGTATCTTTAATGCCTGATGATCCACAAGTATAGGTGGTCAATTGCAGTCCTTTCTATAAGTAAGATTGTTAAACCCAATGAGGAGCGGAAGGAAATGACAAGCGGTTTTCAACAAGGTAATTTCTGCAAGCATTGAAATAGTGGTAACAAGTTGTTTGATAGCAAGATAATTGTAAAAAGTGACAAGTAGCAATAGTAACAATAGGTCCAGAAAGGTAGCCCACTCCTTTTGTGGAAAAGGTCATGCCAGAACAATTTCTTATAATAGACAAAGTGTTCTTGAGGGCACACGGGAATTTAATCTAGTCACTTTCATCATGTTGGGTTAATTCGCGTTCGGTATTTTGATAATTTGGTATGTGGGTGGACCGGTGCTTGGGTGCAGTTCTTACTTGAACAATCCTCCCACTTACGATTACCCCCCCCCCGCAAGCATCCGCAACTACGAGAAAAGTATTAAGAATAAATTCTAACGATAGCGTTAAACATAGGGATCCAAATCACCCCCTTAAAGGAGTGCATAGATTGGGGTTAAGTTTTTGTCACTTTCGCAACCCACCCTCTAATTACTACTCCACAATGGATTCCTTTAGGCCCAAAATATGGTGAAGTGTTATTTAGGCAACATTCACATAACACCACTAAGGGAATCACAACATTCATATCATCAAAATATCGAACGAATATCAACTTCACATGACTACTTGCAACATGATTTCTCTTGTGGCCTCAAGAACAAAAGTAACTACTCACAAGTGATAAAAAATTTCATGATCAGAGAGGTATTGGATAGCATAGTGGATCTGAACATATGATCTTCCACCAAGTAAACCATAAAAAACAACTACAAGATGTAATTAACACTACTAGACACACCCGAGGTACCAATCCGAGGTTCCGGTACAAGATTGAGTACAAGTGATGAATTAGGGTTTTGATAGGAGATGGTGCTAGTTAAGATGTTGATGGATATTGGACTCACTAATATGAGAAGGTTGTTGGTCATGACGATGGCCTTGATTTCCCCCTCCGGGAGGGAAGTTCCTCCGATGGAATCGCTCAGCGGGAGGGAAAAAGTGCTCCGGCCCAGCTTCCGCCTCGAGACGGTGGCTCTTCGTCTCGAAAGTCCTCCCCTTAATTTTTTAGGTCGAAGGAGAATTTATACTAGAAGATGGGAACCACAAGTGGGCCAGGTGGCCCACTAGACATCATGCCAGGCTAGGGGTGCCTCGCGTGCCCTCCTGTCTAGTGGCCGCGTGGTGGCCCCCTACGACACTTCTTCGTTTCAGTATTTTTATTTATTATAAAATACTTCTCCATAATTTTTTAGCCCAATTGGAGGTGTGTATAATAGGTATCTCTGATGTAGCTTTTTCAGGTCCGGAGTTACATCTGCCGGTATTCTCCCACTTGATGTAAACCTTGCATATTATGAGAGAAGGCATTAGAATCACTCCACCAAGTGGTAAAATGCATAAAAACACTATCAATAACAATAACAAAACATGATGCAAAATGGATGTATCAACTCCCCCAAGCTTAGACCTCGCTTTTCCTCAAGCTAAAGCCGATAGCGAAAACCATGACCACATGCTTTGAGATAGAGGTGTGGTTAAAAACAAAATACGGACATAGCATCGTCATGCTCATTATTATAACAACAAATAAAGCTTTATAAAATACTTCATCACAACATTTTCATCATATAAATTTTATCATAAAGGCTTCTTTTAAATAAGTAGCAATTCATCAGAACATTGAAGTATGAATCATAAACTCTATTAATAACTAACAAACAATGTTCTCAGTCAACTTTGCAACAAAATTCATCACATTTTTAGGAAGGGTCACGTGTCGAAGATTTTAAGCAAGTCTACATACTCAACCATCATTTAGTCTTTTATGATTGCTAACACTCACCGCATACATATAAGTAAAAGGTTTCAACTCGACACATAGAAAGATAGGGGCTTATAGTGTTGCCTCCCAACATGTTCACCTTAAGGGTGATGTCAAGAATAATAACCCATGGCCACCAACATTCAGCTGGATAAATATGTTTATATCTTTCCTCACCACATGATGCTTGCCAAACAGAATATAAAGAAAGTTGAAGAAAATACTTCGAGTCTTGCACAAAAGAAAAAACATAAAAGTAAAAGATATGCCCTTTGGAGAGAGAAGGAGAGGCCGTCATGCGCTTTTCGGTTGTATGATAATTCTCTTAGTGCAAAGGAACGTCATGTTATATTGACCCTTGTGATGGCAACCTGTATTCTGTAGTCCGTCGCTTTTATTATTGCCATCACAAGTTTGTGCAATGCTTAGTTTCACTTACTCTAAATGATCAAACATGTTGGGAAGCAATTTTTATTGCTTTGTGCATAGATGGGAACTTACTTGAAGGATCTTACTCAATCCATAGGTAGGTATGGTGGACTCTTGAAACATAGGTTTGGGTTTAAGGTTTTGGATGCGCTACTAGTATCTCTACTTAGTGTGGAGTATTTGTCTAGAAAAGCTATTGTTCAAGCACCACATGTTAGAGGATCTATAACAATATAACTTCTATGTGAATGTGAACAAGCATGAATCAATACGTTTTCTTCCTTGTCCAATGTAAATAGTTTTGGCATATTATAATTAATGGGGGCTCAAAATCATAGAAGATGTCAAGGATAGTGTATTTGCATGTAAATCTTCTCTTCCCGTATTAATTATTTCATGTGTTACATCATCGACCAATGTTATGTTTGTCAACCTTGAACAAATTTTACCACTTATCCTTTTCCTTATGTGGTGTCACTACTTACTATAAATAGGCATATGATCTTTTTCAATATTTTTCTTTATTTCGATTGCATAAAGAAAGTAAATAAATAAAACTCAAACTAAACTTTATTATATAATTCTCACTCGATTACAAAGAAAAAAAAATCACGAAACTAGCACTCAAAAGAAAAAGATTGAACTAAACTTTTATTTGACTAGATCACAAAATAGATAAAGATCAAACTAGGATGTGTAAAGATAAAGAAGGGTGATGTGATATGATACCGGGCCGCCTCCTCCAAGCTTGGCATAAGCCAAGGGGAGTGCCGGAACCCGTGTACTCAAGTATCCTTTGGTGGTGAAGATGGAGGTGGTGGTGTAGAGGATGAGGTAGCATCGAACTTGTCCTCTGGCTTCCATGGAAGTGTCTCACCATTGTACGAAGAGACACAAGTCTCCAAAGTGCTGCAACTGGCAGCTAAACTCATACCTTTAAACTTTTCGTCATACTCCAAGATTTGGTTTTGAAGATCAAAGACTTGTCCTTGCAGAAAATCGATTTGACCGTTGAGGGTGAAGACGATATCGTCCAAGGGTCTGCCATCCACATTTAGATCACAGGTGAATTCTGTGATCTTGGTGTGGCTGGCACTGAGTCCATGATCCACCATGCCTTGGCACATGAAAACCTCTTGCTCAACTGCCTCGAGCCTAGCTTCCACGGTTCCCATCTTCTTTGGCCCTTGGACATCCCGATGTGAAGCACCCCATCATGCATCTCAATGGTTTGAGGGTGCTTCATCACCTTCGGAAAGTAGGGGTTGATGACCTTCTCGAAGAACTTGTCCCTGGAGGAGCTTGATGAGGCCATGATAATCTAGATCTACGAGCAAAGAAACACAAAACAGGAAAGAGGATTTCTCCATAGTAGTATGGTCAAATCATTTGGAGATATATAGAGAGAAGTTTTATACAAAGAAATACATGTTCCACAGGAAAACGGAGTCACGAAGGTACGTGAGGGTCCTAATAGATATTGATAACCCACAAGTGTAGGGGATCGCAACAGTTTTCGAGGGCAGAGTATTCAACCCAAATTTATTGATTCGACACAAGGGGATCCAAAGAATACTCTCGAGTATTAGCATTTGAGTTGTCAATTCAACCACACCTGAAAGACTTAGTATCTGCAGCAAAGTTTTAGTAGCAAAGTAGTATGATAGTAAGGGTAGCGGCGGTAATAGTAGCAGTAGTAATTTGTATAGCAAGTGTGACAGCAGTAGCGGTAAAGTAACTTAGCAAGGACCAGTATAGGAAAAGCTCGTAGGCATTGGATTGGTGATGGATAATTATTCGGATGGCATTCATCATGTAACAGTTATAACATAGGGTGATATGTAACTAGCTCTAGTTCATCAATGTAATGTAGGCATGTATTCCGTATTTAGTCATCGTGCGTATGGAAAAGAACTTGCATGACATCTTTTGTCCTACCCTCCAGTGACAGCGGGATCCTAATGGAAACTAAGGGATATTAAGGTCTCCTTTTAATAGAGAACCGGAACAAAGCATTAGCACATAGTGAAGACATGGGATCCTCATACTATGGTCATCTTCGGGAGTGGTTCCGGCTATTGTCACTCCGGGGTTGCCGGGTCATGACACATAGTAGGTGACTACAACTTGCAAGATAGGATCAAGAACACACATATATATTGATGAAAAAATAATAGGTTGAGATATGAAATCATGGCACTCGGGCCCTAGTGACAAGCATTAAGCATAGTAAAATATTAGCAACATCAATCTTAGAACATAGTGGATACTAGGGATCAAACCCCATCAAAACTAACTCGATTACATGATAGATCTCATCCAACCCATCACCGTCCAGCAAGCCTACGATAAGATTACTCACGAACGAGGGAGAGAATCATATAATTGGTGATGGAGGATGGTTGATGATGACGACGGAGTTGATTTCCCCTCTCCGGAGCCCAGAACGGACTCCAGATCTGCCCTCCCTAGGAAGAACAGGCGGTGGCGGCGGCTCCATATCGTGAAATGCGATGAACTCTTCTCTCCTATTTTTTTCTGGGTGAGAGAGGTTATATGGAGTTGGAGATGAAGTCGGGAGAGCCACGTGGGCCCCACGAGCCTGCTAGGCGCGCTCTAGGGGGGGCGCCTGCAGGGCTCGTGGCCCACTAGCAGCGCATCTTCAGTTGATTCTTTCTCTGATATTTTTTATATATTCCATAAAAATCCTCGTAATTTTCCAGGTCGTACCGAGAAATTTTATTTCCGCACAAAAACAACACCATGGCAGTTCTGCTGAAAACAGCGTCAGCCCGAGTTAGTTTCATTCAAATCATGCAAATTAGAGTCCAAAACAAGGGCAAAAGAGTTTGGAAAAGTAGATACGTTGGACACGTATCAGATATCAGGCCGTGCTAGGGGGGCCTGGCGCGCCGTGGTGTCTAGTGGACACCTATGTTGCCTTTCTGTGTGTTTCTGAGTTTCATAAATTTTCTAAAATTCCAAAACTGCCAAAAAAATATTTTTGCGGATTTTTCTAAGTCTGTTTACTTACTGTATCACATACCTCTTCCGTTTAAGGGTTTTGGAGTGTTCTGGAAGGTCTCCCTAATGTGCTCCTCCAGTCTCATGGTTTGGATAATGTTTGTTTCAGTATTAGTTGGTGTACCTGAGAGATAGTGCTTTATTATTTCTCCATTGACCACCTTCGGGTTAGTGCCCTCGGGACTATTGATCTTAATAGCACCAAACCGATACACTTCTTCAATGATATATGGTCCTTCCCATTTGGATAGAAGTTTTTCACCAACTTTGAATTCTCGCTTATGGATTCTTTTGTCATGCCATCTTTTAACTTTTTCTTTGAATAGTTTGGAATTTTCGTAAGTTTGGGTGCTCCATTCATCTAATGAGCTAATATCAAATAACCTCTTTTCACCAACAAGTTCGAAACCATAGTTGCGTTCTTTAATTTCCAAATAAGCTTTATATTCTAACTCAAGAGGTAAATGACATACTTTCCCATAAACCATTTTATAAAGAGACATACCAATAGGATTATTATAAGCTACTCTATAGGCCCACAATGCATCAGCTAATTTGTTTGACCAATTCTTCTAGGACCTATAGATAGTCTTTTGCAATATTAATTTTATTTCTCTATTCGGTAATTCTACTTGACCACTAGACTAAGGATGATATGAAGATGCAATTCTATAGTTAACATCATATCTAGCAAGCAGCTTATGAAATACACCATGAAATACCATCTACAACCTCTTTATAGAGATGTGGGTCATCCCAAAAGTAATGTCTTAAAAGAATATATTTTTTCTTTTGTTGTTAGGTGTAACTAGGTGGTATGTATTTAGCAATAATGGAGTTAGCATAATCAGCAAATCATGGTGTGCTATGAGAAACATTGACCACAACTAGTTGTTCATCAGGAAAGCTAACATTTATAGGTAGTGGGTCATCAAGAATATTTTCTAACCTAGACAAGTTATCATCTACGGGTTTCTCAGCTCCTTTCCTATCAATGATATGCAAATCAAATTCTTGTAGCAAGAGAACCCACCTAATAAGTCCAGGCTTAGCATCTTTGTTTTCCATAAGATATTTAATAGCAGCATGATCAGTGTGAACAATTACTTTAGAGTCAGCGATGTAAGATCTGAATTTATCACAAGCAAATACAACTGCCAAGAATTCTTTTTTAGTGGTAGCATAATTTCTCTGGGCATTGTCTACAGTTTTACTAGAATAATGAATGAAATTTAGTTTCTTATCAACTCTTTGTCCTAGAATAACACCAACAACATAATCACTAGCATCACATATAATTTCAAAAGGCATGTTCCAATCAGGTGGTTGAATAATAGGTGCAAAAGTTAAGGTTTTCTTAAGTGTTTCGAAGGCTTCTACACAATCATCATAAAAACGAATGGAACATCCTTTTGTAACAAATTAGTAAGATGCCTAGAAATTTTAGAGATGTCTTTAATAAACCTCCTATAGAAACTAGCATGACCAAGGAAACTACGGATACCGTTAACATATTTTGGGAATGGCATCTTCTCAATTGCATGAACTTTAGCCTTATTCACCTCGATACCACGTTCGGAAATTTTATAACCCAAGACAATACCTTCATTCACCATAAAGTGGCACTTCTCCCAATTCAAGACAAGGTTAGTTTACTCACATCTCTAAAAAACTCGATAAAGGTTGCTTAAGAAATCATTAGAAGAAGGTCCGTAAATGGAAAAATCATCCATGAAGACCTCAACAATCTTTTCACAAAAATCAAAGAATATAGAAGTCATACATCTTTGGAAGGTAGCAGGTGCATTTCATAATCCGAAAGGCATACGTCTATAAGCATACGTTCCAAAAGGACAAGTAAAGGTGGGTTGCTCTTGATCAAGTTGTGACAAAGGTATTGAGAGAAACTAGAATAACCATCTTGAAAGCAAAAATGTGTGTGTTTCGATAATCTTTGTAGCATGTCGGATATGAACGGTAAAGGATAATGATCTTTTCTAGTAGCTTTATTTAATTTCCTAAAATCCATTTCCATTCTATAGCCAGTCACAATTCTTTGTGGAATGAGTTCATTTTTATCATTAGGAACAACAGTGATACCTCCTTTCTTAAGGACACAATGAACATGACTTACCCATCTACATAAGCTAAAGGATAAATTATACCTGCTTCCAGAAGCTTTAATATTTAATTTCTCACCATTTCTTTCATTTTGGAATTAAGTCTTTGTTGGTGATCAACAAGGGATTTAGCATATGGTTCCATATTAATCTTGTGCTGACACAGAGTGGGACTAATGCCCTTAAGATCATCAAGAGTATACCCAATTGCAGCTCGATGCTTCCTTGAAGTTTTTAATAATCTTTCTTCTTCATGCTCTGGAAAGTTAGCATTGATAATAACATGATATATATATTCTTTTCATCAAGATAAGCATATTTCAAAGTGTTAGGTAATTGCTTTAATTCCAACACAGGATCACCCTTGGGTGGAGGAGGTCCTCTTCGAGTTTCAACAAGCAAGTTGTGTTTAAGGATAGTTTTTGCTCAAAGAACACAGTTGAGGCATATGTGGACGATGTGGTCATCAAAACCAAACACGTCGGCTAGCTAGTGGATGACTTCCGACAAATTTCCAACAATCTCCGACAATACGACATACGGGTCAACCTAGAGAAGAGTGTCTTCGGTGTCCCCGCAAGTAAAATGCTCAGATTCATCGTCTCTCATAGGGGAATAGACGCCAATCCGGAAAAAATTCGAGCCCTATCCCATTTGCCGTACCAGTGGAGCTACAATATGTCCAAAAGATGGCAGGCTGCGTGGTGGCATTAAGCCACTTTATCTCCCGCCTCAGTGAAAAGGAACTGCCGCTCTATTGCCTGCTCAAACAAACCAAAAACTTCGAGTGGACCGAAGAGGCAACCACTGCCCTGGAAGAAATTAAAACGTTGCTAGCCAGCAATCCATTACTGACAACACCTACAACAGGGGAACCAATGCAATTGTACATATCGGCCACAAACCAGGTTATCAACGCAGTACTGCTACTGCAACAAAAGACCTTCCAATGGCGCCCGAAATAGGCACGTCGACGGGAGAATACTTGGCTTGATCCTTATGCTGCAGCTACGCCTTAAGGGACTTCCTAGGCAAGTATGCAAAGTATTTCCCCCGTGGCCTTGGAGCCTTGCGCTGGTGTTCCCTCAAAGCAGAAAGGGTGATGTAGCGTAGCGGTGGTAAGTATTTCCCTCAGTTTGAGAACCAAGGTATCAATAGAGTGGACGAGTATCTACAAATCTTGCACAAACACAAAAGCTTGCTCCCAACGCTATGAAGGGGTTGTCAATCCCTTATAGATTGTTTGCCAAGTGAGAACTGAAAGCAACAAAGTAACAAAGCAAAGTAAAAGCGGAGGTGTAAACGATGGATGTGAATAGACCCGGGGGCCGTAGTGTTTACTAGTGGCTTCTCTCATGAAAGCAAGTAGACGGTGGGCGAACAAATTACTGTCGAGAAATTAGTAGAACCGCGCAAAGTCGTGACGATATCTATGCAATGATTATATCTATAGGCATCACGTCCAAAACAAGTAGACCGATACTTTCTACATCTACTACCATTACTCCACACGTCGACCGCTATCCAGCATGCATCTAGTGTATTAAGTCCATAAGAACAGAGTAACGCCTTAAGCAAGATGACATGATGTAGAGGGATAATCTCAAACCAATGATAAAAACCACATCTTCTTACCCTTGATGGCAACTACTTGATGTGCTCCTTGCTACCCCTACTGTCACTGGGAAAGGTCACCACATGGTAGAACCCAAAACCAAGCACTTCTCCCATTGCAAGAATCATAGATCTAGTTGGCCAAACAAAACCCAAGACTCGGAGAGAGTTACAAGGATATCAAATCATGCATATAAGAAATCAGCAAAGACTCAAATATATATCATAGATAATCTGATCACAAATCCACAATTCATCGGATCTCGATAACACACCTCCAAAGAAGATTACATCGGATAGATCTCCATGAAGATCATGGAGAACTTTATATTGAAGATCCAAGAGAGAGAAGAAGCCATCTAGCTACTAACTACGGACCCGTATGTCTGAAGTGAACTACTCACGAGTCATTGGAGGGGCGATGGTGATGATGAAGAAGCCCTCCAACTCCAAAGTCCCCTCCGACAGGGCGTCGGGAAGGGTCTCCAGATGAGATCTCGCGGAAACGAAAGCTTGCGGCGGCGAAAAAGTATTTTTGAGGCTCCCTTGATTTTTTCCTGAATATTTGGGAATATATAGGCCAAGGATCTAGGTCAGGGTGTGGCCAGGTAGGCCACAAGCCCCGACACCGCCGCCTCCCCCTGGTGGCGGAGTGGGAGCTTGTGGGCTCCCTGGAGCCCACCTGGCTTGGCCCAGAGGCCCCCTGATTTTCTTCCGTTCGGGAAAAAGTCGTCTTGGGGTTTTTATTCCTTTTGGACTCCGTTCCAAAATCAGATCTGAAAAGAGTCCAAAACACAGAAAAAACACGAACTGGCACTTGGCACTGAATTAATAAGTTAGTCCCAAAAAAGATATAAAAGGTACATAAAACATCCAAAGAAGACAAGATAATAGCATGAAACCATCAAAAATTAGAGATACGTTTGAGACGTATCAAGCATCCCCAAGCTTAACTCGTGCTCGTCCTCGAGTAGGGAAGTGATAAAGAATCAATTTTTGATGCTTTCATGCTACCTAGCATAGATGTCCTTTGTAATTCCTCTTATGTGACGTGAATGTTCAGATCCATTAGATCAAAACAATAGTTTGCTATTGACATGGAAACAATAATAATTCAAGCAAACTAGCAAGGTAATCATGAACTTTCAAAATAACAAGGCCAAAAGAAAGTTATCCCTACAAAAGCATATAGTCTGGCTATGCTCTATCATCATTGCACAATGAATTTAAATCATGCACAACCCCGGTATTGGCCAAGTAATTGTTTCACACCTTTACTTTCTCAAACCTTTTCAACTCTCACGCAATACATGAGCGTGAGCCATGGTTATAGCACTATAGATGGTGTGGAATGTGATGGAGGTTGCATGACAAAAAAAGAGAAGATAGTCACATTAACTAGGCATATCAATGCTACGGAGATGCTCATAAATAGATATCAATGTGAATGAGTAGGGATTGCCATACAAATGATGCACTAGAGCTACGAGTATGTGAAAGCTCTTAAAGAAAACTAGTGGGTGTGCATCCAACTTGCTTGCTCACGAAGACCTAAGGCAATTTTGAGGAAGCCTATCATTGGAATATACAAGCCAAGTTATATAATGAAAATTTCCCACTAGCTATATGGTGGTGACAAAACGAGAGACTCTCAATCATGAAGATCATGCTGCTTAATATGCACAAGTGTGGAAAAAGTGGTAGCATTGTCCCTTCTCTCTTTTTCTCTCATTTTTTTTGGTGGGCTCTTTGGCCTATTTTTTTGTGGTCTTCTTTGGCCTCTTTTATTTCCTCACATGGGAAAATGCTCCATTAATGATGATCATCACACTTTCAACTCAAAACTTAGAGTAACGATGACTCTATATGGAATGCCTTCGGTAGTGTACCGTGGCAATGATCTAGCATGGCATAGACATTATGGAAACATCATGCTAGCTATCTTACGATCATCAATGGAAATGTAGACGTGGTGGCACCTGTCATGGTGGTAGTTGCATGGCAATATATGTCGGAATGACTTTGAAAAATCCATAGTAGGTAGGTATGGTGGCTGTTTTGAGGGAGGCTAATGGTGGGTTTTGTGCACCGGCGAAAGTTGCACGGCACTAAGAAGATAGTGATGGTGGAAGGTGAAAGTGCATCTAAACCATGGACTCAACATTAGTCATGAAGAACTCATATACTTGTTGCAAAAGTTTTATTAGTAATCGAAACAAAGCATTCAACGCATACTCCTAGGGGAAGGGTTGGTAGGTATAAACCATCGCGCGATCCCGACCGCCACGCAAAGGATGACAATCAATATACTAATCATGCTCAGATTTCATCACATGCGGTTCACCATACGTGCATGCTACAGGAATCACTAACTTCAACACAAGTATTTCTAGATCCACAACACCTTACTAGCATGACTTCAATATTACCATAAGCACAACTCAAAACTAATTGAGATGAACCAAACTTCTTTAACTATTCAATGCACATGAAGGTGGAAGTTTTCGTATCCCTTTGGATAACTATCCCTTTTGAGACTAATTTCAAAGCATAGATCAACTACCAAGCCACGCACCTCTATGCTCTAAAAGATATAATTGAAGCATATAGAGCAAAAGTATCTAGCTCAAAATATATAAGTGAAGCACAAGTGAGCTGAATTGTCTACCAAAGGATATAAGTGAAGCTCGACAAAATCACGGTGTGTTCATGTCTCGCTCTCTAGGTGTGCAACCAGGATGATTGTGACACAACAAAAATAAAAGACTCCTAGGATACAAGACGCTCCAAGCAAAAACACATAACATGTGGTGAATAAAAATATAGCCCCAAGTAACGTTACCGATGGATTGAAGACGAGAGAGGGGATGCCTTCCCGGGGCATCCCCAGGCTTAGGATTTTACGGCATCCTTGAATCTCTTGGGGTGCCTTGGGCATCCCCAAGCTTGAGATCTTGCCACTCTTTATCTCTTTGTCCATAAGAATTTCACCCAAAACTTGAAAACTTCACAACACGAAACTTAAACAGAAACTCGTGATAACATTAGTACAAGAAAGCAAACCACCACTTCTTTATGTACTGTAGCAACCTTAAAATCTACTTGTGCTGATGTCGGGTTACTGTACTTTCAATATTCCATGGCTAATACCCCCCGATACTATCCATAGTTTTATCAAAATAAGCAACCAACACAATAAAAACAGAATATGTTAACAGAAGACCAGTCTGTAGCAATCTGTATATTTCGTATACCTCTGGTACTTCAAAAATTCTGAAACATTACGACAGTCTGAAGAATTTGCATAGAAAGCAGCAGCAAAAAGAATTAACTCAAAAGCTCTTACAGAAAACAAATGAAAATTCTTTTCGTGAGCAGAAAGTTTCTGTCTTTTCCACCATGACCAAACGATCATCCCCAAGACTAATCATAACGGATTTGCTTGGCACAAACGCAAAAAAAAACACAAAAGACACAATCATAACAGAATTATGAGAGTGTGGAAAACACAAAACAGAAAGAAAAAGGATAGATGCGTTGGGTTGCCTCCCAACAAGCGCTTTTGTTTAACGCCCTTAGCTAGGCGAAAGGTGATGAAATCACGTATAGTCATCTTTGGTGCTCAAACCATAAGTAGAGTGATCATTTATCATCTTAAGATTTTCATCTTTATTAGATGACTCACCACTAGCTTTAGGAACAAAAACAGGCTTGACGGTCTTTTTGAGACTAAGATTTGGAGTATTTTGCACAGCGGCAAAAGCGGAACCCAAGTTGGTTATGACATCTTCTAATTTGCCAATTCTAGAAGAATCATTAACTATAAGTTCCTTCTCCTTTAAATTTTTCAAAAAGTTTCCCACTTTGGAACTGTACTGAGTAATTTGACTGTGGATCTTTCTATCCAAACCCTCAATAAGTTCAACTGTGGCAATTTTGTTTGCAATAGTGTCAAGCCTTTGCATCACGTGTTCCAAGGTCAAGATAGTTCCATTAACCATGAGCGGGGGTGAGCCTACCAAATTCATGATAGCTCTATAGGAGTCAACAGTATGGCTCCCCAAAAAGTTCCCGCCTATGATGGTATCAAGGATATCCCTATTCCAAGGAGAAATTCCAACATAGAAACTGCGAAGGAGGACGATAGTGGATTGCTTACGAGTAGATCTACTTTGAGCATTGCAAATCCTGTACCAAGCGTCCTTCAAATTTTCTTCCTCATTCTGCCTGAAATTGAGAACTTCATTTTCAGGGGTGTCGTTTGGAGTGGTGGGTCTAGCCATTGATGGACTATCTTACACACAAACGAGCAGGAAGAGAGAGTGAAACGGGCAAAAGAAAACAACAAAAAGGCAAAAGAAAACGGCTAAGGAGAAAGGCAAATGAAAACGGCAAATGTGAAGTGAGGGAGAGCAAAACGAGCGGCAACTGGCAACAAAAGTAAATGCAAGAGAAGAGTTTGTGAGACCTACTTGGATAGATCTTGATTTCTCCTCCCCGGCAACGGCGCCAGAAATACTTCTGATGTCAGCTGTGCATCCCCGGCAACGGCGCCAGAAATACTTCTGCTACTGCAACAAAAGACCTTCCAATGGCACCCGAAATAGGCACGTCGACGAGAGAATACTTGGCTTGATCCTTCTGCTGCGGTTACGCCTTAAGGGGTTTCCTAGGCAAGTATGCAAAGGATTTCCCCCCTGGCCTTGGAGCCTTGCGTTGGTGTTCCCTCGAAGCGGAAAGGGTGATGTAGCGTAGCGGTGGTAAGTATTTCCCTTAGTTTGAGAACCAAGGTATCAATCCAGTGGAGGAGTATCTCAAGATCCTGCACAAACACAAAAGCTTGCTCCCAACGCTATGAAGGGGTTGTCAATCCCTTATAGATTGTTTGCCAAGTGAGAACTCAAAGCAACAAAGTAACAAAGCAAAGTAAAAGCGGAGGTGTAAACGATGGATGTGAATAGACCCGGGGGCCGTAGTGTTTACTAGTGGCTTCTCTCATGAAAGCAAGTAGACGGTGGGTGAACAAATTATTGTCGAGCAATTGATAGAACCGCCCAAAGTCGTGACGATATCTATGCAATGATTATATCTATATGCATCACATCAAAAACAAGTAGACCGATACTTTCTACATCTACTACTATTACTCCACACGTCGACCGATATCCAGCATGCATCTAGTGTATTAAGTCCATAAGAACAGAATAACACCTTAAGCAAGATGACATGATGTAGAGGGATAATCTCAAACCAGTGATAAAAACCCCATATTTTTACCCTTGGTGGCAACTACTTGATGTGTGCCTTGCTGCCCCTACTGTCACTGGGAAAGGTCACCACATGGTAGAACCCAAAACCAAGCACTTCTCCCATTGCAAGAATCATAGATCTAGTTGGCCAAACAAAACCCAAGACTCGGAGAGACTTACAAGGATATCAAATCATGCATATAAGAAATCAGCAAAGACTCAAATATATATCATAGATAATCTGTTCACTAATCCACAATTCATCGGATCTCGACAAACACACCGCCAAAGAAGATCACATCGGATAGATCTCCATGAAGATCATGGAGAACTTTGTATTGAAGATCCAAGAGAGAGAAGAAGCCATCTAGCTACTAACTACGGACCCGTAGGTCTGAAGTGAACTACTCACGAGTCATTGGAGGGGCGATGATGATGATGAAGAAGCCCTCCAACTCCAAAGTCCCCTCCGGCAGGGCGCCGGGAAGGGTCTCCAGATGAGATCTCACAGAAACGGAAGCTTGCGGCGGCAGAAAAGTATTTTCGAGGCTCCCTTGATTTTTTGTTGAATATTTGGGAATATATAGGCCAAGGATCTAGGTCAGGGGGAGGCAGGGAGGCCACAAGCCCTGACACCGCCGCCTCCCCTGGTGGCGGAGCGGGAGCTTGTGGGCTCCTTGGACCCCACCTGGCTTGGCCCAGAGGCCCCCTGATCTTCTTCCGTTCGCGAAAAAAATCATTTCGGGGTTTTTATTCCGTTTGGACTCCGTTCCAAAATCAGATCTGAAAAGAGTCAAAAACACAGAAACACAGAAAGGAATTAATAAGTTAGTCCCAAAAAAGATATAAATGGTACATAAAACATGCAAAGAAGACAAGATAACAGCATGGAACCATAAAAAATTATAGATATGTTTGAGACGTATCAAGTACTCGTGGTCGAACGAGAGGCAGCATACCATAAATTATGGGTACTGAAGCCAGTCTACTATGTATCCGAAGTCCTCACACCGTGAAAGACTCGTTACACTCACTACCAAATATAGTCTATACAGTCTTCATGGCATCATGCAAGCTCCGACATTATTTTTAGGAATGTTCGGTAACGGTAGCATTTGAGGTACCCATGAAGAACATAATCAACAATAAGGACGCCACTAGATGCATAGCAAAATGGGCCATAGAACTATTACCCCTTGAAATTGTATACAAGCCGCGCTGAGCTATTAAATCTCAGGTCTTGGCTGACTTTCTAGCAGAATGGATGAAAGCCGAACTCCCTAAAGAGTATAACACATACTCTGATTAGACGATGTACTTTGATGGCTCCATGACGCTGGCAGGCCTAGTGGCTGGTGTCATACTTACATCCCCCACCGATGAAAACATTCGGTACATTATGCAAATCATGTATACTAATTCCAATAATGCGGCCAAATACGAAGCTTTGCTACATGGCAATGGCAACCTCGATGGGTGTATAAAGGTTAGGGGTGCGAGGAGACTCGAACCTCGCTATCTCCCAAATCAATAGTGAATTTGATTCCAATAATTGAAAGATGGCAACTTATCGGAATGTTGTCCTCAAAATCAGTGAGATCGATAGAAGAAGTGCCTAGAGGAGGGGGGGGGGTGAATAGACAACTTGCATAAATTAAAATCCTAGCGTTTTCCCTATTTTAGTGGTCGGCAGATTTTAGCATTCTAACAAGTCAAGTGCACCCTACACATGCTAGTCAACAAATATGGCAGCGAAAATTAAAGACTTTGCAAATGTAGTAAGGAGTAGAGTTTAGGAAGATCAAACACAAAGAAGTTGACGTGGAGATTTTTGCATGGTTCCGATAGGTGGCGCCATCGTACGTCCATGTTATTGGAGACTTCAACCCACGAAGGGTAACGGCTGCGAGAGTCCACGAAGGACTCCACGCACCAGGGTTCCACAAAGAAGCATCTTGCCTATTCCACCACGACTTACGTCCACACAAGACTAGACTCACTCATGGTAGATCTTCACGAAGTACGCAATCTCCTTGCCCGTACAAACATCTTGGTTCAACTCCACAACACGAAGTAGGGGGCTCACAAGTGACACCTAACCAATCCAGGAGGCACGACCCTCCAAAAGGTACGATGAACTCCTTGCTCTTGTGCTCTTAAAGATAGTCTCCTCAACACCTAATCACTCTCTCACAGATATGGCACGGGTAGGAGAGATTGATCTTGTGGAAAGCAACTTGGGGAGGCTATAAATCGAGGTTCAAATGGTTGGAATGGAATATCTTGATCTCAACACATTAGTAGGTGGCTCGCTCTCAGCAGAATGGATCTGGCAAGTGTAAGTGTGTTCTGATTGCATCCTCTACGAATAAGAGGTTGGTGGGGGGGTGTATATAAACGTCCCCCAAAATCCAACATTTACAACATTATTGCCCAACTCGGTGACACCAAAATTAATCTCGGTGGTACCAAGTTGCACTAAATGTGGCATCTTTTGAATTCTGGGTGAGACCGATATAGGAATCTCGGTGGTACCAATACGATGACCTAGACCAGCTTCCAAATCTCGGTGAGACCGATTTCAAACTTGGAAATTCCAATTCTTGAAATCTTCTCAACAAAAAGTTGGTCATTGAATCTCGGTGGCACCAATGTCAAAGTGGGTGGTACCGAGATGGTAGGGTTTGACATGGGATGTGTCAAGTGTAAAATCGGTAGGGCCGAGTGGAAATAGTTGGTGGCACCGATTTTTCTGCTTTTCCTTTTGACAAAGATATTTTGTGGGAGAATGGCTGGGTATTTTTGGTGGCTACCTCTAAGCACTTGAGCAACAAATTCGTCATAATACCTCGCCCCTTTGAATAGTATTGGCTTTCCTATGGACTCAGAGTGATTTTTTACAAATGTAAAATGTAGAGTGTTCTTGCTTGAAGCTTGAGCCAATCCAATTCCTTCCTCATCAAGTGGCATCTCCTCATAGTCCTATAGCCAAGGCTCTCTACAGACTATACCTGAAATATACATGGTAAAAGTCTTAGTCCAAGCGACAATGTATGTTGTCATGAATTATCAAAATCACCAGGGGAGGTGTATGTGCTTTCAATCTCCCTCTTTTTGGTAATTGATGACAACATAGAAACAAAGCTTCAAATAAAGATAAGGATTAGAATATGATAGCTTTGAAATATACATGACTAGTACAAGATCCCCCAAAATGTGTGCAATCCCTTTTAAAGGATAGTTGCTTTGGACTGCATGGACACACATATGGTAGAAGGACAAAACAAATCACATAAATCTTGGCTATCTGCATCAAACATATGTGAATGAATAACTTCCATGTTCAAGACTCACTCTTGCAAACAATATGTGCAAGAGACAAGAGATCATCATGAACAAAGATATGATGCATATACTTACTTTGAGGTTCTTAAGTGTCTTAGCAGTAGAGGTACACTTGGGAAAACAAATGTTAGATAACACAAGATTACTCTATTGTAAAGATCCAAAGAGCTTCAAAAGTACCAAGATATGGAGAACATATTGAAAATAGGATTTGATGATAGGTATGTGTCCAAAAGAATTTAGAACTTTCTCACTTAAGAATGAATATGTAAGAATTTCCTATCCCCCTCAATCGTAACATGTAGATATTGGGAGTAGGTAGGGTGAGACAAGTTCAATCCAAAGATAGTGGTAGTATGTATATATTATTTAATTGCTATCTTAAACATTTTTATCTGTCTCCCCCTTAATGATATTTCTCCCCCTGAATATGTAAGGTTTCACATATCTCCCCTTTGACCGATCTCGCCTTAGGCACACCTTCCTTTCGGAACATGTATCCCCCTCTTGATATCTCTCCTCCTTTATGTAGGCTTGTTGGAAGATTTGATATTTCTTCGCCTTTGGCATTAGTTTCCAATAAGGTCACAGGGTAAGGGCTCATTGAGAGAAAGTGATCCTTGCTTCTTCTCTCTTTGATAAGGGTTCCTTGAATTTGACTTTTCTCCCCTTAAGAATTGATAAGAATTCCTTGAACTATCTCTCCTGGGTTAGGGATCCAAGATATTTCTCCCTCTTATATTGTATGTGATCACTGAGGATTTCTCCCCCTCAAAAGTTATTCAAAAACTAATATTGTTTCCTTAAATTTTCAATAAGAGCTTAGACGGTAATGAAATTTGGGATCAATGACAATCTTTCTCCCCCAAGGCAAAAGTCGAGAAATGACTCCAAATCAAAGGTAGTGGTGAAATTCAGAATCACCGAGACATTATAGTTCGGTAGAACCAAGTATAATAGCAAGCCTATGGGAGAAATCAGTTGGACCAAGTGTCCGAAATTGGTTAAACTGAGTTGCAATGAAAATCAACTCCTTAACTCTAAACAGACAAAAAAAATATCCACACTCTTTGAAAAAGGAAATTTCCAAGGATGAAAAGGAAAAAAGAAAAAACATATTTTTCTATTTTTGAAAATATATACATACATATAGATGAGAGTTGTATAGTTCCAAGAAAGCATGCAATGAAAATGTGAACCATACAAAAATCTCCATCTAGATGTGGGCCGGCGACTAGGTCACCTATGTTAGAGTATTTTACTTGAGGAGTCAAGCAAAAATGCTTGATCATAGGTCATACTCATCGTTGAGCGCAAAATGGGGTTACCATTTTTTGATTAAGCTTTTAATGTCTTCATATCGCTTGAGTTACTTTACCTCATGACTTGGTGCAAAGCTATATCAAGGATATGAGTACATACCTTCGAATGATGTTGATGACGTGGCATGTAGGTGAACTTATCGTGGATGCTCAAAGTTGATGATGATCATTTTGAGTTGGGAGCTATCCATGTCGTGTTGATTCACTTTTCACCTACAATGGTTAGTCATGCAAGGAAGAACATAATATATCCAAATGACATGAGTGAAATACGTCATCATATAATTGTCAAGGATATATTTTTTGTTGTCTTCTTCCTACATCTTCGAACAAAGGGTTGTTGATACTTGGCCATGACAAGATTGCTTTCGATGTGAGTTGATGGCAATCTTCTGAAGTGTAGTTCTTCTAAGTACTTACAAAAGGGTTAGATGTGACAAGGGAGCATATTTTTCCAAGATATAAGATAGTATCAAATCAATGGCACCAAGGAATAGACAATCAAGCTCATGCCCTTGCATGCATCCATGTGAGTCTAGCTCAAGTTTGAAGCATCAATGATGTTCAACTCACTCCTCGAATCACAAAATACTTTCTCATCAAGTGGTTTGGTAAAGATGTCAGCTAATTGTTTGTTGGCACGAACATTCTTAAGATCTATATCTCCTTTACCTATATGGTCGAAATGATGTCGCACTTGAATATGTTTTGTTCAAGAATGTTGAACAAGATTATAGACAATTTGAATAGCACTTTCACTGTCATACAATAATGGAACATTTATAACATGAATGGCATAATCCTTAAGAGTTTGAGTCATCCATAGTAATTGCACATAGCATGATCCGACGACTATATCTTGATCTTCGAAAGTAGATTAAGATACTGCGTTCTGTTTCTTGGATGGCCAAGACACAAGAGATCTCCCAAGAAATTGACATGTGCCCGAGGTGGATTTTCTATCAACCTTGTCTCCGACATAGTCCGAGTTAGAATAGCCAACAAGATTAAAATAAGATCCCTTGGGATACCATATGCCAATGTTTGGCGTATGTATCAGGTATCTCACGATTCTTTTGACAGCCAATAGATGAAACTCTTTAGTTGCCGCTTGGTATCGGGTATACATGTAAACACTCAACATTATATGAGGACGAGAGGCACATAGATATAGCAATGAAATAATCATTGATCGATAAACTCTTTGATTAGATGGTTTGTCCTCCTTACTGAGGTTAATATGTCCACTAGTCGGCATGGGGGTTCTCATACCTTTGCACTCTTGCCTGTTGAACTTCCTGATTAAGTCCTTGGTGTACTTGGTTTGAGAGATAAAAGTACCTTCTCTCAATTGTTTGATTTGCAATCCAAGAAATAATTTCAGCTTGCACATCATAGACATCTCATACGTCTCTGACGCCAATTTTCAATAATTCTCACTAAAATGTGGGTTAGTAGAACCAAAGATAATATCATCCACATATATTTGGCACGCAGATAGTTCTCCATTACCTCTTTTAGTGAATAAGGTTGCGCCAATTTTACCAATCTCAATACCCTTTCAAATGAGAAATTTCATTAGCATTTGTACCAAGCTCTGGGGGCTTGTTTAAGACCATATAAAGCTATACAAAGTTTGTAAACATGATTAGGTTTCGTGGGTTTCACAAAGTCGTGAGGTTGTTTGACATAAACCTCCTCCTCAATTTCACCATTTAGAAAAGCACTCTCTATATCCATTTGGTAAAGAGTAATATCATGGTGATTGGCGTAAGAGAGAAGAATGCAAATGGCTTCAAGTCTAGCAACAGGGGCATAGGTCTCACCATAGTCCATACCTCGACTTGCGTGTATCCTTGGGCTACGAGACACGCCTTATTGCATAAAGCTTGACCATCTTCATCTTGCTTGTTTAGGAACCCCCATATTGTACCGATGATGTTGTGCTCGTCTTTGGGCCTTTCAACAAGTGTCCACACTTGATTCCTCTCAAAGTTGTATAGAACTTCATGGATGGCATTCACCCAATCCGGGTCTTGAAGGGCTTCTTCTACCTTCAAAGGCTCAATGCTAGAGATAAATGAATAATGCTTGCAAAAATTAGCTAAACAAGATTTAGAGCGAGTGATTCTCCCGGTTTGTATGTCACCGAAGATTTGATTCGGCGGATGATCTTTGTCCACCCTTGCTCGAACTCGTGACAACTTGTTCTTGTTAGATGGTGGAGCTTCTACATCATCATCGTCTTGCACGTTGTCGTTGATGGTGTCAACTCCTTGAGGTGGTGGTGAGAAAGGTTGAGGTGGATCATCATGTTGTACTTCTTCCTCTTCTTCATCTTGTCGTGTACCGCTTGTTGATGCCTCCATGTCGTTTCCTGGTTCGCCTTGATGCAAAGTAGGAGCTTCCACTTGAATTTATGAAGTACTTTCTTTCACCTCCATGGGACGCATCTTGACGATAGGTAGATCTTGGATGGCTTCCGAAGGTTTCCTATCTCTTACATCTTTTGGCAATTGTTTGACTTGCAAACCATTAGATTCTTCAAACTTCACATCTACCGTCTATTCAACTTTTTGAGTGAAACTGTTGTAGACAAGGAAGTGTGAGAGTTTGATCCATAACCAAGTAGGAAACCTTCATGAGATTTAAGAGCAAATTTAGCACGAGGATGCTTATCAAGAATGTAGCACCTTGAGCCGAATACTCGAAAATATCCAACTTGGGATTTGCCCATTTGAGTAGCTCATATGCCTTTTTATCGAGAAGTTTGTGAAAGTATAGTTGGTTTGTGGCGTCACAAGATGTGGGGACACCGACTTATGCATTGAGATCGTTGAATGCACGTGTACAGTGATCCGAGAGATCAATGCTCACTGAACACACAGATACTGAATAACAAGGGTCTTCCATCCGAAATTAACGTCTGATACAATAAAGGACCATCACGGTCAAGTCATACATAGATAGGGCCAAGAAGGCCAATCACACCAACACAACTACTAGCAGAATACTTGGTAGTAAACGGGAACCCATGCCATCAGCCTTATCAAACAAGCATTCTGACTGTGAAGCGTCCTAGTTCGCGTGTCCATCTCGGACGACGAATTCTTCTCCATACTCTGGTTCCTCCATGTCTAGTCAATAAAATAACCAATGGCAAGCCAATGAGTACATTGAATGTACTCGTAAACAACCGATGATATGGATAATGCACTTGTTACGATAATAAAGTAATATGTAGGCTTTGCAGAAAGCAAGTTTTTGTTATAAATAACCATGATCAATTGCTTGTATGCACATGCATCATAACTAGATGGTATTCATCAGAACAGGTCACAGATATCAACATATCTGCTGAGGGTTGAATACCACAGATTCACCCTATATGCCAAGTCATCATACTTGTCATATCATCTTACTCAGATAACAACTTTATACACACACACACATGGTTTATGCGGAAACGACTGGCCGTAGTTTAAGAAGGATTACCCAACTATCCTTAATCGTGGACACGGCTATTCAAATAGTTTTACACTCTGTAGATGTTGTACGCTGTACCCATGAGATCCGGGAAACTTCCGTGTCATCCATGACTCGCGGTATATAACATACCTGAGGTAAGTACACGATCATTGCCTTTCCCCTAATGACACTAGAGAAAGAGTCCACTTGATTGGTACCCAACCCACATGATGTACGTCTTACAAGCAAAACCTCTAGACCGTATCATCCATGCGGGGACCAACGGTGTGCCTGGAACACATAAAAACGGCATAGTCAACCTACCTGGTACGACCCCGTCACGAGAATGACCATATCACTCCAGCCACTAGTAATGTGGGCTCTTTGTTAGCACCGACCAAAGTAATAATCAAAGCCCCATCCCATAAAGGGGTATCGTGGTCGCACAAGTATGGTTGGGACGGTCGACAAATCATAAATATCATCCATTTCCGAAACCACTCACACAAAACCTTTTCTGGTACACCATCTTTCTCAAGTGGTGATCCAGCTCAACACCGTAACCCTCCCGCATTAGTGTAACCCGACGGGGTTTTCAAAATACCTTTTATATCACCTCAGTGTTACCATCACCATGCATACGCTACTACTTGTCAACATTTTATCTCCGTGACCCTCATAGGTGGTGGGTCATGCTTAAATGCAAGAGCTCTCGAGGAGCCATCGGGAACACCCTACCGAGGGGTTACCGACTATTTCATGATAATATGCACTAGAATAAAGTATTCAATATGGCATGCATAAAAAACTGTTTTCTCAAACATGGTCAAATGGCTGCTTGCCTTGATCAACTAGGTATCCGGGGTCTTCGATGTCTTCGGGTCCAAGTCCTTCGTCAATAGCGTGATCTATCATCGTAATAATAATAATAAGCACACTAAAAAACAGGGCACAAACTCATATTAAAAATGTTAACCTATTCTGAGAAATTCTATCTTTAGTTTTAAAAATGTTTGTATCTCATTTTGAAGTAGAAAGCATTTTTAAAGTCTCATTAAGAGGAGCTAAAAATACGCAAACTATGTATTCAATTAATGTTGTGCATAAAAGTCTTCAAATTCTTTTACACAACTACACTAATAAATTCTACATATTTCTAGAGGAATTATGGTGGCAAGAAATTTGAATTTAATTAAATATTTTACCGCGTAGAAATAATCCCAGACTCCAAATTTACAAATAAAGAAAAGGGGTTAAACCCCTGGCCCGGCTCGGCCAGCACCTGGGCCGGCCCAACTGGCCAACCGGCGAGCTAGCCAACCAGCTAGCGGAGTCGCGCGCACAGTCAGGTTTAAACCTGACGCGCGGGCTCCTCTGGTCAGCGACAGAGAGGGGGAGATGGGGAGATACTGGGCACCGACAGGTGGGACCCTCCCGTTGGGGTCGTCTTCACCCTCGAGACAGAGAGTAGGGGAGGCACGCCGACGGCGGCTCCGACGTTCTCGTGGCCAAGTGAGCACAGAAATGGGCTCGTGGTGTCTCCGCCAACCTGGTAGGGGTGGAGGGATCGACGGGGACGACCTTTGTCACTGGCGACAACGAGACCATGGCAGAGGAGTTTCGGGTTGCGGTGGAGAAGGGTGTTCCGAGCGGGAGAAGCCCGGTGGAGTGGTGGAGGAGGTTCCTGAGCTTGCTGTGGTCACGAGGGAAGTGAGAGGATCTTGCGAGCGAGCCTGTAGCCCGAGATCGACGAAACTCCGACGCGGTGGCGCCTCGGTCGATCTGGAGCACTGGGACTCTCCTTGCGCAAGTGGGGGTACTAGGGGCTCGATTGAAGGTTGGGAGGAGAGGAATGAGGATCTAGAACGATGGGTGGAGCCTATTTATACGCTGGCGACGGGGCACCAAGTGGGGTATGCGCCGGTGGTTTTTGCCACGGCTGCAGGAGAGGGAGAGAGGGCTTGGGGCCAAAACTACGGTTTGTGGATGTGGTTTAGGACTCTGCGGATGCAACGGGAGGAGCAGTGGCAGCTGTGCAGGCGTGATGCGGGTCCGCGCCCTCCTGACCGAATAGGGCGCGCGCGGTCATGCGTCACTTGAATCAGTGGGGAGGGAAAGAAAGGGGCCCGAGGCTGCCCTGAGTCGGGTCGTTGTCGGGGGTGAGGTGAGACATCAAGGGGAGGTGAGAACTGGCCGAGGCTGGCCTCCTTAGCCTCGGGTGTGCCCTGTAGCACATCGAGAGTGTAGTTTTGGCATGCCATGGCATGCTGGCATGCTCTGGTGCATGTTGGCCTTGTCTAGCATGTCTGTGGGTGGGTTATATGCCCCTCGGTTGCTAGGATCCGAGAAGATCAATGCTGGTCAAAGGGAGGTGCTTAAAGAGGCTCTATCAGCATTGAACCAGGAGCTAAATTGGATTTTTTGGCTTACTCACTTTGAACCAAGGAGGGGCCACTCGTCTGCAGTTTGAGGAGTGGTGCTGGCAGTCTGTGCTAGGAGTTTCGAGAGAAGGGAGTGTGTGTAGAGAGTGCTAGATGTTGTTTGACCAATCTGGCTGAAGGTGTTTGATCTATGTTTGGGGTAGCTAAGCTTTACGAGTGAGGCAAGATTAGGATGCTCTACCAAATTTGAGTTCCATTGGACAAGTTTGGCAATGCAAACTTGAAAACACCCCCAAATGGACAATTATGCCTTATTAAGTGGAAATGTGAGCAAATTAATCCCCACAAATCTAATTCTTGGCAGGGTCTCCTCATTTGGGTTAGTGAGCACGCCTGCAAAGTTTTACGCCATTTGGACAAACTTTGTAATGTATAGTTGCTTCAACTTGAATCTGGACAGGAAGGGTTTTAGGATTTTTTGGTGAACCAAACTACCTTGGAATGAGGTGAAACTTGGCATGATCACCAAATATAGCTTGGGGAACATGCTAGAAATTTCTGGGAATTTATTGAGAATATTTCCTTCGGAAATATTTCAAAAGGTCAAAATGGACAACATATGTTTTCAAAGGTTTGCTCAAATATTTTGAACATAAATAGGGGTTGAAAATATTATATATGGAAAATATATGTCCTCGGAGTATCTCCAAATTTTCTCAGATTTTTCTACGGTAGGAAAATAGTTTTCCACTCAGAAAAGGACATGTAAGTAAAATAGGAAAGCATTTTATAAAATAATTATTTTATGATTTTTGGGTGAATAGTGCTAGAATTAGAATACAATCTTTGGGTGAAGGCACCCCTTGAAATCAGGGACTTGTAGTGTAAACCCCAAAGCAAGGTTTTGAATTAACAAATATGAGAAAATGGATTTTTTATTGAAATATTATGTTATAAAAATTATTTTTAGATCCATACACTCAATAAGACTCGAGTTGAGGAGAAGTGAAAACATGGTGTGATAGATCTATCCCCCTTACAAGAATCTCGGTCCCGAGATTCCTAAGCTAGATGCTAAAAAGGTACGGAAATTCGGATCTGAGATAGTCTTCACGCTCCCATGTTGCTTTTGCTTCGGTGTAGTTGCTCCATTGGACCTTGAAGTACCTGATGGTGCGGCTTCTGGTACAATGCTCGGCTTCGTCCACAATGCGGATCGGTCTCTCGCGGTAGGTGAGGTTAAGCTGAAGTGCAATGGCTTGATGGTTGATGTCCTGATAAAGATCTGGATGGTTCGGTGCTTCAAGGAACTTCCAAAGTTGTGACATGTGGAAGATGTTGTGCACACCCGAAAGTTCCGGGGGTAGCTCCAACTGGTAAGCAACTTCTCCACGCCTTGCCGTGATCTTAAAAGGTCCAATGTATCTTGGAGCAAGTTTCCCCTTGACGTGGAAATGCTTAGTCCCCTTGAGAGGTGTGACGCAGAGGTACACATGGTCTCCCGGGTTGACCTCCACTTCCTTGCGGTGGGAATCCACATAGCTATTTTGCCGTGACTTGGCAGCCTTCACGTGCTCCCTGACAAGCTGCACCTTTTCTTCAGCTTCACGGAGGACGTCTGGCCCGAAAATGAACCCTTCACCAGTTCAGGACCAGTTGAGCATAGTGCAACACTTACGTCCGTATATCACTTCAAATAGGGCCATTTGGAGACATGACTAATAGTTTTTGTTGTATGAGAACTCAGCGAAAGGCAGACAATCTTCCCATTTGGTTCGACGTGCCAAGAACAAGCGCGGAGCATGTCCTCCAGTATTTGATTTACTCGCTCCATCTGTCCACCCGTCTATGGGTGGAAGGCGGTCCTGAAGGAGAGCTTAGTTCCTAGATCTTCTTGGAACTTCTTCCAAAATCTTGAGGTGAACTACGTGCCTCGGTCGGACACAATCTCCTTGGGAACTCCATCGAGGCTCACAATGCGCTCAAAGTAGAGACTGGCTAGCTTGTCGCTACCATAAGCGATGCTGACAGGAAGGAAGTGTGAGACCTTGGTCAGGTGATCGACAATAACCCATATGGAGTCATGGCCTCTGCTGGATCTGGGTAGACCAGTGATGAAGTCCATACCGACTTTATCCCACTTCCATTCGGGCACCTGGAGAGGTTGTAGCAGCCTAGCAGGTCACTAGTGTTCAGCTTTGACCCGCTGGCATACGTCGCACTTGGCGACACATGGAGCTATTTCCCTCTTCATGCCATGCCACCAGAATCTTTCTCTAAGGTCTTGATACATCTTGGTCCCACCAGGATTGTTAAGTTAAGTTCCTGAGTTCAGCCTTCTTGGATACGCATAAACGTTTCTCTAACCACATAACTCCTTGTTCATCCACTGAGAACCCTGTGGCCTTGCCTTCCTTGATCTTCTTCTTGATGCCTTCGATGCTCTCGTGTTCCTTCTCGGCCTTTTTAATGTTGTCTGCCAGAGTGGGTTTGACATCGAGGTTGGCCAGGAATCTTTGTTCAACAAGATCTAACCCGAAACTCTCCAGCTCTTTATACATGGCGGGTAGCCTTTCCTTGATCATAGCATTCAAGTTGCAAGCCTTTTGGCTCAAGGCTACGGCCACCACGTTGGCCTTACTGGGGTGGTAATGAATGCTGAGGTCGTAGTCTTTAATCAGTTCCAACCACCTACCTCATATTCAAATCCTTTTGGGTAAAAATATACTTTAGACTCTTGTGGTCGGTTTATATATCGCATCGCTTCCCAAGGAGGTAATGCCCACATGTCATCAAGGCATGAACTACAACTGCCAACTCGAGATCATGAGTGGCGTAGTTTTCTTCATGCGGGCGCAGTTGCCGTGACAGATAAGCGACGACTCTGTCGCCTTGCATCAGAACGCCATTGAGCCCGATTCTTGAGTCATCATATTATATCACAAACTCCTTGTTGATATCTGGAGTGGACAGTACCGGGGAGGTGGTCCATCCTTTCTTCAGTTCCTGGAAGCTTTCTTTGCACTCCAGCGTCCATTCAAACTTTTTGCCCTTCTTCAAGAGCTGAGTCATTGGTCGGGCGATGCGGGAGAACCCTTCCACGAACTTGCGGTAGTATCCCGCGACTTCGAGGAAGGCTTCTAACTTCATTCACATCGATTGGCGACCCCCAAGTTGGTTACCGTAGTAATCTTGGCTGGATCGACTGCCAATCCATCTGTCGTAATGGTATGACCCAAGAATCCAACTTTGTGCAACCAAAATTTTCATTTACTAAACTTGGCATAAAGTTGGTGTTCTCGAAGTTTTTCCAACACCAGCCTCAAGTGTTGCTCATGCTCTTCTTCAGATTTGGAGAAGATTAATATGTCATCGATGAAGACGACAACAAACTTATCTAGGTATTCCATGAAGACTTTGTTCATGAGGTACATGAAGTATGCTGGGCATTGGTCAACCCAAACGACATGACCGTGCATTCGTATAGACCGTACCTAGTCACGAATGCCGTCTTAGGTATGTCCTTGGGCCGAATCTTCAGTTGGTAGTACCCAGATCTGAGATCGATCTTGGAGAATACCTTGGCACCATTTAACTGGTCGAATAGGTTTTCAATCTTGGGGAGTGGAAACCTGTTTTTATCGTGATTTCATTGAGGGGACGGTAATCGACGTCGAACCTAATAGTCCCATCCTTCTTGGACACGAATAGAACATGTGATCCCCAAGGTGAGGCAATTGGACGGTTGAATCCCATCCTGAGGTGCTCGACCAACTGCTTCTTCAACTTTGTCAGATCCTCGGATCCCGTCCTATAGGGCTTCTTATAGATAGGCCTTGACCCGGGCATGAGCTCTATGATGAACTCGATGTCTCGGTCAGGAGGCATCCCAGGCAGCTCATCAGGAAAGACGTCCGGGTATTCACATACCACTGGTACTCGGTCCAACTCTTTTTCCGAAAGGCAATTAACCCAAGGGACTTGAGTGGAGGTAGGCTGAGGGACATATTTGACTTTGACCCCTTGGTCACTTTTCATGGTAATAGCCCTCTTGGCGTAGTCCAGTATGCTTTGGTGTCTGGCCAACCAGTCCATACCAAGGATCACGTCCACGCCTTGTGACTTAAGGATGATGAGATCTTCTATGAAGTCTATCCCATTAATGCTCAACCCAACTCCTCTACAACCTAGGTTGGTCCTTAGCACTGCTCCCGGGGTCTGTACTCCCATTTTCCCATTAAGGAGGGTAGGCTTCACACCACTCTTTGCAACAAACTTTTGGGTGACAAAAGAATGCGAAGCATCACAATCAAACAATATTGTTGCTGGGGTGGAGTTGATGAGGAACGTACCCAGAATGCAATCCGGGTCTTCCTGGGCATCCTCAGCGGAGATGTGATTCACGCGTCCCCTGCTGTGGTACTGCTGGTTGCGGGGAGCCTGATTCCTGTTTGGTGCTCCAAGACTTTGTCCTTGAGTTGGCGCATTGGGGCGGGGTGCATCGAGTTTCTTGTTGGGGCATTGCCTGGAGTAGTGTCCATGCAGACCACATCCAAAGTAGGTGACCTGCCCTAGGATGTTGGTCTTGCCCCCACTGTTGTTGGGCGAATTGATTGCTGGCTTGGCGTTGGCATGTTGCTGAGGGTGATAATTTGGGCGAAATGCAGGAGTCTTGTACCGCTCCTACTGCTTATAGTTAGGTCTTGCCGGGGCGGAGTGCCAAGGACGAGCCTTCTGGTTGTTGGAACCACCATTGCCCATCAGCTTACGCTTGCGAGTACCATCCATAGCATGACGCTTGTCTTCCAGCATGAGAGCCTTGTTTACCAGATCACAGAAGGTCCGACAGTCACACATAACAAGCTGATATTGCAGCGACTGCGGAAGTCTTTCCAAGAAGCGTTCCACCTTAGCGGCTTAATTGCTGACATCTTCTCGCGCATACCTCGATAAGAGGTTGAACTTCTGCATGTATTCCTTGACCGTGCCGCTACCATGCTTCAGAGGACGGAATTCCCGCTTCTTGATAGTCATCATTCCAGGGCGAATGTGAGCAGCGCGGAACCCATTTTTGAAGACACCCCAACTGATAGCCCGCGCGCCTTGCATAATAGCGAACCCGTCCGACCAAGCCCTGGTTGTGCCTCCAAGACAGTGAGAAGCATGAAGGACCTTCTCATGATCATCGGTGCACTTAACCAGCGTGAGGAGGTATTCAATGGTGCGGATCCAGTCATCAGCATCGAGGGGCTCAATTGTCTTAGTGAATATTGGGGGCGTAGTCCTCATGAACTCCGACAAAGTGGAGCGACCATTACCATTTCTGCCCCGTGGCGGGTTTTTCACTAGGGCCTGAGCTATCTGCTGGATGGCGCCGTTGTTGGCTTGGCGTTCCTCTCGGAGAGCCTGGAGGAACTGAGCCACAGTCATGTTCTCCAGAGGAGGCGGTGGTGGGGGTATGTTGCCTTGCTACTGCTCCGGGTGGCCTCCAGCTTGGGCAGACCACCGTGTCCTGGCCGGTGGCTAGACTCGCCAGTGCTGGGGTTGTCGAAGGTATTGGTGCAAGTCGCAGTCACCATCCTGTTTGTAGCAGTCAGGTCAATACTCGGAAGTGGTCGAGAGGAAATCATAAAGGGATGACGTGCCTATATAAGGGGGCTTTGATATGGTGCAAGTGTGTCAAACAAGAAGGTTTGAAGAACCCTATTCAAATACATTAATTAAGATATGTGATGCATTCGCTGACATGTTTCCTAAGGCAAAAGCATGACTTGCATCGAGACACAAACAGGAAGCACACAGACTACAAGCATTCATGGTTTCATATGAACCATTACACGGACTCGACTTCGCATGGGGACCCCTAATTTGTCCTAAGACATCCATCCTAAGCGACGGATTTCTCGGTCTCGTACAGAGGTTCTTCAAGGTCTTCCTCCTCAGCCTCATCTGTGTGGGTATCATCTTCCATCAGGGGTGTTGGGGAAGGAAGAGGTCCGCTATGACGACGTTTCATCGGTGAAGTGATGCGGAGTTCAGTCTATTCCTCGGCGATCCGGTGATGACTGTGTATAGGAGTGGCCTTAAGTGGTGGTATTCCTCCTCAGAAGGCGATGCCAGATTGTCCTCCGGGTGCTCCTTCTTTCTTAATATTTCATGTCTTCATCTTCTCTAGGCAGAGTAGGTCCCTGACCTGATGAAGTTCTTGTCAGAGTGTCACGGACTCCTTGATCAGAAGGTGAGCTAGAGTGTCGGCAGATAGGCTAAAGTAGGTCTAAAACTTGAGTGGCGCTCCTTCCTCTAGGGTTGGGTTAAGTGTCCAGCTCCTGTCAAGTTCGTCCATAACAAAAGTCAGGTGATGAGTAGCGGGCTTGTTGGCCATCTTGGGAAGGAAATCGTGGAGATGCACGCGCGCCACTCGTGCTGCTGTCTCCACTGCCAATACCAGAGTCTCCATCTATGGTCCTTCAAAGAACAAACTAGATGGGGAGTCGTTTTTCTTCACAATCATGTCCACGTGATATTCGTTTGTGTTGGCATTGACCCAGTGCTCGTGGTAGAGAAAAACGGGCATGCAGCATACTTGACACTTCTCCAAGCTGTCTCCCAAGAGTAGGGGAAAGACAGTTTCCTGAAGCGTCTCAGGTACAATGGCCATCTACAAGGTTTTTAGGAGAGGGTTAGAAATTTGTGGATGGTATGCAAAGGTAGTAGGGTGTAGAAAATCTCAAGTGCAAGGTCTGAGAGTGTTATTCGTCTCGGCTATTGTCCATGCTACCTAAGGCTTCATACAGTAAGGATGGCTATGATACGAGCTCTGTGGGGACCCCGACTTATGCATCGAGATCGTCGAATGCTCGTGTACAGTGACCCCAGAGATCAATTCTCACTGAACACACAGATACGGAATAACAAGAGTCTTGCATCCAAAATTAACATCTGATACAATAAAGGACCATCACGATCAAGTCTTACATAGTTAGGGCCAAGAAGGGCAATCACGCCAACACAACTACTAGCAGAATACTTGGTAGTAAATGGGAACCCATGCCATCAGCCTTATCCAACATGCTTTCTGACTGGGAAGCATCCTAGTTCGTGTGTCCTTCTCGGACAAATAATTCTTCTCCATACTCTGGTTCCTCCATGTCTTGTCAATAAAATAACCAATGGCAAGCCAATGAGTACATTGATTGTACTCGCAAAAAGCCCATGATATGGATAATGCCATTGGTACGATAATAAAGTAATATGCAGCCTTCAGGGAAAGAAAGTTTTGGTTTTTAGTAAGCATGATCAATTGCTTGTATGGAAATGCATCATAACTAGATGGTATTGATAAGAACATGTCACATATATCAGCATATCTGCTGAGGGTTGAACACCACAGATTCACCCTATATGCCGAGTCACCAGACTTGTCATATCATCTTACTTAGATAACAACTTTATACACGCACACATGGTTAATGCAGAAATGACTGGACGTAGTTTAAGCAGGATTACACAACTGTCCTTGACTATGGACACGGCTATTAAAATAGTTTTACACTCTGCAGAGGCTGTACACCGTACCGATGAGATCCGGGAAACCTCCGTGTCATCCATGACTCGCGGTACATAACTTACCCGAGGTAAGTGCCCGATCATTGCCTTTTCCCTGACAACACTAGACAAAGAGTCCACTCGATTGGTACCAAGCCCACATGATGTACATCTTACGAGCACCAAATCTAGATCGTATCATCCATGCAGGGACTAACGGTGTGCTCGGAACACGTAAAAACGGCATAGTCGACCAACCTGGTACGACCCCGTCATGAGAGTGACCATATCGCTCCCGCCACTAGTAATGCGGGCTCTTTGTTAGCACCGACCAAAGTAATCAACAAAGCCCCGTCCCATAAAGGGGTATCATGCTCGCACGTGTAAGGTTGGGACGGTCGACACATTATAAATCTAATCCATTGCCGAAACCACTCATACAAAACCTTTCTGGTACACCACTTCTTTCTCAAGTTGTCATCCACCTCAACACCATCACCCTCGGGCATTAGTCGTACCCGACGGGGATTTCAAAAAGCCTTTGATATCACCTCAGTGTTACCATCACCATGCATATGCTCATCCTATGCGTAGCACTACTACTAGTTGTCAACATTTTATCTTCGTGACCCTCATAGGTGGTAGGGTCATGCTCAAATGCAAGAGCTCAAGACGACCATCAGGAACACCCTACCGAGGGGTTACCGACTATTTCATGATCATATGCACCAGAATAAAGTATTCAACATGGCATGCATAAAAAATGTTTTCTCAAACATGGTCAAAGGGCTGCTTGGCTTGATCAGCTAGTTATCTGGGGTCTTCGAGGTTTTTGGGTCCAAGTCCTTCGTCAAACGCGTGATATATCATAGTAGTAATAATAATAATAATAATAATAACAATAATAATAATAAGCACACTCAAAAACAGGGCATAAACTCATATTAAAAATGTTAACCTATTGTGAGAAATTCTGTCTTTAGTTTTAAAAATGTTTGTTTTCTGTTTTTGAAGTAGAAAGGTATTTTTAAAGTCTCATTAACACGAGCTAAAAATACCCAAAGTAGGTATTTAATTAATGTTGTTCATAAAAGTCTTTACAAAAATTTACACAATAGCATAATAAATTCTACATATTTTTAGAGAAATTACGGTGGAAAAACATTTGAATTTAATTAAATATTTTATCCTGTAGAAATAATCTAAGACTCCAGATTTAAAAATAAAGAAAAGGGGTTCAACCCCAGGTCTGGCTTGGCCAGCAGCTGGGCCGGCCCAACTGGCTGACGGCCACCTAGCCAACCAGGCCGCCGAGGCACGCGCGCCTTCAGGTTTAAACCTGACGTGCGGATCCCTGCGGTGAGCGACAAAGAGGGGGGAGAGGGGGAGAGACTGGACACCGACACGGGGTTATCTTCCACCTTCGGACAAAGAGGAGGGGAGGCACGTCGGAGGCGGCTCCGACGTCCTCGTGGCCAAGTGAGCACAAAAATGAACTCGTAGCGTCTCCGCCTACCTGGTAGGGGTCTAGGGAGCGACGGGGAGGACATGTGTCACTGACGACGAGGAGACCGCAGCGGAGGAGTTTCGGGTTGTGGTGGAGAAGGTTGTTCTGAGATGGGAGAAGCCTGGGGAGTGGTGGAGGAGGTTCCTGAGCTTGCTGTGGTCACGGGGAAGTGAGAGGGGCTCAAGAGCAAGCCTGTAGCCCGAGATCGATCTCGAGCACCGAGGCTCTCCTTGCTCAAGTGGGGGTGCTAGGGGCTCGATTGAAGGTTGGGAGGAGAGGAATGAGGTGCTAGAATGACGGGGGGAGCCTATTTATAGGCTGGCGATGGGCACTGAGCAGGGGAGCGCCGGTGGTTTTCGCCACAGCTGCAGGAGAGGGAGAGAGGGCTTCGGGACGAAACCACGGTTTAAGAACGTGGTTTAGGACTCCACGGACGCAACGGGAGGAGCGCTGGCAGCTGTGTAGGCGTGCTGCAGGGCCATGCCCTCCTGACCGAATCGGGCGCACGAGGGCACGCATCGCCTGAGTGAGTGGAGAGAGAAAGAAAGGGGCCTTGAGGCTGCCCTGAGTTGGGTCGTTGTCGGGAGCGAGGTGAGACATGGAGAGGAGGTGAGAACCGGCCGGGCTGGCTTCCCTATCCTCGAGTGTGCCCTCTAGCGCGTCGAGAGCGCAATTTTTTCATGGCACGGCATGCTGGCGTGCTCTGGCATGCTTTGGCCTTGTCTGGCGCGTCTGTGGGGTGGGTTAGATGCCCCTCGGTTGCTGGGATCCGAGAAGATCAATGTTGGTCAAAGGGTTGGGCTTAAAGAGGCTCTGCAAGCACTGAACCAGGAGCTAAATTGTTTTTTTCTTACTCTATTTGAACCAAGGAGGGCCACTCGTTTGCAGTTTGAGGAGTGGTGCTGGTAGTCTGTGCTAGGAGTTTGGAGAGACGGGAGTGGGTGTAGAGAGTGCTAGATGTTGTAAATATTTTGAACATAAGTAGGGGTTGAAAATCTTATATATGGAAAATAGATGTCCTCGGAGCATCTCCAAATTTTCTCAATTTTTTCTAAGGTAGAAAAATAAATTTCCACTCAAAAATATCATTTCTGGCCTCAGAAAAGGACATGTAAATAAAATAGGAAAATATTTTATAAAATAATTATTTTATGATTTTGGAGATTTATAATAGTGCTAGAATCAGAATACAATATTTGGGTGAAGGCACTCCTTGAAATCACGGACTTGTAGTGCAAACCCGAAAGCAAGGTTTTGAATTAACAAAAATGATAAAAAGGATTTTTTATGGAAATACTATGTTATATTTTTTTTATATCCATACAGTCAAGCATACATACAATCAATGACAATCATGGAACTCACAACATTTCCTTCAAAAGTTTTAATTAAATCCAAATTTTAAAAGACTACACTTGAGGCAAAATGAAAACAGGGTGTCACGCAAGATGTTTGCACGACTTCTGCCCAAAGTGTCTTGGCGTCTTGTATTCGTCAAGCATCGTACTGGCCATCTCTATGAGAGTACATTTCTTCCTCTCAACAACTCCATTTTGTTGAGGAGTGTACGTCACCTAGAACTCATGTGAGATACCTTCTTCGTCAAGAAAAGTATCCACATTTGTGTTTTGAACTCCGTTCCATTGTCGCTCCAAACTTTCTTGATCTTCACTTCAAACTTATTTTGAGCTTTCCGAGCGAATTTCTTGAAGATCTTTTGTACCCACGACTTATCATCATGAGAGAATACCCACTTAAATATAGAAAAACATCAACAGTGACTAGACCATAAGAATGTTCACCGAGGCTCTTGTACGCATTGGGACCAAAAAGATCCATGTGTAGCAGCTCCAGTGGCCTTCTTGTAGTAATGATGTTCTTCAAGGGATGACTTCCACCGACTTTCTTTCCTGCTTAACAAGCACAACAAAGTCTATATTTTTCAAATATAACATCTTTAACACCAATAATATGACCACCTTTGATAAGCCTGTCAAGGTTACATATACCTACATGTCATAACCTTCTATGCCACAACCAACCTTTAGAAGATTTTGCAATAAGACATGTACGGGGTTTGGATTTTTTTTCTGAAATTGACAGTGTATAAATCACCTTTGCAGAAACTAGTGAAGACGATGTTATATCACACTTGGAGTCAACTTCCGTAAATATCACATTGAAACCAAAATCAGCTAATCTAGATACGGGAAGAAGATTGTACCCAACAGATTTAACAAGCATGGCATTTTGAGTGGAACTATCATGAGACATGGCCATCTTACCAAGACCAAGTACCTTACCCTTGGAGTTGTCTCCAAAGGTCACATACCTTCGAGGTCCACGGTTTGGTGTGATCTCATGGAACATGTATTTATCTCCGGTCATGTGATCGGTGCATCCACTGTCAACTCCTTTCCACCGACCATGTAGTCTCCAAGGTTCGGCATAAGACTAAGGTTACTCATGGTCTTCTCATACTCGATGTCAATCTCTTCATCTTCATTGTAGTATCCACGCTCCACATTGTCATTGTCGGACGAAATATCCTCGTCATAAGAAAAAAGAGTTTCATCAAAATTTTGACTATGACAATGTTCGTGTTTATGCATGCGGATAGCTTCAACAATGACATTGTTAATGGTAATGACATCTCCTTTAGCACGCATGAGGTCACGAAGCTCAAATAGGCATTTATGAAAATTAGGATGGGTTGGCTTCATTTTTTGAAAAGCAATCCATTTATGGAAAATGATCACAAGATTTTCTACAAAGTATGAGCACACTCAAAATTTTGCATCTTATTAAGCACATTTCTTGGAAGTCCTCTAATGATTAGATTTAGAGTTTTAAAATTACCAAGCATATCAAGTTGTTCATCATGAGAAGGATGTAAGGGATCAATGGGAGGATCATAGGGATATTCAACATATTAGCGCAAATGGAATTTATCAAATATATCAAGCATTCCATCTTTCCAATGTCTATAATATTCCCCATCAAGAGTGGGAACTGTACAACTAATATTCCCCAAACTAGGCACATCCATCTCCCACCAATGGTGTTTAAACCATGGTTATGGAGACCTTGCTCTGATACCAATTGTGAGATTGATATAGAGGGGGGGGGGGGTGAATAGACTGCTTGCATAAATTAAAATCCTAGCCTTTTCCCAATTTTAGTGGTTGGCAGATTTTAGCATTCTAAAAAGTCTAGTGCACCCTACACATGCTAGCAACAAATATGGCAGCAAAATGTAAAGACTTTGTACATGTAGTAAGGAGTAGAGTTTAGGAATATCAAATGCAAGGAAGTTGATGCGACAATTTTTGGCATGGTTCCGATAGGTGGCGCTATTGTACGTCCATGTTAGTGGAAACATCAACCCACGGAGGGTAACGACTGCAAGAATCCACGGAGGGCTCCACCCATAAGGGGTCCACAAAGAAGTGGCCTTATCTATTCCACCACGACTTCCGTCCACATAGGACTAGCCTCACTCACGGTAGATCTCCACGAAGTAGGTGGTTTCCTTACCCGTACAAACATCTTCCTACAACTTGACAAGACAAAGTAGGAGGCTCCCAAGCGACACCTAACCAATATAGGAGGCACCAACCTCCAAAAGATAATAGATGTGGCAGAATGCTGAACTCCTTGCTCTTGTGCTTCTAAAGATAGTCTCCTCAACACTCAATCACCCTCTCACAAATTTTACATGGGTAGGAGAGATTGATCTTGTGGAAAGCAACTTGGGGAGGCTAGAAATCAAGGTTCAAATGGTTGGAATGGAATCTCTTGATATCAACACATGAGTAGGTGGCTCTCTCTAAGAAAAATAGATGTGGCAAGTGTAAGTGTGTTCTGAGTGCTTCCTCTATGAATGAGAGGTAGGTGGAGGGGTACATATAGGCAACCCCAAAATCCAACCATTACAACATTATTGCCCAACTAGGTGACACCGAAATGAATCTCCGTGGTACAAAGTTGCACTAACTGTGGCAAGTTTTGAATTCTCGGTGAGACCGATATAGGAATTCGGCGGTACCAATACGATGACCTAGAATAGTTTCCAAATCTCTGTGAGATCGATTTCAAACTCGAAAATCTGATTTTTGAAATCTTCTCAGCACAAAGTTGGTCACTGAATTCGATGGCACCGATGTGAAAGTTGGTGGTACCGAGATGGTAGGGTTTGGCATAGGATCTGTCAAGTGTAAAATTGGGAGGGCCGAGTGGAAATAGTTGGTGGCACCGATTTTGCTGGTTTAGCTTTGGACGAAGATATTTTGTGGGAGAATGGTTGAGTATTTTTGGTGGCTACCTCTAAGCACTTGAGCAACCAATTCATCATAATACCTCAACTCCTTTTAATAGTATTGGCTTTCCTATGGACTCAAAGTGATTTTTCACAAATGTAAAATGTAGAGTCTTCTTGCTTGAAGCTTGAGCCATTCCTATTCCTTCCTCATCAAGGGGCATCACCTCACAATCCTATAGCCAAGGCTCTCTGTGGACGATACATGAAATATACTAGGTAAATGTGTCACTCCAAGATACAATGTATGTCATCATGAATGATCAAAATCACCATGGGAGCATATGTGCTTCCAAAATCTCGGCTCCATTTGAAGAATGGACTTCCATCACGTCTCTAGAGACAATAATCAGGCCGCCGATATCCTCGCTCGCATGGGCGCCAAACGTGATCCTGTCCCAAAAAATACCTTCTCGGAACGATTGTTTAAACCATCCGTGGTTTGGCAGGACGAGCATAGGGATACTGAAACTACAAAGGAGGAGCACAACACTCCCCCTATAGTTGAGCCAGATGATGGTATTATTGGCGGATCCGCATTATAGGAAATAGTCTCGGCTCATGAGATCATGGCTGTAACTGCACCATGGACCAAACCTTTCCTGGCTTACCTCCTTCGCGAGGAACTCCCCAATGACAAGACCAAAGCAAGAAGGATAGTTTGATGACCCAAATCTTACAAGGTTCACGAAGGGGAACTCCATAGGAAAAGCACTGCTGGTGTCTTCCACCGATGCATATCCGAAGAGGAAGGTAAACAGATCTTGGCTGAAATATATGCAGGTATGGGGGGCATCATCCAGCGGCTAGCGCCGTGGTACACAAGGCATGCCGAGCCAGTTTCTTTTGGCCAATAGCTCATGCGGACGCTCATGCGCTTTTTCAACATTGTGTTTATGCCAACTTTTTAAAAACCACAACCACATGCCTACAGCGGCTCTTTGGAAAATACTGATCACTTGGCCATTCGGGGTGTTGGGGTTGGATATGGTGGGTCCTGTGAAAGGAGGATCTAAGAATACTAATTACTTACTGGTTATGATCGATAAATGCCCAAAGTGGATCGAAGCCAAACAGGAACTTCTTCCAAATCCAAGTCGGTCCTTGAGTTTATATCCGACGAGGTTCACCCTTACGGTGTTCTACATAGTATAAGCACAGATAATGGGTCCAATTTTACGGCCCAGGAGGTTAAGGATTGGTGTGCGAATTGGGGTATCAAGCTCAACTATGCCCCCATTTACCACCGACAAACAAATGGACATGTCGAATAGGCTAACGGTCTCATTAGGAGCAGCATTATGCCTCGTCTAGTTCAATCTCTTGAAGAGTCTTATTGCCATTGGGTAGAGGAGATCGACTCCATATTGTGGGGCCTGCGAACAACTTGGAACAGGAGTACGGGTTACACACCATGTTTCATCGTGTAAGGGGTGGAGGCAGTCCTCCCCTGTGACATTATCCATGATACACCCATAGTGTAGATGTACGAGGAAAAAGAGCTTGAGCTAGATCAGCGTGATGACTAGGAGGCATTACAAGAAGAGTGCGACATTGCCTTAGCACAATCCACTTTCTATCAACATTAGGCTCGGCGTTATCAGAGCACGGAAGTTTGGGTAAGTACTTACAACATTGGCGAGCTTGTGCTACACCTCCATGAGAAGAAAAAGAACAAACTTGCACTCAAATGGGAGGGCCCCTTCATCATCGATGATGTACTTACTAGTGGGGCAAATCGTCTATGCAATGCATCAAAAAATCGTCCTGAACCAAACCAATGGAATGCAGCTCGTCTTTGGTGTTTCCACAACTAAGCTGGTGCAGTTATATTTGTCAATTTCTTCGTTGTCCCTTTACAATTTTTTGTTTTCTCCTTTGTCAAAGGGACTTTGCGTATCCCAGTTTATGTTCGGATTAACCAAATTGTGTCCATAAAATATGTAATTTCTATAGGCACCTGGGGGCTTTATAAAGCCGATAGTAATGAATTTTTTTACATAATGGATCTTTTCTTGCTTCACTTAAAAGCATCAATACCGAATTTGATTTAAGATTTTGCTAAGCTAGGTTGCCTGGCTCCTGTATTTATTCTCTACGTTCCCAATTGTTCGGCTAGAAGATAAAGGGAGCACCTGTGCGTTTGTTACGACCTGGTAATCCGGATACGTACATGAGACGGGTGAAGCCGAAAGCTAGGATTCTTAAATGAGAAATTGATCTCTCAAAAGGAAGGTAAATAACAACAATTCGATGCTTATCACCAAGTGTTAAAATCCCCCAACACATAGTAACTCTATATAAGGTATATGCTCATAAAACCTCGAGAAAGGAACCTATAAAGGAACTATTTTCTTGGGAAGGAGTTTCTTGCTACCGTAAAATAGTAATATAACACCACTCCATGATAATCGTCTATCCAATAGCACCAATTGGCCGGATTGCCTGGTTCCTCGAACTGTTTACCGATTTACATGTTCTACAATTCGGAACACTTCCTGATGATTATACGGTAAGGTAGAAGTGGATGGTCGGTTAAGATAGTATTTACACATCGGACGGAGCATTACAACAATTAATTCGCATCTCATCATGCGTTAGGCTACTGATCTAAGTTATCTATTATTGTATCTAGACGATAATCTGACTACGACAAACGTGCGACAGGCATCACTTGGTCATAAACCAGGTGAAGTGGCACCTCGTTACCGTCGGGCCCAGCCGGCCCGACTCGTGCCAGTTCTTCGGGATTGAGCCTTGTAAACCTTGTCTTCACCATCTCCCATGCTTCTTGTGCACCTTTTTGGCAAGCCAAAGTCTTCCACGGCTCAAACAGGCATCGAGCCCCTTTAAGGCACTCGACCAGTTCTGGCATCCTTTCCGGGGGTGTCTCGGCCAGCCATTGGGCCTTTAGCAAGATTCTCATGAACATGCGACAATTCTTGTAGCTCAGGGACAAATCGTTTGAAAGATCACCGTTGAATGAACTAGCTTCTTCTTCTGGCGCCGAGTCAAGAGTGTTGCGCAAAAAGAATGGGATTGTGGATCAGATTTCGAAAAGTTCTGACAATACATTCACACAATTTGGCATGTTACTTACCAAACATTCCACCTTTCAGTTTCTGGTTTTTAGCGGTGGTATGTACCAGTTGAGCCTTTAAAATTTCAATCTGTTTTATATATTTTTGTTCTTCTGCTTCAAGCTTCTTGTTCTCGTGTACACTTCGAAATATTGACTTGCAGCCGTCCTTGTGTTGAGGTTCAACATATCTTTGCAATTCTTTGGCCATTTCAACATCTTTTTGCAACTGGCCTATAGATTAAGCTGCTACAAAACTATTTTCCTTTTTAACATAGGGATAATAGGACACCTATGCATATGAGATCAACACCTCTTATATGGTGAAACTTTTCACTTGTTCCACCTCAGCTTTCGCAGCTTCGAGTTGTGATCGAAAAGACCCGATCTCTTGGGATACTTCTTTGCCTTTGTCCCTTGCGGCCTACAAAGTGTGTTGACCAGTAGTGTTAGACCCTCGGAATGGTCATACTTCCCAATCAAGGATCGAGGGCTGGTAGCTGGGAATTTTTACTCAAAAACAACAAACATCGAATACATAACTTAAGGCTTGCTGACATACGACTGGCTACCCCTTCGAGTCCTACTCAGGCAGCTCCGAGGTGTGCGTCGACCATGCTCTATGCATTAAACTCTTGTTCCATAAACTCAGGATGACGTATGGACTCTTTCCTTCGATGATGGTTTACTATGCTCTCTACTTAGGAGTTTGTAACTGAAACATCATCATATTCCTTGGTGACTTGATCCACAAAAGGAATTTCCACATTTTCCGCCACCATCGAAGGAGGTGGTTGTGTTCATGTCCTATCGAATACATTTACACATTAATACGTATCGTTTATTGAATAAAAAACAATGTTCATTATTAAAATGATACCCCTTGGGAGCATGGGGAGCAGTCCATGTGAGAGCTCCATGTTTGGGAGGCCGACTACTATTCGGTGTTGAATCAGCGGACCCTATGACAATGGGTGTTTGGCGCACGGAACGGTGACCTGTTGTAACGGGAGGGGTCGTCGGGGCAGCGGAGCGACCTTTTCGCGAAGGTGGCTTTTTTATTTTTCTCCTTGTTTGATGAAGGAGGTATCCTTGGATAGTGAGCAATAAGGGTGACCTCAGTGTCATTTATAATCTTTTCATAAAAGAAACCGTGTGCAAGAATTATCGATGTATCCAGATCATTATGGATTCCGGGGTCGTCATGCTTGGCATAGTTCTCTGGCTGAGGAGGAGGGTAGCTTATACTTTCTACCTCACGTCTCAAGTCCTGTTTGAAGAAAACTAATTTCAAGAATTTAGTCAACCTCGAGAGAATGAAGGGATACAAAATAAGGGAGTTAAATTAAACTGACAATAGGATTTTGGTCCAAATAGCCATCCTTGGTGTATTTGCTGATGTAGCATTCCTTCTCTCCCTTATAAAGATCGATGAGCATCGCAGCTAATGCCGTCGGATCTACCGAACCCTCCTGCTTGTATCGGGTGGTGTCGCTTGTAGCTTTGACACATCGCCTTATGGCTTCCGCCATAGCATCGACATTGGTAAGACGATGGTGTGTTAGCACCCTTATCTTGGAAACCACCACCCTCACCTCCGCGTTGTCTACTTTATACAGGCTTATTGAGCGCCAGTTGAACCGTTTCTTAAGCGGAGTGGTTTAGAATTCGGGTAAATCCCGTCGATCAGGGTCAAACAAAGGTCCATCTTCAATGTAAAACCATTCGGAAGTCCATTCTTCGGGAGATTCCTTCGGGGTACATACATAATACCCAACTCCGGCTATGCGCCTTACTTTGGCTCCCCCAACTTCATAAATACTCCTGCCGTCTGTTTATGGGACGAGGCACAATTTTTTTCCACAATTCAAAATGGGCTTCACATCCTAAGAACACCTCGCAAAGAGAGACGAATCCCGCAATATGGAGTATAAATCCAAGGGTGAAATGGTGAAGTTGGATTCCATAATATTCCAGCAATCCCCGCAAAAAAGGATGGATGGGGAACCCATGCCTCGTAAAAGGTAGGAAGCAAAGCATATTGTCGGGCCCATCGGACCGGGGGTACCCAGGCCCGTCGGCCCGTGGCCTCAGGGGCAACACGTCACGCAGGCCCGACTTGGCCCGTCTGCAGGTCCAACAAGTAAGACCCTCGCGAGGGCCCTCGGCTCGCTAGGCAAGTGCCATAGGATCATTGTCAAGGACCACGTGAGGCCGCTCGCTACAATTACGCATCCCAAGGCCACACCTGAGGCTCTTGCGAGGCGAAATTATCAAAGGAAACTAGGCACGGTCGCGTGACCCTGCATCTTCACATGGGTGACACATGCCGCGTAGGCGGCACAGGAGTGGTGCCAGCAGGCAAGGGCACACAAGCTTTGCACATTTGTACTAAGGGAGCAAGGCCATCTTGCAGGCTCCCAAAGCGACCCCAGTGGTTTCCTACTTGGTGAAGGAGGACTAAGCCTGGGGGGTTGGCACGACACAGGTCACCCTTTAGCCTACCTGTGCGTCATGACGAAGAACTTTGGTAGGCGAAGACCACCATTATCAGGATGGACCGCAGTCATGTCCCCTTTCTAAATGGCTGTTGTGACAACCCTTTCCGCCAAGTGTTTTGAGGGGAAGAGGACCAGGGCCCGTATAAGAGAGAGACTCGACCTCCTTAGAAGGACATCGACTCCATTAGGGCTAGAAGACGCGCGTCAGCGTGCTATCCAGAAGATCGCGCATGCTGGACTTGATGTCTTCGTCCACCTTGGAGACGCCCGATTCCAGCGCCTCCACCATCTTGAGGAAGAAGTCGAGGTAGCCTCCATCACCATGCGCACGCGGCATTGCAGGGGCGTCACTAACGAAGCGGCGAAGCGCGTTGCCCGCGCGATAGGCAACATCCAGGAACTACCGAGCGCGTTCCGCATCCATGAGCTGCGCATGCGTTGCATCCTCCATGGCCGCTTGCACGGCATTTGCGGCTTCACCAACTTGGGTACGAAGTGACGCCAACTCCTACTTAACGCCCCTCACTCCTGAGGGCGGCCTAGAGAGCGGCTTGGGTGTGCCACATCTAGGACCTAAGCGCGCTCACCTCCTCCCGGAGCACATCGCACCTGAACTAGAGACGGGCTTCCTGTTGGGCGAGCTCGCGATGTTGGGGAACGTCGCATGGGAAACAAAAAATTTCCTACGCGCACGAAGACCTATCATGGTGATGTCCATCTACGAGCGGATATTTGGATCTACGTACCTTTGTAGATCGCATAGCAGGAAACATTAAGAAACGCGGTTGATGTAGTGGAACGTCCTCACGTCCCTCGATCCTCCCCGTGAACCGTCCCACGAACCATCCCGCGATCCGTCCCACCATCCGCTCCGATCTAGTGCCGAACGGGCGACACCTCCGCGTTTAGCACACGTACAGCTCGACGATGATCTCGGCCTTCTTGATCCAGCAAGAGAGACGGAGAGGTAGATGAGTTCGCCGGCAACGTGACGGCGCTCCGGAGGTTGGTGGTGATCTTATCTCAGCAGGGCTCCGCCTGAGCTCCGCAGAAACGCGATCTAGAGAAGAAACCGTGGAGGTATGTGGTCGGGCTGCCGTGGAAAAGTTGTCTCAAATCAGCTCTAAAACCTCCGTATATATAGGTGGGAGGGGAGGGGCCTTGCCTTGGGGCTCAAGGAGCCCCAAGGGGTTCGGCCGAATGGGGGAGGAGGATTCCTCTTCCAATCCTAGTCCAACTAGGATTGGAAGGTGGAGTCCTTCCCTTCCTTCCCACTTCCCCTTTTTTTTCTTTCTCTTTGATTTTCTTATCTCCTTGCGCAGGGGCCTCTTTGGGCTTGCCCACCAGCCCACTCAGACTGGTGCGGCACCCCTAAGGCCTATGGGCTTCCCCGGGGTGGGCTGCCCCCCGGTGAACATCCGGAACCCATTCATCATTCCCGGTAATACTGAAAACCTTCCGGTAATCAAATGAGGTCTTCCTATATATCAATCTTCGTCTCTAGACCATTCCGTAAACCCTCGTGACGTCCATGGTCTCATCCGGGACTTCAAACAACATTCTTTAACCAACCATATAACTCGAATACGCATAAAATAACGTCGAACCATAAGTGTGCAGACCGTGCGGGTTCGAGAACTATGTAGACATGACCCGAGGGACTCCTCAGTCAATATCCAATAGCGGGACCTGGATGGCCATATTGGATCCTACATATTCTACGAATATCTTATCGTGTGAACCTCAGTGCCAAGGATTCATATAATCCCGTATGTCATTCCCTTTGTCCTTCGGAATATTACATGCCCGAGATTCGATCGTCAGTATCCGCATACCTATTTCAATCTCGTTTACCGGCAAGTCTCTTTACTCGTTCCGTAATACAAGATGCCGTGACATACACTAAGTCACATTTCTTGCAAGGCTTGTGTGTGATGTTGTATTACCGAGTAGGTCCCGTGATATCTCTCCGTCACACGGAGTGACAAATCCCAGTCTAGATCCCTACTAACTCAACAGACACCTTCGGAGATACCTGTAGAGCATCTTTGTAGTCACCCAGTTACATTGCGACGTTTGATACACCCAAGGTATTCCTCCGGTGCGAGTGAGTTATATGATCTCATGGTCATAGGAATAAATACTTGACAGGCAGAAAACAGTGGCAACAAAATGACACGATCAACATGCTACGTTCATTAGTTTGGGTCTAGTCCATCACATGATTCTCCTAATGATGTGATCCCGTTATCAAGTGACAACACTTGCCTATGGTCAGGAAACCTTGACCATCTTTGATCAACGAGCTAGTCAACTAGAGGCTTACTAGGGACAGTGTTTTGTTTATGTATCCACACAAGTATTGAGTTTCCAATCAATACAATTATACCATGGATAATAAACTATTATCATGAAAAAATAAATATAATAATAAATGATTTATTATTGCCTCTAGGGCATATTTCCAACAGTCTCCCACTTGCACTAGAGTCAATAATCTAGTTCACATCATCATGTGATTTCAACGAATCCAACACCCATATAGTTCTGGGGTCTGATCACGTCTTGCTCGTGAGAGAGGTTTTAGTCAACGGTTCTGAAACTTTCAGACCTGTGTGTTCTTTACCAATCTTTATGTCATCTTATAGATGTTGCTACTACGTGCTATTCGGAAATACTCCAAATATCTACTCTACTATACGAATCCGTTTCACTACTCATAGTTATTCGGATTAGTGTAAAAGCTTGCATCGACGTAACCCTTTACGACGAACTCTTTATCCACCTCCATAATTGAGAAAAATTCCTTAGTCCATTAGTTACTAAGGATAACTTTGACCGCTGCTAGTAATTCAATCATGGATCACTCTCTGTACTTCTCAACAGACTTGAGGCAAGGCACACATCAGGTGCGGTACTCAGCATGGCATACTTCAGATTCTATGGCCAAGGCATAGAAGACGACCTTCGTCTATTCTTTTTATTCTGCCGGGGTCGGGTCTTGAGTCTTACTCAAATTCACACCTTACAACACAACCAAGAACTCGTTCTTTGCTGATCTATTTTGAACTCTTTCAAAAACTTGTCAAGGCACGCATCTTGTTGAAACTTCTATTAAGCGTTTCGATCTATCTCCATAGATCTTGATGCTCAATGTTCAAGTAGTGCAATCCTGGTATTCCTTTGAAAAACTCCTTTCAAAAAACCTTTTATGCTTTACAGAAATTCTACATTAGTTCTGATCCACAATATGTCAACCACATATACTTATCAGAAATTCTATAGTGCTCCCACTCACTTCTTTGGAAATACAAGTTTCTCATAAACCTTGTACAAACCCAAAATCTTTGATCATCTCATCAAAGTGTATATTCCAACTCCGAGATGCTTGCACCAGTCCATTGAAGGATCGTTGGAGCTTGCATACTTGTTAGCATCCTTAGGATTGACAAAACTTTCCGGTTGTATCACATACAACCTATCCGTCAAGAAAAACAATGTTTTAACATCCTATGTGCAATATTTCATAAATAATGCAGCAACTGCTAACATAATTCTAACAGACTTTTAGCATCACTACGCGTGAGAAAGTCTCATGATAGTCAACTATTTGATCTTGTCGGAAACATCTTTGCGACAAGTCGAGCTTTTCTTAATAGTGACTTATCACCATCATCGTCTGTCTTCCTTTTAAAGATCCATCTTTACTTAATAGTCTTACTACCATCAAGCAGTTCCTCCAAAGTCTACACTTTGTTTTATACATGGATCCTCTCTCGGATTTCATGGCCTCCAGCCATTTGTCGGAATCCGGGCCCACCATTGCTTCTCCATAACTCATAGGTTCAATGTTGCTCAACAACATGACCTCCAAGAGAGGATTACCATACCACTCCATAGTAGTACGCGACCTTTGTCGACCTACGAGGTTTGTAGTAGCTTGATCCGAAACTCCAATGATCACTATCATCAGCTTCCACTTCAATTGGTGTAGGCGCCACGGGAACAACTTCCCGCGCCCTGCTACACACTGGTTGAAGTGACGGTTCAATAACCTCATCAAGTTCCACCACTCTCGCACTCAATTCTTTCGAGAGAAACCTTTCCTCGAGAAGGGATTCGTCTCTAGAAACAAACACTTTGCTTCCGGATCTAAGATAGGAGATGTATCCAACTGTTTTGGATATCCTATGAAGATGCTTTTATCCGCTTTGGGTTCGAGCTTATCAGACTGAAACTTTTTCATGTAAGCTTCGCAGCCCCAAACTTTCATGAAATGACAGTTTAGATTTCTCTAAACATCAGTCTATATTGTGTCATCTTAACGGAAATACGCGGTGCCCTATTTAAAGTGAATGCGGTTGTCCCTAATGCACAACCCATAAACGATAGTGGTAATTCGATAAGGGACATCATGGTATGCACCATATCAAATAGGGCGTGGCTATGACGTTCAGACACATCATCACACTATGGTGTTCCAGTTGGCATGAACTGCGAAACAACTTCCACATTGTCTTAACTGCGTACCAAAACTCGTAACTCAGATATTCATCTCTATGATCATATCGTAGACAGTTTATCCTCTTGTCACGACGATCTTCACTCTAAAATAGCTTTCAACTTTTCAATATTTCAGACTTGTGATTCATCAAGTAAATACTCATATATCTACTCAAATCGTCAGTGAAGTAAGAACATAACAATATCCACTGCGTGCCTCAGCACTCATTGGACTGTATACATCAAAATGTATTACTCCCAACAAGTTACTCTCTTGTTTAATGTGGCATGATCTGCATGTCTCAAGTGATTCAAAATCAAGTGAGTCCACATGATCCATCCAGATGGAGTTTGTTCATGCGTTTCATACCAATAGGTATGGTTTGCACGTCTCAAACGTTTCAAAAATGGGTGAGTACAAAGATCCATCAGCATGGAGCTTCTTCATGCATTTTACACCAACATGACTCAAGTGGCAGTGCCACAACTAAGTGGTACTATTATTATTACTTTGTATCTTTTGGCACTAATATTATGAACATGTGTAACAGTATGATCGAGATTCAATAAACCATTGAGGGTAATTATTCAAGAAAATAGAATAACTATTATTCTCTTTAAATGAATAATCGTATTGCAACAAACACGATCCAATCATGTTCATGCTCAACGCAAACACCAAATAATAATTATTTGGGTTTTACCACCAATCCCGATGATAGAGGGAGCGTGCGACGTTTGATCATATCAACCTTGGAAACACTTCCAACACGTATCGTCACCTCGCCTTTAGCTAGTCTCCGTTTATTCCGTAGCTTTCATTTCGTGTTACTGATCACTTAGCAACCGAACCGGTATCCAATACCCTCGCACTACTAGGAGTACTAGTAAAGTACACATCAACATCATGTATATCAAATATACTTCTTTCGACTTAGCCAGCCTTCTTATCTACCAAGCATCTTGGGTAGCTCCGCCTCAGTGACCGTTCCCCTCTTAACAGAAGCACTTAGTCTCGCGTTTGGGTTTAATCTTGGGTCTCTTCATTAGTGCATCAACTATTTTGCTGTTTCACGAAGTATCCCTTTTAGCCCTTGCCTTTCTTGAAACTTAGTGGTTTTACTAACCATCAACTATTGATGCTCCTTCTTGATTTCTACTTTCACAGTGTCAAACATTGCGAATCACTCAAGGATCATTGTATCTATCCTTAATATGTTATAGTTCATCACGAAGCTCTCACAACTTGGTGGCAGTGACTTTGGAGAACCATCACTATCTCATCTCGAAGATCAACTCCCACTTGATTCAAGCGATTGTCGTACTCAGACAATCTGAGCACACGCTCAACGATTGACCTTTTCTCCTTTACTTTATGGACAAAGAATCTTGTCAGAGGTCTCATACCTCTTAACAAGGGCACAAGCATGAAATCACAATTTCATCTCTTTAGAACATCTCTTATGTTCCGTGGCGTTTCAAAACGTCTTCGGCGCCTTGCTTCTAAGCCATTAAGTATTTTGCACTGAACTATTTCGTAGTCATCAGAAACGTGTATGTCGGATGTTCACAACATCCACAGACGACGCTCGAGGTGCAGCACACCGAGTGGTGCATTAAGGACATAAGACTTCTGCATAGCAACGAGTACAATCCTCAGTTTTACAAACTCAGTCCGCAAACTTTGCTACTATCAACTTTCAACTAAATTTTCTCTAGGAACATATAAAAACAGTAGAGCTATAGCGCAAGCTACATCGTAATTCGCAAAGACCATTAGACTATGTTCATGACAATTAGTTCAATTAATCATATTACTTAAGAACTCCCACTCAAAAGGTACATCTCTCTAGTCATTTGAGTGGTACTTGATCCAAATCCACTATCTCAAGTCCGATCATCACGTGAGTCGAGAATAGTTTCAGTGGTAAGCATCTCTATGCTAATTATATCAACTATACGATTCATCCTCGACCTTTCGGTCTCTTGTGTTCTGAGGCCATGTCTACACATGCTAGGCTCGTCAAGTTTAACCCGACTGTTCCGCGTATGCAACTATTTTGCACCCGTTGTATGTGAACGTTGAGTCTATCACACCCGATCATCACGTGGTGTCTCGAAACGACGAACTGTCCAACGGTGCATAGTCGGGGAGAACACAATTTTGTCTTGAAATTTTAGTGAGAGGTTACCTCATAATGCTACCGGCGTTCTATGCAAAATAAGGTGCATAAAAGGATTAACATCACATGCAATTGATAAGTGACATGATATGGCCATCATCACGTGCTTCTTGATCTCCATCACCAAAGCACCAGCACGATCTTCTTTTTCACCGGTGCCACACCATGATCTCCATCAACGTGTCGCCATCGGGGTTGTCGGCTACTCATTCTATTACTACTAAAGCTACATCCTAGCAATATAGTAAACACATCTGCAAGCACAAACATTAGTTTAAAGACAACCCTATGGCTCCCGCCGGTTGCCGTACCATCGACGTGCAAGTCGATATTAACTATTACAACATGATTATCTCATACATCCAATAAATAACATGACATCGTCGGCCATATCACATCAGAAGCATACCCAGCAAAAACAAATTAGACGTCATCTAATTGTTGTTGCATGTTTTAGGTGGTGACCATGGGTATCTAGTAGGATCGCATCTTACTTACGCAAACACCAAAACGGAGATATATGAATTGCTATTTAACCTCATCCAAGGACCTCCTCGGTCAAATCCAATTCAACTAAAGTTGGAGAAACCGACACTCGCCAGTCATCTTTGAGCAACGGAGTTGCTCGTAGCGATGAAACCAGTCTCTCGTAAGCGTACGAGTAATGTCAGTCCGAGCCGCTTCGATCCAACAATACCGCGGAATCAAGAAAATACTAAGGAGGGCAGCAAATCGCACATCACCGCCCACAAAAACTTTTGTGTTCTACTCGAGATGACATCTACGCATGAACCTAGCTCATGATGCCACTGTTGGGGAACGTCGCATGGGAAACCAAAATTTTCCTACGCGCACGAAGACCTATCATGGGGATGTCCATCGACGAGAGGAGATTTGGATCTATGTACCCTTGTAGATCGCATAGCAGGAAGCGTTAATAAACGCGGTTGATGTAGTGGAATGTCATCACGTCCCTCGATCCGCCCCACAAACTGTCCCACGAACCGTCCCACGATCCGCTCCGATCTAGTGCCGAACGGACGACACCTCCGCGTTCATCACACGTATAGCTCGACGATGATCTCGGCCTTCTTGATCCAGCAAGAGAGACTGAGAGGTAGATGAGTTCTCCGGCAGCGTAACAGCGCTCCGGAGGTTGGTGGTGATCTTATCTGAGCACGGCTTCGTCCGAGCTCCGCACAAACGCGATCTAGAGGAAAAACCGTGGAGGTATGTGGTCGGGCTGCCGTGGAAAAGTTGTCTCAAATCAGCCCTAAAACCTCCGTATATATAGGTTGGAGGGGAGGGGCTTGCCTTGGGGCTCAAGAAGCCCCAAGGGGTTCGGCCGAAGGGGGGGGGGGAGGATTCCTCCTCCAGTCCTAGTCCAACTAGGATTGGAAGGTGGAGTCCTTCCCTTCCTTCCCACTTCCCCTTTTTTTCTCTTTGATTTTCTTATCTCCTTACGCAGGGGCCTCTTTGGGCTTGCCGACCAGCCCACGAAGGGCTGGTACGGCACCCCTAAGGCCTATGGTCTTCCCCGGGGTGGGATGGCCCCCGGTGAACATCCGAAACCCATTCGTCATTCCCGGTACATTCCCGGTAATTCCGAAAACCTTCCGCTAATCAAATGAGGTCATCCTATATATCAATCTTCATCTCCGTACCATTCCGGAAACCCTCGCGATGTCCGTGATCTCATCCGGGACTCCGAACAACATTCCGTAACCAACCATATATCTGAAATACGCATAAACCAACGTCAAACCTTATGTGTGCAGACCCTACGGGTTCGAGAACTATGTAGACATGACCCGAGGGACTCCTCGGTCAATATCCAATAGTGGGACCTAGATGCGCATATTGAATCCTACATATTCTATGAAGATCTTATCGTTTGAAGCTCAGTGCCAAGGATTCATATAATCCCGTATGTCATTCCCTTTGTCCTTCGGTATGTTACTTGCCCGAGATTCGATCGTGAGTATCCGGATACCTATTTCAATCTCGTTTATCGGCAAGTCTCTTCTCTCGTTCCGTAATACAAGATTCCGTGACATACACTAAGTCACATTGCTTGCAAGGCTTGTGTGTGATGTTGTATTACCGAGTGGGCCCCGAGATACCTCTCCGTCACACGGAGTGACAAATCCCAATCTTGATCCATACTAACTCAACGAACACCTTTGGAGATGCCTGTAGAGCATATTTATAGTCACCCAGTTACGTTGCAACGTTTGATACACACAAGATATTCCTCCGGTTCCAGTGAGTTATATGATCTCATGGTCATAGGAATAAATACTTGACACACAGAAAAACAGTAGCAACAAAATGACACGATCAACATGCTACGTTCATTAGTTTGGGTCTAGTCCATCGCATGATTCTCCTAATGATGTGATCCCGTTATCATGTTACAACACTTGCCTATGGTCAGGAAACCTTGACCATCTTTGATCAACGAGCTAGTCAGCTAGAGGCTTACTAGGGACAGTGTTTTGCTTATCTATCCACACAAGTATTGTGTTTCCAATCAATACAATTATAGCATGGATAATAAACGATTATCATGAACAAATAAATATAATAATAACTAATTTATTATTGCCTCTAGGGCATATTTCCAACACGCCATGATACACCTATAGGGTGGCTTCCCTCTCTTGAGCCACCCTTGTGTCCGCATCGGAAAGGGCTTCCCCACGCGCTACCGTGAGGGCAGCCTCCTCGGAAAGAACGCGCCCTTCCAGAGCCTCGAGACGCTCGCGCTCCACCTCATGATCGAAGACTGTCTGGGAGGCCTCCCGCTCGCAGAGAGATATGTCAGCGTCCCGCTCGATGACGGTTGCCTCCCTGCTGTGGCATGGGCCGCACGCCCCCAGTGCGCCCGGCGCTTCAGGAGATGACTGCGATGGCATGGGCCGCACGCCCCCAGGGCTCCGCCGTTGCCCCAGAGGGGGCCACGGATCCTCCGACCTCGTCATACCAAGCACGGAGGCACATGCCTCACCAGTAGCTAGCGCATGAGAGGGGACGCGTGGCGGGGCATCTCTGCGCCTCTTGGGCGTGGGCGCCCTGGAAAGTTCGGTGATCAGATTCATTGGGTCAGACAAGGTACGCACGGAAAAACAATGGAAACAAGACACTTACTTGTACCTGGCAGCCCAGTGCCATCGCGTTGGGGTTGGCCTCGGGGGACTGCCCCCCGTCAGTCCCAGGAGAAGATGACAGTGTCGAAGACCCTTCCTGCACTTCAATACTTGTGGCACCCCTTCTTCCCGCCATGGAAAGGAGGGGGAGGCAACATTTGCACAAGGAACGCGGAGCAGCATGGGAGGAAGGAAGATGGGAGAAGCAGTGTGGTGAAGGCTCCGCCCCTCAGGTGTGGCGGTTTTATATGTGTGACCACACTCCCCGGGGCATCACGGGAAGTGGAGGCGACGTGCGCTCCATCGAGTGCCACGTGCCATGCCTGGCCCGCAGATGGTTATGGCTCGCGTCGCCTCGTTCCCCCAATAGGCCACTCCGTGCATGTCGTGAGCCCATGGGTAGTCTTACGCGAGAAGGAAGGTGCAGGGGGATGGCGCTAGTCAAGGAGAGAATTAATGGCTGGTACTACGCGCATGCTTTACATCAACTCAGGGCGGTTACCGAGGTGCCGCAAAAAGAAAGGGAGTCCGACGACCTGCCGAGCGGCCCGCGTCGTTTCGCCCGTCTCATTTGGTGGAGTCATGCGCAATGCGGGCTCGGGGGATACTATCGCGCCTGTGGGACCAGTGGTACCTAGGCCTGTACGCCCGTGGCCTCAGGAGCAACACATCACGAATGCTTGACTCGGCCCGTCGGCGGGCCCAGCAAGCAAGACCCTCGTGAGGGCCCTCGCCTCACGAGGTAAGTGCAAGAGGATCATCGTCAAGGACCATGTGAGTACGTTAGCTACAAGGACGCATCTCGAGGACACCCCTCAGGCCCTCTAGGGGCGAACTTATCAAGGGAAACCACAGAGGGTCGTGTGACCATGCATCTTCACATGGGTGACACAGGCCGCACAGGCGGCGCAGGAGCGGTGCCCCCGGGTACGGGCAGAGAGGCTTTCCACTTTCGTGCGAAGGGAGCAGGGCCATATTGCGGGCCCCGAAGCAACCCCCAAAAGTTTCCTACTTGGTGCAAGAGGACCAAGGTCGGGGGCTCGGCAGGACCGTAGTCATGCATGAGCTCACCAGTGCATCACAACAAAGAGCTTTGGCAGGCGAGGACCACCTTTGTCAGGATGGACCGCAGTCATGTCCCCTTTTGAAATGGCCGTGTGACAACCCTTCCCGCTATGTGTTTTGGGGGGAAGAGGACTAGGGCCTGTATAAGAGAGATGCCCGACCTCCTTAGAGGGATATCAACTCCATTATGGAGAGAGCTCGCCTTGTACTCACTCTCTCTAACAAGCAATCCAGAAAAGCACGAGTAGGGTTTTACACCGCAAGGTGGCCTCAACCTGGGTAAACTATGCGCATGTTCTTGTTCATCTTCCTTAGCTCGAGCCACTAGAGAGTTTTTGTGAGGCTAAGAGGCTGAACAGGGTAGGAGAGCAAGCACACACTAGTGTTCGAACCTTTCTGGGTTTGCGGGGCACCGATTTTGACATTTGGCGTGTAGGTAGGGGTGTGCAGCCGTCCTCCAGCTCCACTTTCGGCTCCAGCTTCAACGACCCCATGGGCGACCCTCGCCGAGTGTACCCCGAGCGCTCGATGCCATACAACCATCACCAACGCACCAACATCGTGGCCACCACCATTGTCGACCGCGTCACCCGTGATCAACCGGGCTCCCCGCAGCCCCCAGTGTCGCAAGGCGGCCGCTTCACCGCGTCCCCACTGCACCTCCTCAGCTTGTGTCCATGTAGGAGACCTGAACGTGCAAGACGCGCTGCTCATGGCGAGTGAACTGCTCCGCCACCGCCCGATGGATGGAGGCTACGATGCCTGGGTGGACCACATCGTCGAGCTCATCACCGTCGCGAGGAGCGCTGTGGTGCCCTATATACCGCTTTGGCCCATGGTGCGAGGAGCGGGGGCTCGGCTAGCGAGCGGTCTCCACCGCCACGCGGTGACTCGCTCGGTCCCCAGTCCGAGGGGCCCAATCAGGGGTCCACCACACATCGTGCTCCTTTTCCTCCGAGTCCTGGTAATCGGTTTTGGTCAATCGCCGAGCCCCAGGGGCGGCGCGCCCGAAGGAATCGACGTGATGTTCTACACTCACCACAACGTGCACACGCACAACACGGAGAACTATAGGACACTCTGGTCTTCCCGCATTGAGCACGCTATCCGGCACCAGGACTGCGCCCGTGCGGCCGGGCGAGAAGGTGACTGATGACCCACAAGTATAGGGGATCTATCTTAATCCTTTCGATAAATAAGAGTGTCGAACCCAACGAGGAGTAGAAGGATCTGACAAGTGGTTTTCAGCAAGGTAATATATGCAAGAACTGAAATTATCGGTAACAAGTAGTTGTGTGGTGAGATGATTCGTAGGAAGTAGCAAGTAACAAAAGTAGCAATGGTGCAGCTAAGTGGCCCAATCTCTTTTGTAGAAAGGGACAAGCCTGGACAAAGTCTTATAGGAGGTAAAACGCTCCCGAGAACACATGGGAATTTCTGTGAAGCTAGTTTTCATCATGTTCATATGATTCACGTTCCTTACTTTGATAGTTTATATGTGGATGGACTGGCGCTTGGGTACTGCCCTTACTTGGACAAGCATCCCACTTATGATTAACCCCTCTCGCAAGAATCCGCAACTACAAAAGAAGAATTAAGACAATATCTAACCATAGCATTAAACTAGTGGATCCAAATCAGCCCCTTACGAAGCAACGCATAAACTAGGGTTTAAGCTTCTGTCACTCTAGCAACCCATCATGTACTTACTACTTCCCAATGCCTTCCTCTAGGACCAAATAATGGTGAAGTGTTATGTAGTCGACGTACACATAACACCACTGGAGGAAAAACAACATACAACACATCAAAATATCGAACGAATACCAAATTCACATGACTACTTATAGCAAGACTTATCCCATGTCCTCAGGAACAAAAGTAACTAGTCACAAAGCATAATCATATTCATGTCGAGAGAGGTAATGAGTAGCATCAAAGAACTGAACATAAACTGTTCCACCAAGTAATCCAACTAGCATCAACTACAAAGAGTAATTAACACTACTAGCAACCTTACAAGTACCAATCGGAGTCGTGAGACGGAGATTGGTTACAAGAGATGAACTAGGGTTTGGAGATGAGATGGTGCTAATGAAGATGTTGACGGCGATGAGTCCGCTCCGATGAGAGGAGTGTTGCTGATGACGATGGCGACGATTTCCCCCTCCGGGAGAGAAGTTTCCCTAGCAGGATCGTCCTGCCGGAGCTCTAGATTGGTTCTGCTCAAGTTCCGCCTCGTGGCGGCGGTGAATCCTCCGAAAAGCCTAATCTTGATTTTTTGCAGACCGAAACCCTTCTTGTAGCAAAAGGGGGAGCCAGAGGGCCAAGTGGGAGCCCACAAGCCCCCTAGGCGCGACGAGGGGGGGAGGCCGCACCTAGCAGGCTTGTAGCCTCCTGCTGGTGCCCCTCCGGCACTTCTTCGGCCCAGTATTTTTTATAAATCCCAAAAAAAATCCAAGTTGATTTTCACGGCTTTTGGAGTTATGCAGAATAGGTATCTCAAACTTGCTCCATTTTCATGCCAGAATTCCAGCTTCCGGCATTCTCCCTCTTCCGTCATTCTTCCTCTTCATGTAAACCTTGCAAAATAAGAGAGAAAAGGCATAAGTATTGTACCGTGAAGTGTAATAACAGCCCAAAAAGTAATAAATATCAACATGAAAGCATGATGCAAAATGGACGTATCAACTCCCCCAAGCTTTGACCTCGCTTGTCCTCAAGCGAAAGCCAAGATCAATAAATATGCCCACATGTTTAGAGAGAGAGGTGTCGACAAAACAAGATACGAACATGCATGCATCATGATCATGATCAGAATAGCAATACCATCATATCAACTCTTATGCTAAAGTGACAATTCCTTCACAAAGTAAAGCATGGATCAAGAACCTCACCGAGAATTAACAACCGAAAGCCTTTAGCCATTGAGGCAATTGCAATTTATCACATCATCGGAAAGAGTCAAATAAGAGCTTGTAAAGCAAATCCACATACTCAATCATCTTTTCATTCTCTACAATTGCTACAACTCACGTGGTACTCATGAGATCAAAGTTTCAGCTGGACACAGAGAAAGATAGGGGCTTATAGTTTCGCCTCCCAACCATTTACCTCAAGGGTAATGTTAACAATAATAATTCATGAATACTTACTTCCAAGTTGACATATGAATATAGATCTTTCCCAAGCATACGACTTAGCCAAGATAAAGGCGAAATAAGGAATTGGTGAAGATCACCATGACTCTTTCAAGGGAAAAAAGTAAAGGTACAAGATAGGCCCTTCGCAGATGGAAGCAGAGGTTGTCATGCGCTTTTGAGGTTTGGATGTGTGTCCTCTTAGTGCGGAGGAACGTCACTTTATATTGCCTCCTATGATAAAGAACTTTATAGTGTAGTATGTCGCTTTTATATCTTCCTCATAACAGGTTCGTACAAATATTATTTTCCACACACTAGTAGATCATACATATTAGAGAGCAATTTTTATTGCTTGCACCGATGACAACTTACTTGAGGGATCTTATTCAATCCATAGGTAGGTATGGTGGACTCTCATGGCAAAACTGGGTTGAGGGTTTAAGGATGCATAAGTAGTATCTCTACTTGGTGAGGGAGTTTTGGCTAATATGAGGTGGAAGCAATCGTCACATGCTAAGGGATCTCTAGTCATATAACATTGTTCGGAACCAAGCAAACACAATTCATTATGTTGTCTTCCTTGTTCAACATCTACTTCTAAGCATGCAATAGTTTAGTGAGTCTTCACAATCATAGATGGTGTCAAAGATGATATATTTATATGTGAACCTCTCCTTCTTTATCACTTCCTATTAATTGCAACAATGACCAAGGTCTATGTTTGTCTACCCTCAACAAGTTTCAATCATCATTCTTTTTATATGTGAAGCCATCACTTCCAATAAGATCATTACATGATCTTTCATGCTTTTGTTCTTTTATCATTCTCTTGATCATGGCATGAGGCAAGGCCCTTAACTAAGACACTCTTTATTATATGGCTCACGAGCTCGAATACATCAGGGTTGACACAAAGCAAAACTCAAGCCTAAAACACTAAGACCTTTAATCTACTAGAGAAAGAGAAAACTGAAAAGGAACAAACTAAAATAAAGGTAAAGGCAAAAGATGTGATGGTGATACGATACCGGGGCAACTCCCCTAAGCTTGGCACAAACCAAGGGGATTGGCCATACCAGTGTTTAGTTGTCTTCTTTTGGAGGTGATGGTGGTGGAGTTGTTGCAACATGGGTTTGATCCTCCGTCTTCCAAGGCATAGGTGCTCCCTCATGGAAAGATGATCGAGTCTCCTGAATCCTCAAATCTGCAGCAAACTGTATTGATTTAAATCTATACTCATACTCACAGTTTTGGTTCTGCAGGTCATAGATCTGGGCTTGGAGATCATCAACTCTGTCATAGAGCCTGGAGAGGTGCTTCCCGATGTCATTGGCATTGATGTTGTGCTTGTTGGTGAACTCCGTGATCATCATGTTGTTGGCGTTGAGTCCATGCTCCACCATCCCTTGGCACTTGAAGACTTGTTGCTCAATTGCTTGAAGCCTCGCCTCCACGCTTCTGGTCTTCTTGGGCCCCTCAACATCACGGATATGCAACATCCCCTCACGCATCTCAATAGATTGAGGGTGTTGCAGCACTCCCGTGAGGTAGGGATTGATGACCTTCTCGAAGATCTTGTCCTTCGGAGTTTTTGGTGAAGCCATAGCGATCTAGATCTGCAGCAGAAACAGGCTCGAAACGAAAACAGAGAAAATTTGTGTGATACGAGGGTCAGACCTTACGGGAGAATATATAATGATTTTTTTTGACCAGAAGGAGTACTCCTCAAGAAAACGGAGTCCGGTAGGCACACAAGGTGTCCACAAGCTCCCCAGGTGCGGCTAGGGGGGTAGCCCGCGCCTGGCAGGCTTGTCGCCTCCTCGTGCACTTTCCGGACTACTTCAAATTTTTCTATTTTTTCAAATATTCCAAAACGGAGAAAAATTCCTACTGGAAAAGTTTTGGAGTCTGTTTACTTACCAAAACACATACCTCTTCGTTTTCGGAGTCTTAAACAGGATGATAAATATCCCTTAGGTATTCCTTCGGAGTTATGGTATTGATAATATTGCTTTCAACATTTATGGGAGTACCTGAGATATAATGCTTGATTCTTTGCCCATTTACCACTCTCGGACAATTACCTTCTGTGTTGTTGATCTTGATACCACCGGGATGATATACTTCCTCAACAATGTAAGGACCTTCCCATTTAGAGAGAAGCTTGCCTGCAAAAAATCTTAAACGAGAATTATATAGCAAGACATAATCACCTACATTGAACTCACGCTTTTGTATCCTTTTATCATGCCACCTCTTAACCTTTTCTTTGAACAACTTGGCATTCTCATATGCCTGAGTTCTCCACTCATCAAGCGATCTAATATCAAATAACCTCTTCTCACCAGCAAGTTTGAAATCAAAGTTGAGCTCTTTGATTGCCCAATAAGCTTTATGCTCTAGCTCAAGAGATAAATGACATGCTTTACCGTACACCATTTTGTACGGGGACATGCCCATGGGATTCTTATCGGCAGTTCTATAAGACCACAGTGCATCATTGAGCTTCTTAGACCAATTCTATCTAGACCTGTTGACAGTCTTTTGCAGAATTAGTTTAATCTCTCTATTTCTTAGCTCTACTTGACCACTGGACTGAGGGTCATAGGGCGACGCAATTCTATGGTTGACATCGTACTTAGCAAGCGTTTTATGGAAAGCACCATGAATGAAATGTGAACCACCGTCGGTCATTAGATATCTAGGGACTCCAAATCGAGTGAAAATGACTTCTTTAAGCATCTTGATAGAGGTGTTGTGATCAGCACTACTAGCGGGGATAGCTTCTACCCACTTGGTGACGTTATCAATAACAACTAGGATATCAGTATACCCGTTGGATTTTGGTAAAGGTCCCATATAATCAAAGCCCCATACATCAAATGGTTCAATAACGAGTGAATAGTTCATAAGTATTTCCTGACGTTTACCGATATTACCTATTCTTTGACATTCATCACAAGACAAGACAAACTTACGGGCATCCTTGAAGAGAGTGGGCCAATAGAAACCTGATTGCAATACCTTGTGTGCAGTTCTATCTCCCGCATGGTGTCCTCCGTAAGCCTCGGAGTGAAACTTCTGTAGGATTTGTCCCAGTTCATGTTCGGGTACGCAACGCCTAATAACACCATCTACTCCTTCCTTATAATGGTGAGGATCATCCCGAAAGTAATGTCTCAAGTCAAAGAAGAACTTCTTCTTTTGCTGGTATGTGAAACTAGGTGGTATATATTTGGCAAGGATGTAGTTTGCATAATCAGCGTACCACGGTGCACTACGTGAAGTATTTATGACATTCAATCGCTCATCAGGAAAGCTATCATCAATAGGTTGTGGGTCATCAAGAACACTCTCCAACCTAGAAAAGTTATCTGCTACGGGGTTATCAGCAACCTTCCCGTCGACAACATGCAAATCAAATTCTTGTAGCAAGGGAACCCATCTGATAAGTCTAGGTTTAGCGTCTTTCTTCTCCATTAGGTACTTAATAGCAGCATGATCAGTGTGAATAGTGACTTTGGAATCAACTATGTAAGATCTGAACTTTTCACATGCAAACACGACTGCTAAAAATTCCTTTTCCGTAGTAGCATAGTTTCTTTGGGCACTGTCTAGAGTTTTACTAGCATAGTGAATAACATTCAACTTCTTATCAACTCTTTGCCCTAGGACAACACCAACAACATAATCGCTAGCGTCACACATGATTTCAAAAGGTAAGTTCCAATCAGGTGGTTGAACAATACGTGCAGTTATCAAAGCCGTCTTAAGTATTTTGAAGGCTTCCTCACAATCATCGTCAAATACAAAAGGAATATCCTTTTGCAAGAGATTGGTAAAAGGCCTAGAAATCTTAGAGAAGTCTTTAATAAGCCTTCTATAGAAACCAACATGACCAAGGAAACTTCTTATACCTTTGATATCTGTGGGGTATGGCACTTTCTCGATTGCATAAACCTTAGCCTTATCGACTTCAATACCTCTTTCAGAGATTTTATGTCCTAAGACAATGCCTTCATTAACCATAAAGTGGCACTTCTCCCAATTCTAGACAAGATTGGTATCTTTACATCTCTGCAAGACTCGATCAAGGTTACTGAGGCAATGATCAAAAGAAGACCCATAAATGGAGAAGTCATCCAGGAAAACCTCAACAATCTTTTCACAGAAGTCAGAGAATATAGACATCATACATCTTTGAAAGGTATTAGGTGCATAACATAAGCCAAAAGGCATACGTCTATAAGCAAAAGTACCGAAAGGGCAGGTGAAAGTGGTATTTGGGAGAAACCAGAATAACCGTCTAGAAAGCAGAAGTGTGTGTGTTTAGACAATCTTCCTAGCATTTGGTCGATAAAAGGCAAAGGGTAATGATCTTTCCTAGTGGCTTTATTCAATTTCCTAAAATCGATCACCATCCTATAGCCAGTAATAATCCTTTGTGGGATCAATTTATCCTTATCATTAGGGACAACGGTAATGCCTCCCTTCTTAGGGACGCAATACACCGAACTCACCCAATCACTATGAGCAACAGGATAGATAATACCTGCTTCCAGGAGCTTTAGTATTTCTTTTCTTACTACCTCTTTCATCTCAGGATTTAATATCCTTTGATGATCAGCAACTGGTTTGGAATCAGGATCGGTTTTAATCTTGTGCTGGCATAGAGTGGGACTAATCCCCTTAAGATCATCAAGAGTATATCCAATAGCAGCACGGTGCTTCCTCAGAGTTTTTAGTAACTTCTTTTCTTCATGCTCTGAGAGGCTAGCACTAATAATAACATGATATATCTCTTTTTCATCAAGATAAACATACTTAAGAGTATCTGGCAACTGTTTAAGCTCGAACACAGGATCACCCTTTGGTGGGGGTGGATCCCCAAGCAGTTCAACATGCAAGTTATTCTTAAGGATAGGATATTGTGCTAAGACAACTCTATCTATCTCATCCCTTTCATCCATATGCATATCATTTTCATGCTCAAGCAAGTATTGCTCTAAGGCATCAGTAGGTGGCACGGCAATAGAAGCTAAGGCAATAGTTTCTTCCTTACTAGGAAACTCTTTTTCATGAGGTTCTATACCAAACTTGGAGAAACTAAACTCATGTGACACACCTTCAAAGCCAACAGTGACAGTTTGCTTCTCACAGTCAATATGAGCATTGACGGTATTGAGGAAGGGTCTGCCAAATATGATGGGACAAAAGCTATCTTGTGTGGTAGCAAGAACTAGGAAATCAGCATGATACTTCGTTTTACCACACAAGACTTCAACATCCCTAACAATTCCCACATGGCAGAAAGTATATCTATTGGCAAGCTGAATAGTGACATCAATAGGCTCTATCTCAATAGGTGCAATCTCGTCTTTGATTTCATCATATAAGGATTGAGGTATTGGACTACCACTAGCACCCACGTCACATAAACCATGATAACAATGATCTCCTATCTTAACAGAAACAACAGGCGTGCCAACAACAAGCCTATGTTTGTCTCTAGCGTGTGGTTTAGCAATTCTAGCAGCATCTTCACAGAAGTGAATATTATGGCCATCAACATTGTCGGACAGAAGATCTTTGATAATAGCAATGCTAGGTTCAACTCTAATTTGCTCAAGGGGTGTAGGTGTTCTAATGTAGTCTCTACGTATCACAGTTGAAGCTTTAGAATGATCCTTTATCCTAACAAGGAAAGGTGGTTTCTCAATGTAAGCACTGGGAACAATAGGATCATTATGGGCAATGACTTTCTCTTCAACTGGATTGGGTTTAACTACATTGACTTATATGGGAGGATGATATTTAAACCACTTCTCTTTAGGGAGATCAATACGAGCAGCAAATGATTCACACAATGAAGCTACTATCTCAAAGTCAAGTCCATACTTAGCGCTAAAATGACAAAAACTATTTCTTTCAACAAAGGATTTAACGCAATCAAACTTGAAATTCATACATGACTTCTTACCTTCATCAAGCTCTCAATCTTTAGAGTTGCGTTTAATTCTAACCAATAAATTCCATCTGAAGTCAATATCTCTCTTCATTAAAAAACCGGTACAAGAAGTGTCAAGCATGGTGCGATCATCATGAGAAAGCCGAGCATAGAAGTTCTGAATGATAATTTCTCTCGAGAGCTCATGGTTGGGGCATGAATATAACATTGATTTGAGCCGACCCCAAACTTGAGCGAAGCTTTCTCTATCACGACGCCAAAACTTATAAATATAATTCCGATCACGATGTACTAAATGCATATGATAAAACTTTTGATGAAATTCCAATTTCAACCGATTGTAGTTCCATGATCTAGTATCATCACATAGCCTATACCATGTCAACGCCTTATCCCTCAAAGATAGGGGAAATACCTTCGTCTTGACCTCATCCTCGGGCAAACCTGCATGCTTAAATAAACCACAAACTTCATCTACATAGATTAGATGTAAGTCTGGATGTGATGTTCCATCTCCTGTAAAAGGATTACCTAGCAGTTTCTCAAGCATACCCGAAGGAAATTCATAGCAAATATTTTTAGTAGGTGCAGCAGGTTGAGGAGAAACTCTTTGTACTTCCGTTCGAGGTGAAGATACCCCGAACAAGCCCGTCAAAGGATTAGTTTCATAGTGACAGGTGACAATAAATTTTAGCACACTATATAAATGTTTCCTTACCAAGTTCCACTTACCAAAGGCGCTTCACTCCCCGGCAACGGCGCCAGAAAAGAGTCTTGTTGACCCAGAAGTATAGGGGATCTATTGTAGTCCTTTCGATAAGTAAGAGTGTCGAACCCAACGAGGAGCAGAAGGATTGGCAAGTGGTTTTTAGCAAGGTAATATCTGCAAGCACTGAAATTATCGGTAACAAGTAGTTGTGTGGTGAGATGATTCGTAGCAAGTAGCAAGTAACAAAAGTGGCAACTGTGCAGCAAAGTGGCCCAATCCCTTTTGTAGCAAGGGACAAGCCTGGACAAAGTCTTATAGGAGGTCGAACGCTCCCGAGGAGACATGGGAATTTCTGCCAAGCTAGTTTTCATCATGTTCATATGATTCGCGTTCGTTACTTTGATAGTTTGATATGTGGGTGGACCAGCGCTTGGGTAGTTCCCTTACTTGGACAAGCATCGCACTTATGATTAAACCCTGTCCCAAGCATCCGCAACTACGAAAAAATAATTAAGACAAAGTCTAACCATAGCATTGAACTAGTGGATCCAAATCAGCCCCTTACGAAGCATCGCATAAACTAGGGTTTAAGCTTGTGTCACTCTAGCAACCCATCATCTACTTACTACTTCCCAATACCTTCCTCTAGGCCCAAATAATTGTGAAGTGTTATGTAGTCGACATTCACATAACACCACTAGAGGAAAAACAACATACAACACATCAAAATATCGAACGAATACGAAATTCACATGACTACTTATAGCAAGACTTATCCCATGTCCTCAGGAACAAATGTAACTACTCCCAAAGCATAATCATATTCATGACCAGAGAGGTAATGAGTAGCATCAAAGATCTGAACATAAACTCTTCCACCAAGTAATCCAACTAGCATCAGCTACAAAGAGTAATTAATACTACTAGCAACCTTACAAATACCAATCGGAGTCGCGAGATGGAGATTGGTTACAAGACATGAACTAGGGTTTGGAGATGAGATGGTGCTGATGAAGATGTTGATGGTGATGAGTCCCCTCTGGCGAGAGGAGTGTTGGTGATGACGATGGCGATGATTTCCCCCTTCGGGAGGGAAGTTTCCTCGGCAGGATCATCCTGCTGGAGCTCTAGATTGGTTCTGCTCAAGTTCGGCCTCGTGGTAGCGACGAGTCCTCCGAAAAGCCTCCTCTTGATTTTTGCCAGACCGAAACCCTTCTTGTAGCAAAAGGGGGGAGCCAGAGGGCCAAGTGGGAACCCTAGGCGCGGCGAGGGGGAGGCCGCGCCTAGCAGGCTTGTGGGCTCCTGCTGGCGCCCCTCCGGTACTTCTTCGGCCTAGTATTTTTTATAAATCCCAAAAAAAAATCCACGTTGATTTTCACGGCTTTTGGAGTTGCGCAGAATAGGTATCTCAAACTTGCTCCTTTTGCAGGCCAGAATTCCAACTACCGGCATTCTCTGTCTTCATGTAAACTTTGGAAAATAAGAGAGAAAAGGCATAAGTATTGTACCGTGAAGTGTAATAACAGCCCAAAAAGGGATAAATATCAACATGAAAGCATGATGCAAAATGGACGTATCAGTGACCGCGGTAACAACAGATAGGATGAGATCGATGACAACCCTCACCAGGGCGGTGCGACGAACACCGCGGCGACAGCGGAAGTGATCTTCCTCAAGAAGATGCTCAACGCAGGTGGCCTTGTGGAGCATGCCACCTAGACGACGCCACCTTGGCGCGTCGACCACGGCCCCCCGGGGAGGTGGGTCGTAGCTTGCGCAGTGAGGGGCTTAGGGGTGATAAAGAATCACTTACGGTGTCCTGTATCCTAGGTGGAGCGCAATCCAACTCGCTGAACCAATAGTTTGAGGGCCTCTCCCGCGCGGTATCCGACGCTCTCCGAGAGTCAGCAACCGCGCGACTAAAAGTACAATTTCTCCGTAAGGTGGTTTTTATAATTGATCACAACATATGTATCATTGGACTAATGAACTCATCCAAGTATATTTTAGAAAAGTTCAAATATGCCTTGGCTATAGGATTGTGAGGAGAAGCACCTTGATGCAAGGAAAGGAATAGGATTGGCTCAATCTTCAAGCAAGAAGAGTCTACATTTTAAATTTCTGAGAAATCACTTTGAGTCCATAGAAAATACAATGCTATTAAAAGGAGGTGAGGTATTAAGATGAATTGGTTGCTCAAGTGCTTAAAGGTAGCCACCAAAAATACTCAGCCATTGTCCCACAAAATATCTCTGTCCAAAGCCATATAACCAAAATCGGTGCCACCAACTATGTCCACTCCGCCCTACCGATTATCCTCTTGACAGATTCTATGAAAAATCCTACCATCTCGGTACCACCAACTTTCACATCGGTGCCACCGAGATTTGGTGACCAACTTTTTGTTGAGAACATTTCAAGAATAGGATTTCCTGAGTTTGAAATTGGTCTCATCGAGTTTTGGAAACTGGCTTAGGTCATCGTATTGGTACCACCGAGATTACTATATCGGTCTCACCGAGAATTCAATATTTGCCACATTTAGTGCAACTCGGTACCACTGGGATTCCTTTCGTTATCACCGAGTTGGGCCATAATGTTGTAACGGTTGGATTTTAGGGGATGCCTATATATACCCTCCACCTCCCTCTCATTCATAGATGAAGCACTTAGAACACACTTACACTTGCCAGATCCATTTTACCAAGAGAGGGCCACCTACTCATGTGTTGAGATATGGAGATTCCAATCCAATATTTTTAACCTTTATTTCTAGCCTCCCCAAGTTGCTTTCCACAAGATTAATCGCTCCTACCGATGCCAAATCTGTGAGAGAGTGATTGAGTGTTGAGGAGACTTACTTTTGAAGCACATGAGCAAGGAGTTCATCATTCTACCACATCTATTACCTTTTTGAGGGTGGTCCCTCCTAGATTAGTTAGGTGTCGCTTGGGAGCCTCCTACTTCGTCTTGTCGAGTTGAACCAAGATGTTTGTACGGGTAAGGAGATCGCCTACTTCGTGGAGATCTACCGTGAGTGATGCTAGTCCTATGTGGATGGAAGCCATGGTGGAATACACAATGCCGCTTCTTCGTGGACCCCTTGTGGGTGGAACCCTACGCAGACTCTCGCAGCCTTTACCCTCTGTGGGTTCAAGTGTCGACTAACATGTACCATAGCGCCACCTATCGGAACCATGCCAAAATTCACCGTGTCAACCTTTGCGTTTGATTTCCCTACCTTACCCTCTACTTTACATTTGCATGTCGTTACTCTCCGTTGCTATACTCCTAGATGTGCATGTGTAGGGTGAATCGTCACTAGTCATAATTGCTAAAACTGTCCCGCAAGTAAAATTGGGAAAAGGCTAAGTTTTATCTTGCCAAGTAGTCTAATCACCCCCTCTCTAGACATACTTTTGATCTTACAAGTGGAATCATAGCTTTGGTCTCCTTTGCATTGGTTTCACAACCTACGACAGTACGTCGTCTAGTGAGGGAAATTATCACCGTAGAGGTCCATATTTCGATGGCACAAACTTCACTAGTTGGAAGCATAAGATGAAAATGCATATTCTTGGTCATAATCGTGCCGTTTGGGCTGTTGTTCGTGTTGGTGTGCTAGGTGCTTTCTTCAGAGAAGGAAGAGAACCTGATCGTGATGCGACAACAGAAGAACTGAAGATGTTGCGATACAATGCTCAAGCTTGTGACATCCTGTTCAACTTCTTGTGTCCCGAAGAATTCAACCAAATCAACCGCCTTGAGAATGCAAAGGAAATTTGGGATACTTTGATTGATATGCACGAAGGTATTGATTTTTATCAGGGAATCTAAGTTGGATGTGCTTCAAAGTAAGCTTGACAAGTTCAAGATGAAGGATGGTGAAGGAGTCGCTGAGATGTATTCTAGGCTAGCTCTCATCACAAATGAGATTGCTGGCTTAGGAAGTGAAGAGATGACCGACAAATTCATCATAAATAAGATACTTAGAGCCTTGGATGGAAGATACGACACCGTGTGCACATTAATCCAAATGATGCCAAACTACAAAGATTTGAAGCCAACTGAACTCATTGGAAGGATTATTGCTCATGAAATGTCACTCAAGGACAAATATGAGTTGCAAAACAAGTCAAGCGGTGCTTAAAAAGCTTCAAGTGATGCTCTTGGCACTTCAAATGACAACCTTATTACCAACGAATAGATCGGCCTCATGGTCAGAAAATTCAAAAAGTTCTACAAGAGTAAAGGCAAAGAGAGAAGCTCAAGCTCAAGATATGATGAGAAGCGTTCGTCTAGTGGTGGCCGAAACTGCTACAACTATGGAAAGCCTGGACACCATTCCAGTGAGTGCTCGGTTCCCCACAAATGAAGAGAAGAGTCACCTAGAAGATGAAGCTCAAGAGATGAATCACCTCAAAGAGAGAGAATGAGTAGACACGGTCATTATGAACAAAGACACTCCCGAAGAGGCAACGAATCGGAGAATAAGGAGAAGTACACCAAGATCAGTTCAAGAAGAAGACATCAAGCTCTCGTTGGTGAATGGGTTTCCATCTCTTAGTATGACAACCAATCTGAGAGAAGCTATCACTCCAACTCTGACTATATTCAAGATGAAGGTGTTGTCGGTCTTGCACTCATTCCCTCCAACTCCTATGACTTATCTGATTCACCAAATGAAGGGATTGGAAACTGCTTCATGGAAAAAGGCCCCAAGGTATCACACCCCAAGTACTTTGACTTTGATAGTGATGAGGATGACTTGGTAGGGTTAGATGACTTGCTCTTTGATAAGACTAGTGATAACCTTGAAAATGAACCTGAAAGTAATCACAGAGAGCTTGCAAATGATGATGATAAGAAGGAGATTGAACGACTAACTTAATAATTAAACACTCTTAAGTTAGCTCATGAAACTATTCTAGAGGATCACAGAGAGCTGGCAAGAACTCATGTGAAGCTACGCTTCGAGAAGCTAAATTTAAAGCAAGAGCATGAGTTTCTAAAAGCAATCAATGATGATCTTCGAAAGAAGAGTTCTTTTTATCTAGCCAAACGATTACTCTCATCTACTCTTGTTCCACAATATAAACCCAAGAACAATAGTAAAAAGACAAGAAAGTTCCTTCATCTAGTAACGACAATGCTAAAACAAGATCAAATTATGTTGTTGTTAGTAGCTGTCTTGATTCCACTAATGATTCTCTTAGCCAAGTTACACTTGAGCGAGAAAACAATTTATTGAAAGGTATGATAGAAAGAGGTGTCTTCAAGAGTCTTTTTGGAAGTAAGCAATTCGAGTAAATTGTGTGCAAGCACGGAGGACATCGGAAGAAGCAAGGTGTTGGCTACTTGAATGCCAACGGAGCTGCTTGGGAGTAAGGTCCATATCCCATTCCCAAGTTTGTTCCTCAAGAGGAGAAGTATGATCCTACTCCTCCCAAGGGAACAAGCTTTCAAGATTATGTTCCACCACAAGAACACAAGGGTAAGGGAAAGCTTCAAGAGGATATTGACTTATTGGAGGAAGAAGGCCAAGCCAAGGCCGAGTGGGTTCCCAAGGACACTTCTAGCACTACCTCATCTAGTGCTACCATAACTCCATGGATCCCCATCAAGTTGATGTGGGTCCTCAAGTGGAAGAACTAGAAAGTTCTTGAGGGGTGACTCTACCAATGAAATTCACTCTTATTCATATTGGCAAGAACTATATGCAATCAACTCCAACCATATGCATTAGTTCAAGGAGTCACACGTTCCCTCAAATGTAAGCAAGGAACAAGGTAATTAATGCATCTTTGGACATCATCTCCCATGTATTTCATTTTATGTCCATATGTATGCTTGCATATGTTCCTTTCGCATTGGGACTAACCCACGTAGGTGAGAAGAGTAGGAAACAACAAGGATTTCTCACAACTCAAGTTGATGTTCATCGACAATGAGCATCCGCCACTTCTAGACCTATTTGAAGTCTTCTACGACAAAACCCAAGGTTAGTTTATCCCTCTTAGGAGGGATGTCACATCTAAGGGGGGATTTACTCTAAGACTTGAGTATAAGCTTCTCCTAAACGATGTGAACACATTAATGCTTTATGTAAAAGTGGAAACCCCACTTGTGCTTAATCGATGAGTATGACTTATGATCAAGTATTCTTACTTGACTCCGATGTCAATATACTCATATATAGATGACTTCGTCATTGCCAAAGTGCTTGATAGATGCTAGAATGTTTGTGCATGTTCACCATGTTTTATTTGACGTCCTATTGTGTGAGCATGCTGCTATGCATATTTTTGCTCATTCGAGAATATCCAATTGTTGTAATTTAACTTTCTATTTATTTCGGCCAATTGGATATACAAGAATTCCTAAGTACCTCCATCTATATATCTACGCTTTCTCATCTCAAATTCTATTCATGCTTCATCACAAAATTTGAGCAAGCACTTTAGGGACACTCGGTGTGAGGAGCACAGGGAGATCTGTCTCGACAAGGGCTGAATTCCAAAACCTCCCAATGTGCATCTCAGTGTGATCAACCTCAAAATCTTGGTTCCACCGAAGCCTAGGGTTTATCAGGTTTTCCTATCTGGGTACCACCGGGTTGTTCTTTTTGGCTTCACCAAGTTTTTCTGTCAGCTGACAGTTAAGGAACTTGGTAGCACCGAAAATTCAATCTCGATGTCACCGACAGCCAGGAGATATATATATCTCACATGGACCCGACAGTTGGAAAAACCCTTCAATCTTAGCCTCTTACACATCCTCGCTGTCGTGCCCTAGTCCCCTTGACTTCACATTGACTCTCCCGTGCTCCCTTGCCACCGAAGTTCTTGACCCCTATGGGAATCTCCACCGCCCTCATCGCCGTAGCGGATTCACCATCAAGTTAGGGTATGAATCGGGCCCCTCTTTGCGCTCCCAAATCCAATTATTGCGCAAATAGGTCTTGACGATTTCACTCCACGTATGCACTAATCCTACCCAGAAGAAAGATCCCGTAGAGTAGAGAACAATCACATTTTTAGGGGTAGTAGTCCGCGGAATTGAATCTCGGTGTCACCGATTCATGAAAGTCGGTCTTACCCATTTGGTTTTAGGGTTAATCAGAACATTCTCGGTGAAACTGAGTTCTCCTTTTTGGTGAAACCGAAAAGTGTGCCAAGTTTTTGTTAATGAGAATGTGTGTCTCGGTGGCTCTGAATTTTTTGACTCGATGGAACCGAAATCCCCTTTTGCCGAATATTAAACCTATTTTTTCAGAGTTCAACTTTTTCAAAACATCTGATTTTTGTTATCCTCGTCCACTCAAGTCCTTCTATATCTCTTCACATGGTCCACTTTTCTTCTAGTCTGCTTGTCTGATTGGTTTTGCCAGAATGTCAGGATTAGAGGATAATCACAACAACTTCAGTGAGCCCAATGCTAATATGGATTCAGGCACTAGTCCTGAGAGGACACCTTTTGACTCAGGTACTCCTATCTCCCATGGCTTGCCCAAGGCAGCTACCAGGTCCAAAAGGAAGATAAATTCTGATGAAGAAGATGTTGACATTATCCCTGAGGAATCTATTCCTAGAAGCCAAAGGAAAAGGCCATTGTTGCAAAGAAGCCAAGCCAGAAGAGAGCGAGAAAGAGGATTCCCTATGCCGTTGGTAGGCCAAACTCAATGTATTAAGATCCAGCAGAAGGTGATGATGATGATGAGGAAGAAATTCCAGCTGAAGTTCCTCCTCCCAAGAAGAAAAAGGCTGATGGCTGATGCTATGCCTAAGAAGTATGACATCTGCAGAAGCCCTCGTCGATTCTATTCTATCCACTCCATCATTAGCTACCAGAGGAGATCGTGCCCGGAGAGACGATTAGTTCTAGACCTTTAAATTTTTGGTAACTTGTTGCCGAAGGGGCATAAGTGTATAAATTAAATAGGGCTTCGAGAGAGAGAGAGAGAGAGAGAGAGCTTTGTATTTTATTTGCTCTCATTTGGTTTTTCAAAACTTTTGGTCTTTCGTTGACTTCCTCGATATAGGAGAAGTGTTTGATCATACGCTTTGATTGTTTGATGCTACCACGTTATTACCTTTGAGCTATCTACATGATGATCATGCACTTTCTTGTTTGGTGTTATGTGCATTACTATTCTTTCATATCTTTTATGCGCACCACCAAGTTGTATGTGACATGGAAGAGTAACCCATGATCCTAATGATTGTGCATTTGCATTCAAATGCAAATTCAAAATAACGCACAAATTTAGGGGGAGCTGTTACTTTTCGCATACTTCTCAAAACGTCGATGCTAATCACTGATTATATCTTTTGTCGAAGCTTTGATCTATATGTTGTCATCAATTACCAAAAAGGGAAGATTGAAAGGAACATTTGCTCCCTAAGGTGGTTTTGAAAATTGATCACAACATATGCATAACTGGACTAATGATCTTATCCAAGTATATTTCAAAAAAGTTCAAAGGTGCCTTGTCTATAATATTATGAGGAGAAGCCCCTTGATGCAAGGAAAGGAATAGGATTGTCTCAAGCTTTTCAAGCAAGAAGAGTCTATACTTTACATTTGTTTGAAATCACTCTGAGTCCATAGGAAAGCCAATGCTATTGAAAGGGGGTGAGGTATTACGATGAATTGGTTGATCAAGTGCTTAGAGGTAGCCGCCAAAAATACTCATTCATTCTCCCACAAAGTATCTCTGTACAAAGCCATATCAGCAAAATCGGTGCCACCGACTATTTCTACTCGGCCCAACTGATTTTCTTCTTGACAAATCCTATGCCAAACCCTACCATTTTAATACCACCAGCTTTCACATAGGTTCCACCGAGATTCAGTGACCAACTTTCTATTGAGAAGATTTCAAGAATCAGAATTTCCGAGTTTCAAATCGGTCTCACGGAGATATGGAAACTGGTCTGGGTTATCGTACCGGTACCACCGAGATTCCTATATCGATCTCACCAAGAACTCAAAAGTTCCCAAATTTAGTGCAACTCGGTACCACTGAGACTCCTTTTAGTGTCACTCAGTTGGGCAATAATGTTGTAACGGTTGGGTTTCGGGGGATGCATATATGTACCCCTCCACCTACCTATCATTCGTAGAGGAAGCACTCAGAACACACTTACACTTCCATTTTTATGAGAGAGAGACCTACTCTTGTGTTGAGAAAAGAGATTCCAATTCAATCATTTGAAACTTGATTTCAAGCCTCCCAAAGTTGCTTTCCACAAGATGAATATCTCCTACCCATGCCAAATCTGTGAGAGAGTGATTGAGTGTTGAGCAGACTATCTTTTGAAGCACAAGAGAAAGGAGTTCATCATTCTACCGCATCTAATACCTTTTGGAGGGTGGTGCCTCCTAGATTGGTTAGATGTCGCTTGGGAGCCTCCTACTTCGTGCTATGGAGTTGAAACAAGAAGTTTGTAAGGGCAAGGAGATCGCCTACTTCGTGAAGATCTACCACGAGTGAGGCTAGTCCTGTGTGGATGGAAACCGTGGTGGAATAGACAGAGTTTCTTCTTCATGGATCCCTTGTGGATGGAGCCCTTCGTGGACTCTTGCAACCGTCACCCTATCTGGGTTGAAATCTCCACTAAAAAGGACGTACGATAGTGCCACTTATCGGAACCATGCCAAAAATCCCCGGGTCAACCTTTGCGTTTGATCTCCCTACCTTACCCTCTACTTTACATATGCATGTCATTACTTTACACTGTTATACTCTTAGATGTGCATCTCTACGGTGAACTTGACTAGTCATAATTGCTAAAACTACCCCACAACTAAAATTGGGAAAAGGCTAGGTTTATCTTGTGATGTAGTCTAATCACCCCCCCTCTAGACATACTTTTGATCCTATAACGACCCCTCAAGAGATCCCAACATGACATCTCTTTCGACTCCGGAGACACCCCCAAGTCCCTCGCTGTCGCGGGTATGCTTTCCCTTCTATGCACCCCATCATCTGAACGTCTTAGTCACCAAGACCCTCGTTGACGGGGGTACCGGCCTCAACGTGATTTTTGTGGAGACGTTCTGGGCGCTCCATGTGCTCTATAGCCGGCTGACGCCCACCAGGCTGTTCCGAGGTGCGGCCGACGGCTCCACTGTTCCCTTGGGACAAGTCCGCCTCCCCGTAACCTTAGGAACGAGAGGCAACCACCGCACCGAGTTCATCGACTTGGATGTGGCACACATGATCCTTCCATACAACGTGATCTTGGGATACCCGGTCATGGCCAAGTTCTACAAAGCTGCTGCGATGGAAAATACAGACGATGCTCATGGTACTGGGCCCCGAGGGGCTGCACCTTCAAGGAAGAGGCAACTGCTGCCCGCACCCGACCACGCTGGAGCGAAGGGCGCCGCAGCAGACACCAGTATCACAAGCCTCGCGCTCCCAACTAGCGCCTGCCTCCCTCCAGCATAGGAGGTCGTGCTTGGTGCCCACGCTAGGCCGGTCTCGAGGGCCCCCGCCTAGAAGCCGCCTATGTTGGTCGGTGTGACAAGGGGGCACTCATGGACCATGTGGAGGCATGCCCCGGTGCACGTCCCCACGAGCTGAGAGTGTGGTGCCAAGCGCCACACGTACAAGAGTTCGCGGCTGAGGAGATCGGCAAGCTGCAAGAGGTGCGGAAAATGCATGCCTCACGATGTGTTGGGACCCTGCGGGCCCTTGAAGTCTTAGGACCCGGCCTCCCCCACCCGATGGGTAGACCTCCGCGGCATGCGTCGTCATGCGGCCTGACGCTCCCGTGGCAGCATGGCCATCAGGTGACTTTTTGGGTTGTTCAAATCAAGCATATCCCTATAGTTTCCATCGCCTCGAGCGGGTATTTTCTGGATGTGTAACAAACTCTATTAGCCTTCACTTGAGATGGTGTCACTTGTCTAAATCTTAAGCTCTGGTGTTTCACCACTGTCAGCAGCTGACATGCCCATCCAACCACCCAATGATGGTTCCATGGGGGGGGGTAGACACGGCGTATGTGTTAGGACTTGTCCTTAGAGTTCCGAGAAATCTAAGTGATCAAGCTCTTGCTCATGGGCTGGCCACCCATGCTAGTTATATCACCAAGGTCCTCAGAGTCACGCCCTCTCGGAGAACCGTCAAGGCGGATGGAGGAAATGCGTCTTGGTTCGCGATGTCACTGGGCATGCGCCTTGCCGCCTCCCATAACAACTCTCCTGGTGTCGTGCTCTTGCAACCGCATAGGGCTCGATTGCGCTCATGTTTGGGTCGTAGGGGCAGGCAACCGTGCTCTTGTGGCTGAGGGGTCGCGATGGCGCTCATCTTTGGCCACAGGAGTGTTGTGCCAACATGCGCTCTTCCGCGCCGAAATTTGCGGAAGCAACTCAAGACCGGGTTAGGACCTCCTGAGCCTTGTGCCTCAGGAGTCTGCGCAATTATCGCCGGCCGTGACACTCTCACGTAATAATGAGTTTGGGGCTGCACACGCCCTAGAGCCTCCTAAGTGGGAGCCCACGACGAGCCGCGTCGTGGCCTCGGGAGGGGGCTCACGCCCACGCCCCAAGTGGAAGTCCTTATGCTCTGTACTGGGGAGAAGAGAACACAACCACGCTCTTGTCGCCATGCGGGGCGTGATGGCTCTCATGTTTGGGCCACAGGAGCGGTGCACCGACATGCATGCTTCCACGCTTAAATACGCGGAAGCACTTGAAGATTGGTTCAGGAACTACCGAGTCTTGCGCCTGGGGTGTCCGCCCAATTATCGTCGCCCGTGGCACTCTCACATAATAATGATTTTGGTTATGTACATGTCGTGGAGCCTCCCTAGTAGAAGCCCACGACGAGCCGCGTCGTGGCCCCGGGAGGGGGATCCTGCCCACGCCCAAGTGGAAGTCCCTATGCTCCGTGCGGGTGGAATGACTGTCGAACCGTGACTACGACCACGCCTAGTAGAAGCCCCATGCATCACGCTTGGGAGAAGACAAGAAAAAATGCCCCCGGGGCCACACCAACTTAGGGTGGAAGGCACTCGGCTCGACAAGCTGAGGTTTCCCCCCGTGGCACGCACCCGTTAGCTCTACCTTGTGCCTCACACTCACGGGAGGTGCACACGGTGCCTTTGCCCGGGTCTTCCCTAGCGGTGCTGGGAACCCATAGAACTAGGTTCAGGCTCGCGGGCATGCCCATGGGCACGTCACCCCATCAAGGCCCATGGGGCCCATACTTCTCGCGTAACACCCAAATGCAAGCGGGCAAGCGTGTGTACCATTCAGAACAATGTGTTTTCTTTGCAGGACTTCCCTCAAGGGCCTCATGAGGCCGGCCACCCAGGCAACAACTCCATGTGCGAGCCGCTCGCGCGCTGAAGTCGAGCCCTTGAGCGCCGTGCCTCGGGAGTCTTCGTATCAACAATGGTTGGGGCACCCTCGGGGACTGGGCCTTAGCAACACGAAGCATCAGGATGACCTCAGAGGTGGTGCAAGCTTAACAAAGAGTACCTGGGAGAAGCTTCTTTTCGACCGAATATAGCACTCAATTTGAAGCATGAAGGACATAACCCCTTTTTACACGACCCCATGGGGCCAGCATGTTGCATTACATGAAAGGGAAGACAACGCAGAAGAATAAAGATCACGCTCTTGAAGCACCACCACTGAGGACCCCAACGCTCGCGTCAACCCATGCCTAGTCAGAACCCTCCTCTTGTGACATGGGCGTCCGGGGAGTCATCGGAGTCGCTGTCCCCCCCCCCCCCCCGGGAAGAACAGCTGGTGCTGCCATCGGTGCTGGAGGGTTGCTGCCGCTACTATCACCTTCCATGCAGCAGTCCAGGCAACCGCTGACGTTCCCGGAGGCCTTCATGAAGAGCGTGACGGCCCCATCAAAGTTAAAATGGTGTACGTGCCCTTCCTGCAAGCCCTGGGCAAGGGCGAACGACTTACACCAACGCTTCAAGAACATGAAGCCGAGGGATTTGAACTTCGTCACCACCCAAGAAGGAGTGCTACATCATCCGTCTGGCTGTAGTCTCAGGCCTAGGGACACGTGCTCCTCCATCTCCCCCATCTCCTTCGTGAGAGAGTCTCGGAGCCGGAGCCAGGTGCGAGGCCTGCTCTCCATCCTTACTATGAACTCGCGGACCGTGTTGGCAGAGTAACTCCACGACCTGGGAGGCCTGGTGTCTTTGCCGTACCACTAGCCCCGTCCGCGGTCGCCTCGTCCAAAGCACCCACTCCCGTGAACAGAGACCCTCCCACGGCTGCTCTGCCCGACAGAAGCCACCGGTGAGGAGCGCCTGCCCCCCCCACCCCCCCCCGAGAGGCGCCTCGAGCGCGGCGACGGGCATACAGGGGAAGCCTCTTCCCCTTGCCGGCTGCGGCACACCCAATCCCCCCATCACTACTTTCTCTTTCTAGGCTACACAGGATCTCTTCACCGATGCCTTTACTGCTACGACAACAAGCAAGAACGAAGATCAAGGGCGAGGAAGTTGGGGTAGGAGACACTTCCCCTTGCCCTTATACGAGGTCTCCAAGTGGATGTTCATCCCACGCCTCCTTGCCCACACTCAGCGGGCGGGAGGTTAATGGGGGCAATGATGACCCCGCACCATGCGCAGGCTTTATGTCAGCACAAGATGGTTGCCTAGGCGTCATCGGGAAGTGGAAGCGCCCCACGCCCCGTCGCGCGCCACATGTCGCGTTTGACTCTCGAACGGTCGGGGCCCGTGCCATTCCGATTCCCCTTGCTAGGCGAAGCACGCCCATCGCACATCCACGAGCTGCTCTATTAGGCCCATGGGCCCGGGGAGCCTAGGCGCGCCTACTCATGACCTCGTGACGTGTGCCCCGGCTTGGGATCGGCCCACCACCAAGTTGCGCTGACAAGGCCCTCGCGAGGGCACCAGCCTCGCGAGGCTCGCACAAGCTATCGTCTTGAGGGGGCTTCGTGGCGCCCGTGTGGGGCCGCATCAAGAGGCTGCCCCCGAGGACATTGTGGGGCCCGAGCAAGAGCTGAAAAGCATATGAAGTCTGGAGCAAGACACCCTGCGACAGGGCTCCGTGAGGATGGACCAACGCGAAGCAACAACATAGCCACGTAAGGGCAAGTACTAAAAAGCGCTTGGGGGTTGTCTCCCCGAGGCCCCGGTTGTGTCTCAAGGATGGGAGCCTCGGGAGCCGCGTGCTATGGGCCCCCACGGCCTCGTGAGCCTCTGCCCTGGCCCGGGAGGCCTGCGTAGGGTGAAACCCTATGAACGATGCAAGGCCATCTTAGAAGACCGGCCCCTGCAGGCTAGAGCGTAGGAAACTCACAAAGGAAAACGGAAGACCTCGCGTAAGGAATGAAGACTCCTCAAGCATAAGAGGAAACTATTACTTAAGAAAAATGTATATTAAAAAATGTAAAATGCCCTCCCACGGCCAAGTGGTTCTTGATGTAACCGGAAGGAGATAGGAAAGCTTATGCAGAGGAGTCCCTATCTTTGTCATGGCTCTCCGAGGCTTCGACGCAAAGGCTGCCACTCTCCTTCGAGGGCACCGCCTAAACGAACTTCTCGACCAGGGACTCCACATGCTGTTGCACCTCATCCATGAGGGGGGCCTGGAGCTCTAGTGGCGCCAGATCCATCATGTGGGAGAGGTCGAACGCGGGGTCGTGGTGACACAGATTGGAGAAGACGCGCATCAGCGCGCTGTCCAGAAGATCGCGCCTGCTGGATTCGATGTCTTCGTCCACCTTGGAGACGCCTGATTCCCGTGCCTCCACCATCTTGAGAAATAAGTAGACGTAGCCTCCATCAGCATGCGCATGTGGCATTGCAGGGGAGTCACTAACAAAGCAGCAAAGCGCGCCCCCACGCAACGGGCAACATCCAAGAACTGCCGAGCGTGTTGCGCCTCCATGAGCCGCGCATGCACCGTGTTGTCCCTGGGCGCTTGCATGACATTTGTAGCTTCACCAACTTGGGTACGAAGTGATGCCTACTCCTACTTAACTCCCCTCACTCGTGAGGGTGGCCTGGAGAGCGGCTTCGGCGTCTGGGAGCTGGGCCCTAAGTGTGCTCACCTCCTCCCAGAGCGCATCAAACCTGAACTGGAGACGGGCTTCCTGTCGGGCGAGCTCACCATGATACACCTCCAGGGTGGCTTCCCGCTCTCGAGCCACCCTCGTGTCCGCATCGACAAGGGAATCCCCACGCGCCACCACGAGGGCGGCGTTCTTGGCAAGAACGACCCTTCTAGAGCCTCGAGATGCTCGCACTCCGCCTCCTGATCGAAGGCGGTCCGGGAGGACTCCCGCTCGCGGAGAGCTACGTCAGCCTCCCGCTCGCAGAGAGCTACGTCAGCCTCCCGCTCGATGACGGCTACCTCCGTGCGGGCCAGATCCGCCTTGCACCTGGTGCTTCGGGAGGTGAATGCGGCAGCATGGGACGCGCGCCCCTAGGTCTCCGCTGCTGCCTTGGTGGGGGCCATGGATCCTTTGTGCCTCGTCAGGCCAAGCGTGGAGGCAGAGGCCTCACCAACAGGCGGCGCGTGAGAGGGTGCCCCTGCCGGGGCATCTCTATGCCTCTTGGGCATGGGCTCCCTCGAAATTTCGGTCATTAGATTCGTGAGTCCAAACAAGGGACACAAGGAAACGCAATGGCGACATCACACTTACTCGTCTTTGGCAGGAGAGCAGCATCACGTTGGGGTCGGACTCGGTGGCTGGCCCCTGTCACTGCTAGGAGAAGTTGACAACATCGAAGACCCCTCCCGCGCTTCAGCACTTGTGGCACCTCTCCTGGCTACCATGGGAAGGAGAGGGGGGGGGGGGAAAGGCAACGGTTCCTCAAGGATGGCAGATCAGCGTGGGAGGAAGAAAGATGGGAGAAGCAGTGTGGTGGCGGCTCCGCCCCTAAAGTGTGGCAGTTTTATAGGCGTGGCCACAGTCCCCGGGGCATCATTGGAAGTGGAGGCAACGTGCGCTCCATCGAGCATCACGTGCCATGACTGGCCCGCAGATGGTTATGGCTCGCGTCGCCTTGTTCCCCCAACAGGCCACTCCGTGCACGCCGCGGGCCCAGGGGCAGTCTTATGCGAGAAGGAAGGCGCAGCGGGATGGCACTAGTCAAGAAGAGCAATGATGTCTATTGCTACATGTAGGCTTTACGACAACACAGGGTGGTTATCGAGGCACTTCGGCAACAAAAGGAGTCCCACGACCTGCTGAGCACCCCGCGTCCTGCCTGGCCTGCAGGCAATTGGTGCCCGTGTCATTTCACCTCTCTCATCGGGTGGATTGTGAAACATGGGCCTGAGGGCTACTGTCGGGCCCATGGGACTGGGGGTACCTAGTCCGTCATCCTGCGGCCTCACATGCAACACATCACGCAGGCCTGACTTGGCCCGTCGGCGGGTCTAGAGGATCGTTATCAAGGACCATGTGAGGCGGTTTGCTACAAGGACGTGTCCCAAGGCCACCCCTGAGGCCCTCTCGGGGTGAACTTATCAAGGGCAACATGGCAGGGTCGCATGACAATGCATCTTCACATGGGTGATGCACGTCATACAGGCAACACATGTGCGGTGCTCGCGGGCACGGGGAGAGAGGATTTCCACTTTCGTGCTAAGGGAGCAAGGCCACCTTGCGGGCTCCCAACGTAAGCCCCAAAGGTTTCCTACTTCATGCAAGAGGACCAAGGATGGCGGCTCGACAAGACGATGACCACGCCCGAGCCCACAAGTGTGTCACGATGAAGAGCTTTGGCAGGCGAAGACCACCTTTGTCTGGATGGACCACAATCATGTCCCCTTTTGGAATGGCCGTTGTGAAAACCCTTCCCGCTATGTTTTTTGGGGGGAAGAGGACATGGGCCTGTATAAGAGAAATACCCAGCCTGCATAGATGGACATCAACTCCATTAGGGAAAGAACTGGCCTTGTACTCACACTCTCTCCCACAAGCAATCCACACAAGCAGGAGTAGGGATTTACAACGCAAGGTAGCGTGAACCTGGGCAAATTGTGTGCATGTTCTTGATAGTATTCCTTAGGTCGAGCCACCGGAGAGTCACCGTGAGGCTACGAGGCAGAATAGGGTAGGGCAGAGAGCACACCCTATTGTTTGAACCTTTCTAGGTTTGCGGAGCTCGATTCCGACACATACCCTCTCTGTTGTATTGGGTGTAGGAAACCTCTCTACGAAGGCCTCTCCATTGGTGCAGGTTAGCCGAGGACGGAAGGGGGCCAAATCCGAGTCAGGTAAATACCCCTCCACTTCAAGCCCGTGCAGACGGAGCGCGAGATGAAGCAGTTTTCCCAATCTATGGGGAGAGAGACCTTGAAAGCACAATTTCTCCCTAAGGTGGTTTTCGTAATTAATCACAACATATGTATCATTGAACTAATGATCTTATCCAAGTATATTTCACAGAAGTTCAAAGCTTCCTTGGCATACAGGATTGCGAGGATAAACCCAGTGATGAAGGAAAGGAATAGGATTGGCTCAAACTTCAAGCAATAAGACTCTACATTTTACATTTGTGAGAAATCACTTTGAGTCCATAGGAAAGCCAATACTATTAAAAGGGGTGAGGTATTATGACGAATTGGTTGCTAAAGTTCTTAGAGGTAGACAACAAAAATATTCACTCATTCTCTCCAAAGCCAAACCAGGAAAATAGGTGCCACCAATTTTTCCCACTCAGCCCTACCGATTTTCCAGAGACACATCCTATGCCAAACCCAAATCTGTCGGTACCACCAACTTTCATATTGGTGCCACCGAGATCAGTGACCAACTTTCTCTAGAGAAAATTCCAAGAATCAGAATTTCCAAGGTTGGAATCGGTCTCACTAAGATTTGAAAACTGCTCTAGGTCATCGTAGCAGAATCATCAAAATTTATATATCGGTCTCATAGAGAACTCAAAATTTGCCACATTTAGTGCAACTTGGTACCACTGAGATTCACTTCAGTGTCACCGAGTTGGGTAATAATGTTGTAACAATTGGATTTTGGGGGATGCGTATATATACTCCTCCACCTCCTCTCATTCAAAGAGGAAGCACTCAGAGCTCACACCCGCTTGCCAGATCCACCTCATGTTTTGAGATCCAGAGATTCCAATCCAACCAGTTGAAACTTGATCTCTAGCCTCCCCAAATTGCTTTCCACAAAATCAATCTCTCCTACCCATGCCAAATCGGTGGGAGAGTGATTGGGTGTTGAGGAGACTATCTGTACAAGCCCAAGAGCAAGGAGTTCATCGTTCTACCGCATCTATTACCTTTTGGAGGGTGGTGTCTCCTAGATTGGTTAGGTGTCGCTTGGGAGCCTCCTAATTCGTGTTGTGAAGTTGAACCAAGAAGTTTGTAAGCGCAAGGAGATTGCCTACTTCGTGAAGATCTATCGTGAGTGAGGATAGTCCTGTGTGGACGCAAGCCATGGTGGAATAGACCAGGCCGCTTCTTCGTGGATCCCATGTGGGTTGAGACCTCCTTGCACTCTCGCAAACGTTACTCTCCGTGGGTTGAAGTGTCCATTAACATGGACATACGATAGCACCACCTAACGGAACCATGCCAAAAATTACTCTGTCAGCCTTTGCGTTTGATATTCCTACCTTACCCTCTACATTACATTTGCATGTCTTTACTTGTCGCTGCTACACTCTTAGATATGCATGTGTAGGGTGAACTTGACTAGTCATAATTGCAAAAACTAGCCAACAACTAAAACTGGGAAAGGCTAAGTTTTTATTTTGTCAAGTAGTCTAATCCCCCCTCTAGACATACATCGGATCCTACAAGTTCTATTAGAGCTTTGGTAGGATTGCATTGGTTTCACAACCTTGGAGAGTATGGAGTCTAGTGAGGGAAATTATCACCGTAGAGGTCCATATTTCGATGATACATACTTTGCTAGTTGGAAGCATAAGACGGAAATGCATATTCTTGTTCATAATCATGCCGTTTTGGCTCTTGTTCACATTGGTGTGAGAGGTGATTTATTTGGAGAAGGAAGAGAACCGGATCGTGATGCGACAACGGAAGAATTGAAGATGTTGTAATACAATGATCTAGCCTGTGACATCTTGTTCAACTTCTTGTGCCCCCAAGAATTTAACAAAATTAGCCGCCTTGAGAATGCAAAGGAAATTTGGGATACTTTGATTGATATGCACGAAGGTACTGATTCTGTGAGGGAATCTAGGTTGTATGTGCTTCGAAGTAAACTTGACAAGTTCAAGATGAAGGATGGTGAAGGAGTCGACGAGATGTACTCTAGGCTAGCTCTCATCACAAATGGGATTGCCGTCTTAGGAAGCAAAGAGATGACCGACAAATTCATCATCAAGAATATACTTAGAGCCTTGGATGGGAGATACGACACCGTGTGCACATTGCTCCAAATGATGCCAAACTACAAGGACCTCAAGCCAACTATAGTCACTGGAAGGATTGTTGCTCATGAAATGTCACTGAAGGACAAAGATGAGTTGCACAACAAGTCAAACTGTGCTTACAAATATTCAAGTGATACTCCTGCTACTTCAAATGACAACCTTGTTACCGATGAAGAGATCAGACTCGTGGTCAGAAAATTCAACAAGTTATACAAGAGTAGAGGCAAAGAGAAAAGCTCAAGCTCAAGATATGATGAGAAGTGTTCGTTTAGTCGTGATAAAACTACTACAATTGTGGAAAGCCGAGACACTATTCCAATGAGTGCACGCTCCCCACAAACAAACAGAAGAGTCACCTTGAAGACGAAGCTCAAGAGACGAGTTTCCATGCAGAGAGAGAAGGAGTAGAGAAGATCGTTATGAACGAAGACACTCCCGAAGAGGAAAGGAATCGGAGAAGAAGGACAAGTACGCCAAGATATTCTCAAGAAGAATACATCAAGCTCACTTTGGTGAATGGGTTTCCGGCTCCGAATCTGAAAACCAATCCGAGAGGAGCTACCACTCCAACTTCGACTATAGCCAAGATGAAGGTGTTGTCGGTCTTGCACTCGTTTCCTCCAACTCCTATGACTTATTTGATTCACCAAATGAATGGATTGCAAACTGGTTCATGGCAAAAGGCCACAAGCTATCACACCCCGAGTATTTTTACTTTATAGTGATGAGGATGAATTGTTAGCGGAGGATAATTTGATCCTTGATAAGACTAGTGATAACATTGAAAATGCACTTGATGATAATCATGCTAGTCATGATAAGTTGAATGATGATGATAATAAGGAGATTGAACGACTAACTAAAGAATTAAACACTCTTAAGTTAGCTCATGAAACTACTCTATAAGATCATATAGAGGTTGCAAGAACTCATGAGAAGCTACGCTTCGAGAAGCTAAATTTAAAGCAAGAGCACGACTTTCTAAAAGCAATCAATGATGATCTTAGAAAGAATTGTTCTTATTATAAAGCCAAACGATGATTCTTATCTACTTTTATTCCATAATTAAACCTAAGAACACTAGTAACAAAGGCAAGAAAGTTTCTTCACCTAGTAACAACAATGCCAAAGTTAAATCGAATGATGTTGTTACTAGTAGCTCTCTTAATTACACTAATGATTTTCTTAGCCAAGTTACACTTGAGGAAGAAAATGCTTTGTTGGAAGGCTTTATAGAGAGAGATGCCTTCATCAGTCTTGCCAGAAGTAAGCAATTCAAGGAAATTGTGCGCAAGCAAGGAGGACCTCGGAAGATGCAAGGTGTTGGCTACTTTAGTGCCAACGGAGTTGAATGGGAAGAAGGTCCATATCCCATCCCGAAGTTTGTTCCTCAAGAGGAGAAGTATGATCCTACTCTCCCCACGGGAACAAGCTCTCACGATGACCTTCTAACACAAGACCACAAGGCAAGGACAAGCTTCAAGATGAGATTGACTTATTTGAGGAAGAACCCCAAGCCAAGGTCGAGTGGATTCCCAAGGACACTTCTAGCACCACTTCAACTAGTGCTACCTCAACTCCAAGGATCCCCATAAAGTTGATGTGGATCCCTAAGAGGAAGAATTAGAAGAGTTTTTGAGGGGTGACTCTGCCAATGAAATTCACACTTATTCATTTTGGCAAGAACTATACGCAATGAACTCCAACCATATGCATTAGCTCAAGGAGTCACACATTCCCTCAAAGGTAAGCAAGGGAAAAGGTAATTAATGCATCTTTGGACATCATATCACATGCATTTCATTCCATGTCCATAGATATTCTTCCATATGTTCCTTGTACTTTGGGACTAACCCATATATGTAGGTGACAAGAGTAAGAAACAACAAGGATTGCTCCCAAATCAAGATGATCTTGATCACCAATGAGCATCCACCACTACCACACCTACATAAAGTCTTCTATGATAAAATCCAAGGTTAGTTTATCCCTCTTCGGGGGGGGGGCTTTACTTTAAGACTTGAGTAAAAGCATCTCCTAAAGATGTGAACACATTAAAGCTTTATGTAAAAGTGGTAACCCCAGTTGTGCTTAAACAATGAGTATGACCTATTATCAAGTATTCTTGCTTGGCTCTAACTCAATATACTCATATATAGATGACCTCGTCATCGGCAAAGTGCTTGGTAGATACTAGAGTGTTTGTGAATGTTCACCATGTTCCATTTGACATCTTATTGTGTGAGTATGTTGGTATGCATATCTCTCGGTACCACCAACTTTCATATTGGTGCCACTGAGATAAGTGACCAACTTTCTCTTGAGAAAATTCCAAGAACCGGAATTTCCGAGATTGGAATCGGTCTCACCGAGTTTCGTAAAGTGCTCTAGGTCATCATATCGGAACAACCGAGATTTATATATCGGTCTCACCAAGAACTCAAAAGCTGCCACATTTAGATCAACTCGGTACCACAGTGATTCATTTCAGTGTCACCGAGTTGGGTAATAATGTTTTAACAATTGGATTTTGGGGGATGCATATACATACCCCTCCATCTCCTCTCATTCGCACAAGAAGCACGCGGAACTCACACCCACTTGCGAGATCCATTTTTTTAGAGAGCCACCTACTCATGTGTTGAGATCAAGAGATTCCAATCCAACCAGTTGAAACTTGATCTCTAGCCTCCCAAAATTGTTTCCTACAAAATCAATCTCTCGTACCCATGCCAAATCTGTGGGAGAGTGATTGGGTGTTGAGGAGACTATCTTTTGAAGCACAAGAGCAAGGAGTTCATCGTTATACCACATCTATTACGTTTTGGAAGGTGGTGTCTCCTAGATTGGTCAGATTTCTCTTGGGAGCCTGCTACATCGTGTTGTGGAGTTACACCAAGAAGTTTGTAAGGGCAAGGAGATCGCCTACTTTGTGTAGATCTACCTCGAGTGAGGCTAGTCTTGTGTGGATGTAAGCCATGGTGGAATAGACAAGGCCGCTTCTTCGTGGATACCTTGTGTTTGGAGCCCTGCATGGACTCTCGTAGCTGTTACCCTCTGTGGGCTGAAGTATCCAATAACCTGGACGTGTGATAGCACTACCTATCGGAACCTCGCCAAAATTTGTCGTGTCAACCTTTGAGTTTGATCTTCCTACCTTACCCTCTACATTACATCTGCATGTCTTTACTTTCTTCTTCTAGACTCTTAGATATGCATGGGTAGGGTGAACTTGACTAGTCATAATTGCTAAAACTGGCCCACAACTAAAATTGGGAAAAGGCTAAGTTTTTATTTTGTCAAGTAGTCTAATCCCCCCTCTAGACATACTTCGGATCCTACAAGTGTTATTAGAGCTTTGGTCTCCATTGCATTGGTTTCACAACCTTGGACATTATGGAGTCTAGTGAGGGAAATTATCACCGTAGAGGTCCATATTTCGATGGTACAAACTTAGCTTGTTGGAAGCATAAGATGAAAATGCATATTCTTGGTCATAATCCTGCCGTTTGGGTTGTTGTTCATGTTGGTGTGCAATCCGATTTATTTGGAAAAAGAAGAGAACTGGATCGTTATGCGCAACCGAAGAATTGAAGATGTTGCAATACAATGATCAAGCCCGTGACATCTTGTTCAACTGCTTGTGCCCCGAAGAATTCAACAAAATTAACCGCCTTGAGAATACAAAGGAAATTTGGGATACTTTGATTTATATGCACGAAGGTACTGATTTTTATCAGGGAATCTAAGTTGGATGTGCTTCAAAGTCAACTTGACAAGTTCAACATGAAGGATGGTGAAGGAGGGAAATGATGTTGTTACTAGTAGCTCTCTTGATTACACTAATGATTCTCTTAGCCAAGTTACACTTGCGCAAGAAAATGATTTATTGGAAGGTATTATAGAAAGAGGTGTCTTCAAGAGTCTTTCCGGAAGTAAGCAATTCGAGGAAATTGTGTGTACGCAAGGAGGACATCGGAAGAAGCAAGGTGTTGGCTACTTGAATGCCAACAACGAAGTTTGGGAAGAAGGTCCATATCCCATTCCCAAGTTTTTTCCTCAAGAGGAGAAGTATGATCCTTCTCCTCCCAAGGGAACAAGCTTTCAAGATGACCTTCCACCACAAGACCACAAGGGCATGGGAAAGCTTCAAGGGGACATTGACTTATTTGAGGAAGAACCCCAAGCCAAGGTCGAGTGGGTTCCCAAGAACACTTCTAGCACTAGCTCATCTAGAGCTATCACAACTCCAAGAATCCCCATCAAGTTGATGTGGGTCCACGAGAGGAAGAATTAGAAAGTTCTTGAGGGGCGACTCTACCAATGAAATTCACTCTCATTCATTGTGGCACGAACTATATGCAATCAACACCAACCATATTCATTAGTTCAAGGAGTCACACATTTCCTCAAAGGTAAGCAAGGAACAAGGTAATTAATGCATCTTTGGACATCATCTCCCATGTATTTCATTATGTGTCCATATATATTCTTGCATATGTTCCTTTTGCATTGGGACTAACCCATGTAGGTGAGAAGAGTAGGAAAGAACATGGATTTCTCCCAACTCAAGATGATCTCCATCAACAATGAGCATCCACCACTGCTAGACCTATTTGAAGTCTTCTACGACAAAACCCAAGGTTAGTATATACCTCTTAGGAGGGATGTCACATCTCAGGGGGGCTTCACTCTAAGACTTGAGTGTAACCATCTCCTAAACGATGTGAACACATTAATTTTTTATGTGAAAGTGGAAACCCCAGTTGTGCTTAATCGATGAGTATGACTTATGATCAAGTATTCTTACTTGACTCCAATGTCAATATACTCATTTATAGATGACTTCGTCATCTCCAAAGTGCTTGATAGATGCTAGAATGTTTGTGCACGTCACCTTGTTTTATATGACATCCTATTGTGTGAGCATGATGGTATGAATATTTTTCCTCATTCGAGAATATCCAATTGTTGTTATTTGGCTTTCTATCTATTTTGGCTAGCTGGATATACAAGAATGCCTAAGTACCTCCCTCTAGCTATCTATGCTTTCTCGTGTCAAATTCTATTCATGCTTCATCAGAAAATTTGAGCAAGCACTTTAGGGACACTCGGTGTGAGGAGCACACGGAGATCTGTCTCGACGAGGGCTGAATTCCAAAACCTGCCTAAGTGCATCTCAGTGTGGCCAACCTCAAAATCTCGGTCCCACCAAAGCCTAGGGTTGATCAGGGTTTCTTATCTTGGTACCACCGATTTTTCATTTTCAGCTTCAACGAGTTTCACTGTCTTCTAATAGTTATGGAACTTGGTGGCACCAAAAATTCCATCTCGGTGTCATCGACAGCCAGGGGGTATATAAAGTCTGCTCACCCGATATTTGAAATAACTTCCTCAAACGTCGCCTCCCGCACCTCTTCGCGCGCGCGCCCACCTGGTGCATTGATGTCATGAGGATTTTCTCAATCTGTACTTCATTTGCAACCCTTGGATAAGCAGGTCGATGACTTTGTTGGGATTGAGGATTTTGATCAGCAGCAATTTCCTCACGTGCGCTAGCACGAATTTCTTCATTTTTTGGGATGACTTCTTCAACTGGTAGGGGTTCTTCATTGGAGATGATATCTTCAGTTGCCTTGAACCTAATGGATTCCTCAAGAGACATTTCATCAAGCACAAGTGGGAGGTGATCTTTTTGCGAGCCGTTAGTTTCATCGAACCGCACATCTACAGTTTCAACAACATTGTTGTGGTAGTTGTTGAAGATTATGTACGTATGCGAGTCCTTTCCGGAACCAAGCATAAGACGCTCATGTTCTTTCGGTGCAAATTTAAAACCGTGGTGAGGATCTCTAATCCAACATCTCGCACCGAGGACTTTGAAATAACTTACATTGGGTTTCTTGTCAGTGAGAAGTTCATATGAGGTCTTCTTGAGGAATTTGTGAAGATATACCCTGTTGATGATGTGGCAGGCAGTGTTGATTGCCTGAGTCTAGAAACGACAAGGGGTGTGATATTCTTCAAGCATAGCACGAGTCAGCTCAACAAGAGTCCTATTCTGGCGCACCACGTCGCCATTGTGCTGGGGAGTATATGGGGCAGATAGCTCATGAGTAATACCAAGTTCATCAAGATAATCATCAAGACCAGTGTTTTTGAATTCTTTTCCATTATCACTCCTGATATTTTTTATGTTGGCACCGTAGTTCATCGCGGCCCATGAGGAAAATCATTTGAAGGCTTCCTGCACTTCGGTTTTGTAACAAATAATATGCACCCAACTGTAGCATGAATAATCAACAATAATGACAAAGCCATATAGAGATGTTGCATTAGTTTGTGTGGCATAATGATTAGGGCCAAAGAGCTTTCTCTGAAGAAATTCAAAAGGACGAGTGGTAGTCACGATAGTCTTTTAGGGATGCTTGGATCTGTTCATCTTTCTAGGCTCACAAGCCCCATACAGATGATCCTTGAGGAGTTTGACACCCTCGATGCCAATGACATGCTTCTTGTTCACAAGAGTGTGAAGGTTCCTCATGCCAGCATGACCAAGTCATAGATGCCATAGCCAAACCTCCGAGGCTTTTGCAAGTAGACACGTGGCCGGCTGTGGACCTGTAGAGAAATCAAGAATATACAAATCTCCTCTCCTAAAACCTTCGAAGACTTTGGATTTATCAGTTTCCATGAGGATTGTGCAATGATATTCTCCAAAGATTACAATCATATGAAGATCACAAAGCATTGAGACTAACATGTGGTTGAACCTACTGGATTCAACAAGCTTGACTTTGGCTATGTGTCGGTCCTTGGAGATAGCAACCTTACCAAGACCCAATACCTTGTTTTTTTTCCTTTGGCTACGTAGGTGATATGCTTTAGTGGTGATGGACTTAATGGAATGTCCATCAATAGATTGTTGTCACAAGACAAGTAATTAGTACATCCACTGTCTATAACCCACTCAGTGGCTTTAGGGGTGTCATCCTGGAGATGAACTAGTACAATTTACCATCTCCTATACATTAGAGTGAAGAATATTATATCAAATTCATCAGACTTTAATTTCATCAATAGCGTAGAGTTAAGATAACACGAGGATGTGTGAAACAATATCATTTCATCATGAATAGCTTGCGTCCTTTCAAGCATCACACGATTTCATCATGAATTTCTTCACCACCCACATTTGAATGGGTGGCAAAGAGTTCATCATTCTACGAGCACCATATGAAAACTTAAGCATTGAATCTAATGCAGTTCATTTCACAATAGGGGGTTAGTGTAATCAAATGCATATGTAGAGAAATTCTTCGAGGATTTATCAATATAATGATTTAAAGAATAATGAGCAAATTCTTGACCCTTGCAGTTTCCCTGCCTAACAAAATCATTAACACGAGTATGAGATGAATTTTGAACATATGAGGAATTTGATCCTTGTGAAGACTTTGGTCCACTTGATTAATTTGATCCGGGATTCCTGTTCTTCATGGGCGATCTTGAGGACATTCATGTGGAGATTTTCCAAGATGCTTCTGGGAACCTATATTTTCGTCAAGGGTGGTCTATTCCTTGAGTTAGTTCCAACGTATGTAGCCAATACTTCGTCATTCCGATTTTTGAACAGTTTATAGTTGGAGTCAATTGACTCATCAGAGGAATATGAAGTTTCACATGTAAAGCCAGATAATGTAGATGGATCCATAGGAGGTCCTTTCGCAGCGACCCATGAGGTTTTGGGATACTACACAAGTTCCCAATATGATCCATCCGTATTCAATTTCCTCTCAAATGCAATGCCCTCTATACTAGGGTTTATGTTCAGAATCTTCTTTTTTAGCACATCACAAAGGGTTTGATGCCCTTTGAGACTTCTGTATATGCTTGTCACATACAATTCCTTCAACCCTGCATTTTCCTCAGTGACATTTGTGGGTTCCGCAAGTGACGATTCTGTGACCATAGATATAGTTGAAGAACTTGTAGCAATAGAAGCATTTGATCTTTCATGTGAAGAATTAGCACATCCACGTTCGATGCATTTCATGCATGGTGGAATGAATTCTTCCTGGGCGAAACTGGTCTGTTGAGCGAAAAATATATCCTTTTCACTTCAAAGATCATCATGAGACACTCTCGGTTTCTCAAGATCTTGCTTTCTTTGAAGAAATTCATAAGAAAGCTTCTCATGATCAACCAAGAGAGTGTCATGACACTCTTGAAGACCGTCAAATTTAGGCTGAAGACTTCGAATATCATCAGTCAGAATTTTAGTTCGATTCATTTCCTCACTCAATAGGTCATCGCTTTAGTCTAGCATTTTTTAAGTTTTTCAAGCACATTCTGTTGCTTAGTGGCAATATTAGCTTGTTTGTAGTTGTCTGATTTCGGGCTCCGCTAAACCCTTAAGATTCGAACTCAGGGGAGTGTACGAAGATCTCTCATAGGCACGCCCCATCTAACTCGCTACTTGTCGGGGATGGCAAATAACTCACTCGATGGTGAGGAAGACACAGAACACGACAGTTTACCCAGGTTCGGGACCCTAGGAAGCGTAATACACTACTCCTGCTTTGGAGGATTGCCTCTCGTGGAGGTTGGTGGATGAACTAGTAGAGTGTTCGAGGGCCTCCAGAGGCTAGGTGGCCTATGTGTGGTGCCGGTGGGCAAATGAATGAATCGGGTTGGATCAGATCGTATCCCCCTACGAAGTATCCTATCCTCTATATATAGTGGCAGCCCAGGTCCTCTTCGTTTATCGTTTCGGCGGGAAGGGATCCCACAATGGACAATTTTGAAGGGGAATAGAGGAACATGCTCCCCCTGCCCAAAGGTGGTCTTCGCTTGCAAAGTGACTATCAGCGCAATAGTGTTGGGTCCAGGGATGACGCCTGTCCTACTGGCGGGCCGCGACGACTTTGTTACACCAAAAGGGAAACCTTTGGAAGATGCCTTGGGAACCCTGGTACATCCTTGCCCCCTTTGCACTAAAGGCAAAACTGCTCCACCCTGTTGCCTGCTGCTCGCATGTCCTTCCTACATGTCATCCTTGACTCCTAAGGCTGGGCCTCGCCTCGGAATATCCGCCGCTTCGGAGGGGTCCTAAAGAGGCCCCCTACGGGTCTTGAAGTTGCTCCTCCTAGCGAGGCTTGGACCCTCGCGAGGGTCTTGCCTCGAGGGCTGCCGGTCCCATTGGTTTTGGTCGATAAAGTGGGCCAGCCCTGGCCCGTAGGCAGGCAGGTCTGGGTACCCCCATTCACAGAACGTCGAGAGTAGCCCCCAGGCCCAAGGCACACCTGGCTGGCTTCCCGGCGAAGCCTTGAGGGCGGCCCAAAGCGTCGCGGGCCCTTAACGCTTGTGGGCCAGGTATGGCATGCGTCACGCGGCTGATGTCGGGTTCCCCTTGCCTTTTGCCTCCGATCGAGTTATGAGGAGTCTGAATTGTTGCGTTGATCCATTATTGCTTTCCCTTCTCCCACACTCGCTCTTCCTCCTTGGTATCCAACTCCAACCAGCATACCCCAGATCCAGCGCCGCACCGTTCCCTTGCAAGTTCAGTGATGGCGCCCGCCGGCAAGTAGAAGCGAGAGGCGCAAGGTCCTGCCCCGGCTCCCCCGCTCCTGGACTGCGCCCTCTCCAAGGATGTGGATATCTTCCCCGTGCTTCCATGAACTACAGCCCGCGTCGAAGGTGGTATACCCCTTCTTCCTCCATAGCGTCTTCGCTGGGCTGGTGCCGCCTTTCTCCTCATTCTTTACCGCCATCCTGAATAACTACGGGATCTAGGCCCTTCATCTCCAACCCAACTCCATTTTGCTCATGTCCCTCTTTGCTTTCTACTGCAAGGCCTTCGTGGGCGTGCAGCCTTCAGTAGCCCTCTTCCGTCATTTCTTCAGCCTGAGCCTGCATGACGGCGCCCATTTGAAGGTGTGTGTCTCCTTCGTAGCGGCCCAGAGCGGAAATTTGCTCCTAAAGGCCGGGAAGAAGGTGGAATACTTCAGGCACCGCTGGGTTCTCATGGGTCTCACGGACGCCAACCCTCGGCTGAGGAGCCGATGGGGCTGCCAGAGAAGACTTATGCGTGGCCATGCTCATCCTGGAGCGCTTCTCCCGCGACATCAGTGCCAGGAGGCTGACTAGGGGAATGATAGTGAAGGAATTCTTGGCGCAGCGTCTGGCACCCATTCAGGCCCACTCTAGGCCCCCGCGGGACTACCGGGCCGGTGATGACGAGCTCAGGCTCCGGTCCCACGACCTTCCACTTAGGAGCTGAACAGGGCCATGGCGATCTTGCTGGGCGGGGACCCTGGAGAGCTGCTCGAGGCTCTGGGTCCGCTGTACCGTCGCGACGACCTGGCCGATCTCATCGCTGCGCTACGTGTCTTCCATGAGCAGGGGCTCTTCCCGGCCGAGTGCTCTCGTCCGGTGGAGGTATTACCGGATGACGCCTCCGGCGGGGAGGACTCGGAGAAGACCGTGAAGATTGCCCCACGAACGCGCCTCCCCCGTCGCACGCCATCTGGCTGCTCGAACTTGAAGATGATGATGCCGCCGGCGAGGTCTCCATGGTGATCTCCTCGCGCCCGACCAGGTCCTCCATGGGATCCGGGTCGGCTCCGCACGCCACGAGGTCTGAGTGCGCGCTCACCCTCAAGAGGCACGGGGCTGATCCATCCTTGGCGCGTCCCGCCTCTGCCTGCGGGGGATCTGAGGCGCCAGGCTGGCCCCTTTCGTGGGGGACCCTGTCGCCCCTGCCGTCACTTGGGCAGAGAGGTTGATGAGATGGCGCGATGTCGGAGAGTAAGTGACTTGTCTTGGAACGCTTCGCACGCTCGTCGTCTGTGCATGGCTAATCCTCTTTTTGGCTGATGTCCAGGGAAGTTGCGTCGCCGGGGGCGAAGAAGAAGAAGGCGGGCGTCAAGCCGAAGGAGACTCCTGACTCACCACCGGCTCCGTCCAACGCGTTGCAGCCTGCCGATGAAGAAGGGGGGTCGCGGGGCGACCTCTCTGGCCTTGGTCGCCGAGCCCCCAAAGCGTCCTGAGGCGGTCGCGGCGGTGCCATTGCCTGAGGGGCAAGGTCTTGAGGGCCCTCGATCTACCGATGCGCCAATGCTCGCAATCTCCGAGCAGCCTCTGGAGCCCCGTGTTGTTCGCGACGATGACTCCCTAATGGCACAGCCCGCGGCATCACTAGAGGCTCCTCGGGAGGAAATTGCGAAGACTTCACTATTCACCCAGGGCATCCTGAACAACGCCTTCCCAGCCATGAACAAGGTCGCGGCCGCTAGGTCGAAGGGCGAGGAGGAGGCCAAGGCCGCTCGTGCTGTGCACGAGGTGGCGCTGGAGGAAGCCGCGGCAACTGTCGAACACTGGAAGAGGCCGAGGCTCGCCTGAAGGCCTTCCAAGCAGAACAAGCCAAGCTAATCGAGCAGCTTCACCGGCGGGAGGAAGAATTCGTGGCCCGCGGGGCCAAGCTCCCCACCCGGGAATAAGAGTTGTCCCAGGGGGAAAACCTCCTGGGCAAGTAGGCGTGCTTGGATGAGCAGAAGAAGGAGGTCGCCTCAAGGAAGACCCTTCTCAATGCCAAGGAGGAAGCTCTTGCCGCGACCGAGAAGAAGAAGGTCATGGAGCTGGGCGGATTCCCGGATGTTGAGGTCAGGCTTCGCGCACTCTGCACCCTCTCTTGGGATGGGTTCGACATCCCTCTGTCCACCCCAGAAAGCAGCTTCGCCGTGCTCGCGACGAAGCTCACCATGGGGTTGGAGGACGCCGTCGTCGAGGTGGACAAGATCTTGGATAGCGAGTGTCGTGACCTCTTCTTTGAGTGCCGGGATTTGACTTTGGCTCTGTGATCCTGTCGGTCCCCACTAAGGCCAGCCACAGCGCTGCGGAGCAAGTGATGGGCCCCATGGAGGCGTTGGCGAAGAGGTTCGCCCGCGTCGCAGCTTCTTCATCCCCGGATGCCGCTGAAGCCGAGGAGGAGTAAGACGATGTTTCTGACACCGACGACAAGCCCACTGAAGATGGAGCGACCGGCGACGGCGGCTCCTCCTGATTTCTTCTCCCTATTTTTCCCTGCAATGCACATCGTGCCTCGTGGAGGCGTCAAACATATTTGCGTTTTGAAGAACTTAATGAGGCTTGTAATTATTGGTTGACTTCTTGAATGGTTTCTTCCCCTCGTTTCTTTCATGTTTGATGTGATACTCTATGTCGGCACGGCCCACCCCGCGCGTACCTTCGCCGCCAGTGAACCGACCGGAAACCAGGATGGACCAAAGGGGGAGGGGCTATGAACACAGTTAGGCCCCTGAGTAGCGATGCTGAGGGGTCCACCTTGACGTGCGAGCAGCCCTCACGAGGGAAACCGTCGAGGATTTTGAAACTTCAGAACATCTTTAGCATTCTACGACGGCAGGGCCCGCTATGCGCGTACCTCCGCTGTGATTGGACCGACCGGAAACTAGGACGGCCCAAAGGGGGAAGGGTCTACAGGCGTAGTTCAGGCCCCTGAGTCGCGATGCTCAGGGGTCGCCCTTGCCGTACGAGCGACTCCAATGTCACTCCTAAGAAAATGAAAATTTGAGATTCCTAAACTCCTTCGACACTCTGCGTCGGTAGGGCCCGCCCCGCGCGTACCTCTGCGGCGAGTGAACTGACCGGAAACTAGGACGGCCCAAAGGGGGAAGGGGCTATGATGGCAGTTCAGGCTCCTGAGTAGCGATGCTCAGGAGTCCCCCTTGACGTACGAGTGACTCCGACGTTCTCCCTCAGAGATTTTACGTGGTTTGTTGAGCGCACAAGGCTCTACGGCGGCAGGGCCCTCCCCGTGCGTACCTCCACCGTCGTTGAACCGACCGGAAAGCAGGACAACCCAAGAGGGAAGGGGCTACGGGCGCAGTTAGGCCCCTGAGTCGTGATGCTCAGGGGTCCCCCTTGACGTACGAGCGGCTCGGTACCTCCAATTGTCTGACCCCCGCACTAGGCGTGGGCGTAGTCGCAGGTGGACTGGGTTGGTTTCCTGGCTAGCTGCGGGCATCGTCATTTGTAGACTGTGTTGATTTCCTTGCCAGCTGTGGGCATAGTCATTGGTGGACTGTGTTGATTTTCTGGCCATCTGCGGGCGTAGTCATTGGCGGACTGAGTTGATTGCCTCCATCTTCTCCCCAGCATGGAGCGTAGGGCCGCCACTAGGCGTGGGATGGACCCCTCTGCATCCTCTGGGGGCCCTGGGGGTATACAGCTTCGGCTCGTTATGACATGAGAGTGTCAGAGTGCGGGTGTATCTCGGAGGTCGTGACGACACTTTGACCTCGCAAGTGTCCCTATCCCCGAGTCATTGGTGGACTGAGCTTGTCCCCAGTGCGGAGCATAGGGCTTCCACCAGGCGTGGGATGGACCCCTCCGCGTCCTGGGGGGCCTGGTCGTATACAGCCTCGACTCGTTATTACGTGAGAGTGTCACCGTGGAGGAGTATCTGGGAGGTCTCGAGGACGCTTTGGCCTCACAATGTCCCTACCCCCGAGTCATTGGTGGAATGAGCTTCTCTTGGGTCATTGGTAAACCCTGCTGACTTCTTCTTTTTCGGGAGTGAGACAGGGTGTCTGCTTCCTCAGGAGGCCTACAAGGATAAGCTTCGACCGGAGCTCCCAAGCGGGGGTCGAATGCCCAAAGATGCAAGCAAGGTAGAATGTTAGGGTTCAAAGTGGGTGCGACAGAAACAACTTAAATGAAAGTGGCAGATGGGGAATGCCCGGAACTCCTGGAGGCCACGCGGCCCTGTGGGCGCCCTCGGACAGAGTGAGCCAAAAGGTTACCTGGCAGCAGCCAACCAAAAGTCACCTCGCGGGAATGCCACTGAAGTGTCGAGGGCGCCGCCTTCGCCCGATCTCCTGGCTCCACGATCGCGACCCTCACGGGTCCGTTGTCCCCCGAGGATCGGGACCTTCACTTGGACCGAGCATCTCCTCCTCTTCCTCCCCATGCCCCAACAGGCAAGGCATGAGCATGACTTGCTGGAGCCTCCGGTAGGTGGCCACCGTGTTCCCCAGCCCGAAGGTCATGAGGGTGCAGGCGCCTGAGCACACCCACTCATGGTGAGATCGCGCAGGCCAAAAGGGGCCTGGAGCCGCGGCTCTGTCGATTGCGAGAGCGTTGATGCAGACGCGTGGCCGATCGACCGTGTCGACGACGGGGACTGCGATTGGTGATACAGAGAAGTCCTGGCCTCGCACAACCTGGGCTCCTCGATGTTCGTGTATTGCTCTCATGACGGACTCACACACGCTGGAGCGGGCCTTCGGGTTGTGCTCGAGCGCCACCCTCGCCTCACTGGTAAGGCCGGGGAACTTTTCGGTGGGAGCCCCCAGCCCTGACCCAAGGGGGCGCCAAGCACGCCTTCCTATGCGATGGGAGGCATGACCCCATCCCCGGGCACGGATCCTGAAGCCCAAGGGCACTCTGCGGGGAGGAGCTGCTTCTTCGTCTTGCGTGGGTCCTCGCGAGGTGGCTCGTCTTCTTCGTCGTCTTAGTGTTTCGCCGCCGCTGCGCGGTAAGCGCACTCGAGTGTACATATGCCATCTTTCTCGTTGCAGGCGATGGTGATGACGCCGCCGCTCCATGGGATCGTGAGGACGTTGTAGCCATTGTGGGCCACTGCCATGAACTTGGCGAGATCCGGGTACCCAAGGATCGCGTTGTACGGCAGGTGGATGTGCACGACGTCGAAGACGATGATTTCAGTGTGGTAGTTCTTGCGCTCCGAAGGATACTGGCACGTGCACCAGCCCGATGGGCAGGGTGGACCCCTCCATAACTTCTAAGAAGGGCCTGGTCGGCATGAGTTGTTCGTACAACAATTGGATTTTCTCGAAGGTCAAGACCGAGAGGACGTTGAGCCCCGCTCCACTTTCGATAAGGGTCTTGGTGACGAGGACTTTGCTGATGGTCGGGGTGCACATCATGGGGAGCTTGCCGGCCATGAATGAGTACCTGAGCTGATCTCTTTGGTCGAAGGTGACGGTGGTCTGGGACTAGTTGAGGGGCGCATCGCTTTAGGCTTCGGGAGAGCGGCATTCACCTTTCGTGCGAACTGCTTGAAGGTGCATTTGGAAGCTAGGGTCTGGGCGCCACCTAGGATGAAGGACACCGCCCTTACCTCCTCGAAGCCCCCAGACACATCGTCATGCCTGTCTTCATCCCTCCTTCTGGGTGGCGGAGGCAGCCCGGTCTCACGCGGGTGAACCTCACGAGGCTGACCGTGTTGTTGCCCCTCTAGAGAGTCATCGCTCTAGCGATCCTCCTGAGCCTGGCCACGCCAGCAGTCCTCCTGAGGATGGCCGCACCAACGGTCTTCATGAGGATGTTCACGCCACCCCTGACGCGGCTCCTGGTCATCCTAGTGGCCCCCACTGCGACCACCACCGCGTGCGGGGCCTTTGTCTCCCCGTCTAGGGTGCCTGCTGAAGTGCTTGGCATGGGACAGTTGGAGCACTTGGCATTCAAAGGTATCATGGCCGGTGGTGCCTTGGAAGATGCACATTGGCGTCCCTCCTGAAGGACACTCTCCTCCTCGGCTATACTTCATCTCAGGCTCGACTGCGAGCACCGCAGGAGCCTCGCACTTCTCCTCCTTTTCCTTGGCCTTCTTCTCTTCTGGTTCCGTCGCCTGAGGCCCGAGCAGTGACAGGCAACCTTCTTCAGCCCTGGCGCACTTGTTTGCCAGGTTGAACATCTCTAGTGTAGTGCTCATTTCATCACTCATGGCGAGCTCCTCCTTCAACTTGAAGTCGGTGACTCCGTCGGAGAAGGCCGGGATGATGGCCTCGTCCGACGCCTTGGGGATCGTGAGGCGCATGACTGTGAAACATTGTATCAACTTGTGCACGGTCTCGCCCTCCTGCTGCTTGATGCACGGTGCCGCAGGTCGTTCATGGTGGGAGCACGGTCGCGGGTGCCCTGGAGGTTGGCGATGAAGGGGTCGCGTAGACTATCCTAGGAGGTGATGGACGCCTTTGGGAGGTTGAGGGGCCAAGAGAGCGCGCCGCACTTGAGCGCCATGGGGAACCAGCACGTTATGACCTTGTCGCCTCCTCCTGCTGCCCTGATGCTCAGCGTGTAGAGTTGCAGGAACTCGGCTGGGTCTATGGTGCCGTCGTAGCGCGGGGGCAGGTCAGGCTTGAACTTGCAGGGCTACGCAGTCGGGTAGAGCTCAGGGGCGATGGCGAGGGACCCCACCGGCCCGACAGGTGCGGCGGGCGCGGGGGCGACCTGGTCCTGGTGCTCCACTGAGTCCACTTCAAGCGGGTCACGCTCGCGGCGCGGGACATGTAGCGTCGGGAGCGCGCGTGCGTCGGCGCGCGGCCGAGGAACCACATGGCAGATTGCTTCATCCCCCTGCCCTGCCCTGGGTTCGTGAGGCCGATCACGGGGACGCGATTCTCATCTAGGCTCGGGGTTCGCGCCACGCCGCGGAGGTGGGGGTGGCGCGTATTGCTCCTCGTTGTTCGCTAGGGACGGTTGGTGTTGGGGCGAACAGGATAACGCAACAGAGTCACCGGCCGTGGCGATGAGCTCCTCGATGCGCTATAGCCATTCGTTGTGGCGGTCAAGGGTGGGCCGGTAATGGAGCAGCTCGGTGGCCACGGCAAGCGCGCGCCGGCCATGTGGCATCTCCGGTCGGGCTCGTGAGGCCGACCCGGAAGCCCAGACCAGCGATGGAGTGGCGGTGCGACCGTCGGCCTGCTCGATAGTCGGCTGGGAGGAACCTTATTGCTCGTGAGAGTCGGGTCCCGTGGCGGCGTTCACCAGCGACGATGGTGACCGGTGCGCGCCGGCGGGGCCTGCGGGCATCGTCTGAGCAACGCGGGTGGCGTGGAGCTCGGCGTGAGCTTCGGCAAGCGTCAGCCATCGGAGCAGCGAAGCTTGGTGAAGGCGGAGCCTGGAGGAAACCTCGACACGCCCCCTACCTGGCGCACCAAGTATCGTATTTCGGGCTCCGCAAAACCCTTAAGATTCGAACTCAGGGGCGTGTACGAAGATCTCTCGTAGTCTTGCCCCACCTAACTTGCTACTCGTCGGGGATGGTAAAGAACTCACTCGATGATGAGGAAGACATAGAACATGGCATTTTACCTAAGTCCGGGCCACTGAGAAGCGTAATACCCCACTCCTGCATTGGTGGATGGCCTCTCGTGGAAGTTGGTGGATGAACTAGTACAGGGTTCTAGGGCCTCCGGAGGCTAGGTGGCCTATGTGTGGTGCCGGTGGGCAAATGAATGAGTCGGGGTGGATTAGATTGGATCCCCCGTACGAAGTATCCTATCCTCTATATATAGTAGCGGCACGGGTCATCTTCCCTTATCGTTTCGACGGGAAGGTATCCCACAATGGCCAATTTCGAAGGATAACACGGGAACATGCTCCCCCTGCCCAAAGGTGGTCTTCGCCTGCAAAGTGTGTGTCAACATAGCAGGGTCGGGTCCAGGGATGATGTCTATCTTGCTGGCGGGCGGCGACAGCTTTGTTACACTAGAAGGGAAACCTTTGGAAGATGCCTTGGGAACCCTGGTATGTCCTTCCTACACGTCATCCCTAACTCCTGAGGCTGGGCCTCGCCTCGGAATATCCACCACTCCGGAGGGGTCCTGAGTAGGCCCCCTGCGGGTCTTGAAGCTGCTCCTCCTCGCGAGGGTTGAATCCTCGCAAGGGCCTTGCCTCGAGGGGGGTCGGGCCCGTTGGTTTTGGTCGATGAAGTGGGCCAGCCCTGGCCTGTAGGCAGGCAGGTCTCGGTACCCCCATTCCCATAACACCGACAGTAGTAACTAGGTTTTTGATATTCAACAAGTTCATGGTCACTTGAGTCACAAGAGGAAGTATGTTTGTGTACCTTGTCACCTTTTGCCATGAAACAATAGGTGGGAGCAGAGTCATCGTCGCAGTCATTAGTGTTGTTGACATAGTCATTTTCTTCGAGGTTGAAGCTGGACTTGCTGATGAATGTTGAAGCAAGGGCTAGACTTCCCACACCTGACTCTGACTCCTCTTCAGATCCTTGCTCTTCGTCATATTACTCTAATTCTTCCTCGAAATTTATTACCTTGCATATAAGAGCTTGAGACTTTCTAAAATTGTTCTTCTTGTGCGATAAGGACTTTCACGATGAGGATTTTGAAGATTTATTATTTTTCTTTGAGTCATCAGAACTGTCATCCTTGTACTTCTTCTTTGATTCCTTTACCTAGCAAGGAGAATACACAATATTGTGACCACACTTCCTGCATTTCTAGCAGGTTATTTTCTTGTAGTCCTCAAATGAAGATTCTGATTTCCTCACATCTTATGTTGATGATTTTCCGAACTGACGTCGTCTCGAGAACTTCTGGAATTTCCTTACAAGCACTGCAAGTTCCTGACCATGTTCTTCAGGATCACCAAGACTACAATCAGATTCTTCTTCTTTAGATGAGGAAACAACCTTTGCCTTCAGCGCATGAGATCTTCCATTTCATGGACTATAGAGATCTCTCTTCTCACATTGTTGGAATTCATGGGTATTGAGTCTCTCAAGAATACCAACAGGATCTAGTGACTTTTAGTCTCAATGCTCTTGAATAATCAGAACCAGTGTATCGAATGAGGAACCAAGAGATCTCAGCAATTTCGGTACCACCTCATACTCGGTGTTGTTAGTGTCCCAAAGAGCATGTACCTCATTGGAGATATCAATGAGTCTATCGAAGGTTTGTTGACAATTTTCATTATCGAGTCTTTTGAAGTGGTTGAAGAGATCGCCTTGGACATCAACCCAAGAGTCATGTTGAGTATAGATTCCTTCGTCGACTTTTGAGAGCATGTCCCAAATGTGTTTTTCAAATCCCAAAGCACTTACTCTGCCATACTGAACTTTGCTTAGATGGCCACATATGATATTATTTGCTTGAGAGTAAAGTTGCTGGAATCTCTTCAAATCAACAACGCTGATAGCTTCAAAGACAGCAGGAACACCATTTTCCACAATGTACCAAAGATCATTGTCAATTGTTTCAAGATGCATGCGCATCTTGTTCTTACAGTATGCGTAGTCCATACCTTTGAAGGTAGGACAATCCACAGTGACCTTGATCATAGTTGCTGTTCACATAACTAAAACTCCAATGGTTAAACCAAAATCATACAAAACAAGGGAGTACCTTGCTCTGATACCAATTGAAAGTGTGTTATATGGACTAGAGGGGGTGAATAGGTGATTTGTTTTTAATTCATTGCTGAGGAAATTCCCTTTGAGGAAATTGCTAAGTAACGAACTATGTGCAGCAGAATAAGCACACGCATGTAAGTGTAACATGGAAAAATAATGGTCATCATGATGGAATAAAACAAAACACAAAGTGCGAGTAGCGTGAAGAGGATAAGCAGGTGAAGAATAACTTGGCTGAAGAATTAGAGATGTGAAAATTGAAAAAGTCTTCAGTCAAATTCTTTGAATAGTAACAATGAATTTCATCAACACATAAATAAGGAAATACAAGGGTTGACGAAATAGAACTAGGTAGTCGATGAAGATAATGATTTGATGACCCAGTTCCAACTGTTGTGATAGTTGTACATCTGGTATGGAGCAGCTTGGTATTTAAACCAAAGGACACACAGTCCTTACCGTATTCTCCTTGAGCTAAGGTCACACAGACCTGGACCAAAAATCATGGTAAGTGTTGGGGCTCTCGGACCGGGGGTACCCTGGCCCGCCTGCCTGCGGCCTAGGCCACTGTGCATGCTGTCACGAGGATGATGACCGCCAAGGCCCAGGTGTATGACCCGTGCGAGGGCCCTTCCTCGCGAGGTGCTGATCATTGGAGGTTGTCAGGGACCTGCAGGGTCCCCCTCGAGGCCATTACCCCCGAGGCCCGCATTAAGAAGACGCCTCTGAGGATCCTCTCCGGCGGGGTGGACTTACCAACGGCGGCTTGCCAGGGTCGCACGGTCCAACCTCTTCACATGGATGACGTGAGACACGATGCACGGTGCCAGGGTCGGTGCTAGCAGGCACGGACAGAGAAGCTTTCCTCTCTGGTGTTAAGGGAGCCGAGCCAGCCCGTGGGTTCCCAAAACAAACCCCAAAGGTTTCCCGATCGGTGCAAGTGGTCCAACGCTGGGGGCTCCGCTAAACGGAGGTCACCCCCGATGCCGCCAACGCGTCATGGTGAAGGGCTTTTGTAGGCGAAGACCACCTTTGTCAGGGCTGGCCCCAGCCCTGTCCCCTTTCAAAATGGTCGTTATGGCGACCCTTACCGCCAAGTGTATTTTCGGGGGAAGAGGACCAATGCCTGTATAAAAGAGAAGCCCGGCCTTTGTATCCTGTATCCATCATCTCCACTAGGGCAAGAACCCGCCTTTGTACTCGCCTTCCACCTCAAGCAATGCAGACAAGCAGGAGTAGGGTTTTATACCGCAAGGTGGCCCGAACGTGGGTAAACTGCTCATGTGTTCTTGTTTTGCTTTCCTTATTTCGAGCCGTCGGACAGTGGCGATGAAGTTGAGAGGTACAAGAGGGTAGGAGAATGAGCGCACCTAAGAGTTCGAACCTTTCTAGGTCTGTGGATCCCCGTTTCCGACATTTGCCGCGGCAGGTACGGGTGCACAGTCGTTCTTCAGCTCTAGTTTTTCCTCCGGCTTCACTGACCCCATTGCCGACACTTGTCATGTGCACGCTGACGGTAGAGCTGCGCGGGTCGTGGTGACCGCCCTTGCGGGCCCTAGCTCCCGTCTTCACTCCGTCGGGGCCGAGGCCGTGGTCACTCACCCCGCTGGCCACGAGCAACAAGCTTCATTCGTGCACCCAACTGTGCAGCGGGAGGGCTGAACCGCGACGACTTCCTCCTCACACGACCATCTCAAATGGGTGAATGCGCAAGCAGCGCTGCTCAGGGCGTGCGAGCTGCTGCGCTATCGGCCAACGGAAGCTGGCTATGATGCATGGTTCGGCCGCATGACCGAGCTCGTCACCGCCGCCGGACGGGCCCAGGTGACCTCTCGCTCACTTTGCCCTCCTCCATCCCACGATGGAGAGGAGGCTTAGGGACCGTTGTCGCCTCCTCCCACTTGCGGTGATCAGGCCAAGCCCTGGAGCGACACGCTTCCGGGGAACCAGCCTCACGAACCTGCACCGCGCGCCCAAGAAGAAGGAGACATCTGCCAGATCATCTAACGCGAGGCTCCGTTCGACGCGCGTGCAGTCCTTGAGCAACAGGGTGAGTGCCTCGACCGGGTCGTCTAGGATGTCGTGGCGGCCGGGTGCCAGAATTGGGCCATCCTAGCACGCGACAGCCACTCAACCATCGTGGGTTGATCGGCCTTCACCCGCGAGCTGCGCAGGGTGGTTTGGCCATCCAAGTTCAATCCCGACCTGCACCCACGCTACGACGGCTCTCTCGAACAAGTTCTTCCAACTCTACGTCCTGAGCATTGAAGCGGCGGGCAGTGACGACAAGGTCACGCAAACTAGCTTCTGATGGCACTCAAAGATGGCGGACGATCCTGGCTCCTGAACCTTCCCGAGGACTTAGCCTCTTCATGGAGCGACCTATGTGAGTTGTTCGTTGCCAACTGCCAGGGCACACCTGACCGTCCCCTCTCCGTCAATGACATGCACCACGTGAAGCAACACCGTGGTGAGACCGTCCTCAAGTACATCCAGCGGTTCAGCCAGGTGCACAACAAGATCCCGCGTGCCACGGACGAGGTATTCATCACGGAGTTCACCAATGGCATCAAGGACCTCAACATGTGCAAAATTCTTGCCGTCAATGGCACCCTGAGCACGGCCATGGAGTGATTCAACGTTGACAATAAGTGCACCAAGGCGGAGGAGGGCCGCCTGTTGATGTTTCAAAAGGGATCCCCGGCAATGGCGGATGAATGCTTCTGATGTCCGTTATGCTTCTGCACAAAAGACCTTCCAGTGGCGCCAGGAATGGGCACGTTGATGACACCAGGAATCCTTCTGCGTTGGTGTTTCGTCGAAGCGGAGAGGATGATGTAGCACAGCGGAGGTAAGTATTTCCCTCAGTTGGAGAACCAAGGTATCAATCCAGCGGAGGAGTATCTCAAGATCCTGCACAAACACAAAAGCTTGCACCCAACACTATGAAGGGGTTGTCAATCCCTTATAGATTGTTTGCCAAGTGAGAACTGAAAGCAACAAAGTAACAAAGCAAAGTAAAAGCGGAGTTGTAAACGATGGAAGTGAATAGACCTGGGGACCATAGTGTTTACTAGTGGCTTCTCTCATGAAAACAAGTAGACGGTGGGTGAACAAATTACTGTCGAGCAATTGATAGAACTGTGCAGAGTCGTGACGATATCTATGCAATGATTATTTCTATAGGCATCACGTCCGAAACAAGTAGACCGATACTTTCTGCATCTACTACTATTACTCCACACGTGGACCGCTATCCAACATGCATCTAGTGTATTAAGTCCGTAAGATCAGAGTAACGCCTTAAGCAAGATGACATGATGTAGAGGGATAATCTCAAACCAATGATAAAACCCCCATATTTTTACCCTTGATGGCAACTACTTGATGTGTGCCTTGCTGCCCCTACTGTCACTGGGAAAGGTCACCACATGGCAGAACCCAAAACCAAGTACTTCTCCCATTGCAAGAATCATACATCTAGTTGGCCAAACAAAACCCAAGACTCAAATATCAAATCATGCATATAAGAAATCAGCAAAGACTCAAATATATATCATAGATAATCTGATCACAAGTCCAAAATTCATGGGATCTCGACAAACACACCGCCAAAGAAGATTACATCGGATAGATCTCCATGAAGATCATGGAGAACTTTGTATTGAAGATCCAAGAGAGAGAAGAAGCCATCTAGCTACTAACTACGGACCCGTAGGTCTGAAGTGAACTACTCACGAGTCATTGGAGGGGCGATGATGATGATGAAGAAGCCCTCCAACTCCGAAGTCCCCTCCGGTAGGGCACCGGGAAGGGTCTCCAGATGAGATCTCGCGGAAACGGAAGCTTGCGGCGGCGGGAAAGTATTTTTGAGGCTCCCCTGATTTTTTGCAGAATACTTGGGAATTTATAGGCCAAATACCTAGGTCAGGGGGCGGCCAGGGAGGCCACAATCCTGCCCACCGCCGCCTCACCCCTAGTGGCGGAGTGGGGGCTTGTGGGCTCCCTGGATCCCACCTGGCTTGGCACAAAAGCCCCGTGGACTTCTTCCGTTCGGAAAAAAAAAATCATTTCGGGGTTTTTCTTCCGTTTGGACTCCGTTCCAAAATCAGATCTGAAAAGAGTCAAAAACACGGAATGAACGGGAACTGGCACTTGGCACTGAATTAATAAGTTAGTCCCAAAAAGATATAAAAACGTACATAAAACATACAAAGAAGGCAAGATAACAGCGTGAAACCATCAAAAATTACAGATATGTTTGAGACGTATCAGACATCCCCAAGCTTAACTCCTGCTCATCCTCGAGTAGGGAAGTGATAAGAATGAATTTTTGATGCTTTCATGCTACCTAGAATAGGTGTCCTTTGTAATTCCTCTTATGTGACATGAATGTTCATATCCATTAGATTCAAAACAAAGTTTGCTATTGACGTGGAAACAATAATAATTCTAGCAAACTAGCAAAGTAATCATGAACTTTCAAAATAACAAGGCCAAAAGAAAGTTATCCCTACAAAAGCATATAGTCTGGCTATGCTCTATCATCATTGCACAACGAATTTAAATCATGCACAACCCCGGTATTGGCCTAGTAATTGTTTCACACCTTTACTTTCTCAAACATTTTCAACTCTCACGCAATACATGAGCGTGAGCCATGGTTATAGCACTATAGATGGTGTGGAATGTAGTGGATGTTACAAGACAAAAAAGGAGAAGATAGTCACATTAACTAGGCATATCAATGAGCTGTGAAGATGCTCATCAATAGATACCAATGTGAATGAGTAGGGATTGCCATACAAATGATTCACTAGAGCTACGAGTATGTGAAAGCTCTTAAAGAAAACTAGTGGGTGTGCATCCAAATTGCTTGCTCACGAAGACCTAAGGCAATTTTGAGAAAGCCTGTCATTGGAATATACAAGCCAAGTTATATAATGAAAATTTCCCACTAGCTATATGGTGGTGACAAAATGAGAGACTCTCAATCATGAAGATGATGGTGCTTAATATGCACAAGTGTGGAAAAAGTGGTAGCATTGTCCCTTGTCTCTTTTTCTCTCTTTTTTTTGGTGGGCTCTTTGGCCTGTTTTTTTATGGGCTTCTTTGGCCTCTTTTATTTACTCACATGGGACAATGCTCCAATAATGATGATCATCACACTTTCAACTCAAAACTTAGAGAAACTATGACTCTATATGGAATGCCTTCGGTAGTGTACCGTGGCAATGATCTAGCATGGCATAGACATCAATGGAAACATCATGCTAGCTATCTTACGATCATGCAATGGCAATGTAGACGTGGTGACACATGTCATGGTGGTAGTTGCATGGCAATATACCTTGGAATGACTTTTGAAAAAGCCATAGTAGGTAGGTATAGTGGCTGTTTTGAGGGAGGCTAATGGTGGGTTTTGTGCACCGGCGAAAATTGCACGGCACTAAGAAGATAGTGATGGTGGAAGGTGAAAGTGCATCTAAACCATGGACGCAACATTACTCATGAAGAACTCATATACTTGTTGCAAAAGTTTTATTAGTAATCAAAACAAAGCATTCAACGCATACTCCTAGGGGAAGGGTTGGTAGGTATAAACCATCGCGCGATCCCGACTGCCACGCAAAGGATGACAATCAATATATTAATCATGCTCATATTTCATCACATAGCGGTTCACCATATGTCCATGCTACGGGAATCAGTAACTTCAACACAAGTATTTCTAGATCCACAACACCTTACTAGCATGACTTCAATATTACCATAACCACAACTCAAAACTAATTGAGATGAATCAAACATCTCTAACTATTCAATGCACATGAAGGTGGAAGTTTTCGTATCCCTTTGGATAACTACCCCTTTTTAGACTACTTTGAGAGCATAGATCAACTACCAAGCCACGCACCGCTGTGCTCTAAAGGATATAAGTGAAGCACATAGATCAAAAGTATCTAGCTCAAAAGATATAACTGAAGCACATGTGAGCTGAATTGTCTACCAGAAGATATAAGTGAAGCTCGACAAAATCACGGTGTGTGCATGTCTCTCTCTCTAGGTGTGCATCAAGGATGATTGTAACACAACAAAAATAAAAGACTCCTACTATACAAGATGCTCCAAGCAAAAACACATAACATGTGGTGAATAAAAATATAGCCCCAAGTAACGTTACCGATGGATTGAAGACGAGAGAGGGGATGCCTTCCCGGGGCATCCCCAAGCTTAGGCTTTTACAACATCCTTGAATCTCTTGGGGTGCCTTGGGCATCCCCAAGTTTGAGCTCTTGCCACTCTTTATCTTTTTGTCCATACGAACTTCACCCAAAACATGGAATCTTCACAACACGAAACTTAAACAGAAACTCGTGATAACATTAGTACAAGAAAGCAAACCACCACTTCCTTAGTTACAGTAGCAAACTCAAATTCTACTTGTGCTGATGTTGGGTTACTTTAATTTCAATCTTACATGGCTAATACCCTCCGATACTATCCATAGTTTCACCAAAATAAGCAACCAACACAACAAAAACATAATCTGTTAACAGCAGACCAGTCTGTTGCAATTTGTATATTTCGTATATCTCTGGTACTTCAAAAATTCTGACAAATTACGACAGTCTGAAGAATTGGCGTAGAAATCAGCAGCATAAATAATCAACTCAAAAGCTCTTACAGAAAAATAATGAAAATTCTTTTCGCGAGCAGAAAGTTTCTGCCTTTCCCAGCATGACCAAATGATCATCCTCAAGACTAATCATAACGGTTTTTCTTGGCACAAACGCAAAAAGAAACACTAAAAACACAATCATAACAAAATTATGAAAGTGTGGAAAACACAAAACAGAAAGAAAAAGGATAAATTCGTTGGGTTGCCTCCCAACAAGCGCTTTTGTTTAACGCCCTTAGCTAGGCATTCAATGATGCTCTCACAAAAGACAAGAATTGAAGCACAACGAGAGCATCCTAAAGCATGTGAAAACCACATCTAAGTCTAACATACTTCCTATGCATAGGCATTTTATAGAAAATTAGATTCTCAACACAACCAATAGTTGCCATATGCAAGGAAGAAGAAAGAGACAATATCAATCTCAACATAACGAGAGGTAATTTGGTAACATGAAAGTTTCTACCAAAATATTTTCCTCTCTCATAGCAATTACATGTGGGATCATATTCAAATTCAACAATGTAACTATCACAAAGGATATTCTTTTCATGATCCACATGAATTGCAAAGTTGACGCTCTTCAAAAATAGTGGGATTATCATCTAAAGTCATGACTTCTCCAATCCCACTTTCAGCATTGTTGCAAATATTATATTCATCATGAGGTTTGAACAAATTTTCAAGATCATAAGAAAGATCATCACCCCAATCATGATTATTGCAACAAGTAGTGGACATAGCAAAACTAGCATCCCCAAGCTCAGGGTTTTGCATATTTTTAGCATGATTGTCACTAATAGGATTTATAGTGAAACCATTGCAATCATGCTTTTCATTCAAGGAGCCCTCGTGAATCACTTCATGAATTGCTTCCTCATAATTTTCAGATTCACGCATCTTACGCAAAACTCCAAAGAAATAGTTAATTGCCCTCAACTCACTAGCAATTTGTTCCACACGAGTGGGTCTCTTAAAGAGATTAGCAAGTGGATGAGGATCCTTATCACTAGATTTTTAGCAAGCGAAGATGCAATCATATTGAGGGCACATGGCACACAAGCAAACAGAAAGAAAGAGAGAGAAAAGGGCGAACGAAAAAGGCAAAGGAGAAAGGCAAATCAAAACGGCAAAAGTGAAGTTGGGGAGAGGAAAACGATAGGGAACTGGCAACAAAAGTAAATGAAAGAGAAGAGTTCTTTAGACCTACTTGGATAGATCTTGATTTCTCCTCCCCGGCAACGGTGCCAGAAATACTTCTGATGTTTCAAAAGGGATCCCCGGCAATGGCGCAGGAATGCTTCTGATGTCCGTTATGCTGTTGCACAAAAGACCTTCCCGTGGGGCCAGGAATGGGCACGTTGACTACACCAGGAATCCTTCAGTGTTGATGTTTCCTTGAAGCGGAGAGGATGATGTAGCACAGCGGAGGTAAGTAAGAAAGCAAAGTAAAAGCAGAGTTGTAAACGATGGAAGTGAATAGACCCGGGGGCCGTAGTGTTTATAAGTGGCTTCTCTCACGAAAGGAAGTAGACGGTGGGTGAACAAATTACTGTCGAGCAATTGATAGGACTGTGCAGAGTCGTGAGGATATCTATGCAATGATTATTTCTTTAGGCATCACGTCTGAAACAAGTAGACCGATACTTTCTGCATCTACTACGATTAGACCACACATCGACCGCTATCCAGCATGCATCTAGTGTATTAAGTTCGTAAGAACAGAATAACGCCTTAAGCAAGATGACATGACGTAGATGGACAATCTCATATCTACGACAAAGCCCATCTTGTTACCCTTGATGGCAACTACATGATGTGTGCCTTGTTGCCCCTACTGTCACTGGGAAAGGTCACCACATGGTAAGAACCCAAAACCAAGCACTTCTCCCATTGCAAGAATCATAGATCTAGTTGGCCGAACAAAACCCAAGACTCGGAGAGACTTACAAGGATATCAAATCATGCATATAAGAAATCAACAAAGACTCAAATATATATCATAGATAATCTGATCAAAAATCCACAATTCATCGGATCTCGACAAACACATCGCCAAAGAGGATTACATCGGATAGATCTCCATGAAGATCATGGAGAACTTTGTATTGAAGATCCAAGAGCGAGAAGAAGCCATCTAGCTACTAACTACGGAACCGTAGGTCTGAAGGGAACTACTCACGAGTCATTGGAGGGGCGATGATGTTGATGTAGAAGCCCTCCAACTCCAAAGTCCCCTCCCACAGGGCACTGGGAAGGGTCTCCAGATGAGATCTCGCGGAAACAGAAGCTTGCGGTGGCGGAAAAGTGTTTTCGTGGATTCCCTCATTTTTTCTGTATTTTAGGGAATACATAGGCGAAGGAGCTAGGCCAGGGGGGCGCCAAGGAGGCCACAAGCCTGCTAGCCGCCGCCCCCTAGTGGCAGCTACAGGGCTTGTGGGCCCCCTGTAGCTCTCCTGGCTTGGCCCTCAAGCCCCCTAATCTTCTTCCGTTCGGGAAAAATTTATTTCGGGTATTTTATTCCGTCTGGACTCCATTCCAAAATCAGATCTGAAAAGAGCCAAAAACACAGAAAAAAGAGGAACTGGCACTTGGCACTGAATTAATAAGTTAGTCCCAAAAAAAGATATGAAAGGTACATAAAACATCCAAAGATGACAAGATAACAGCATGAAACCATCAAAAATTATAGATACGTCTGAGACGTATGAGTGATGGTGGCGACGCGGTTCCGGTGAGGACGGTCGCCGGAGAGGCCTCGCGGAGAGGGCCGACCGATGTGACGAGGAGGAGACGTCTCCCTGCCCGGTCCCTCCTGGACCGAGTGGGAGGAAGGGGCCGACGGGGGGACGGTGCAGGGGCTCGGCCGACGGGGTCCTAGTGCGGGTTGGCCGGGGGATGGGGAAGGGGCCGACGGGAGAGAGAGGAGCCGAGGGAGAGGGCTCGGTCGGCGGGGCTCCTGGAGGGTGGGGGCTCGATCTGGGAGCCTGTGAGGAGGGATGAGACGAGGGGACGAGGGATCTGGGGGCCGACGGGGGTATGGGGGATCGAGGGCAGAGGAGGTTCAAGTGGATCGGGCAGGGGTGTCGGTGGGGGTCCGATCTGGGTAGGCGGGGGGTAACGAGAGAGAGAGAGAGAGATGTTTCTCTCGTGCGGGGCTGAGGCGAGCGGGAGGTGACCGAGGCTTGGGGACACGTGGGGGTCGCTGGGGGTAGGGACCCCCTCGAAGGGTTGGTGGTGACCGAGGGGCGGGAGCCCCTGGCGGCAGCTGGGGGAAGAGCGAGGGGGATGCAGGGGTCGTTCGCTAGGGTTTGGCCGCGGTGGGCTGGTGGCCTGGCCGGCTGGGCCAATAGGCCTAGTTGGGCCAGGGGGTTTCCCTTCGTTTCATTTTTCTTTTTTTTTCTTTTTTTTTCATTATTATTATTTCTAATTATTTTTATTACCTAATTTTATTTACTCTCTTTTATAATTTATTGTATGTACTTTTAATTCTTTCTTTTTATTATATCTTTTCATTTACTATATTTCTTTACTTATTTTATTTAAAGCTCCACTTTTAAATATATAGGGGTTACCCATAATTCCAAAAGTCCCCGATTCGCCTTTATACTTTGCTAGAGAAATTTTGTAACTCCCCTGACATTTACATTTCAACAACCAAATCTTTTCTCGTTTGACTTAATCTCAAAGCTTCGAATTTTGATTCAGGTTCAACCAACATGAGAACATTGATATAATCCACGATGACGTAGCATCATTAGTGTGGGATCACTGTCGCTTAATTACAATCATCACTGTAGCAAAAGTCGAGGATGTCACAATTCTCCCCTACTAACAAGAATTCTCGTCCCGAGAATTAAGAGGTAGAAGGAAAGAGCCCGGGGTATTCATCACGAAGATGATCCTCGCGTTCCCAAGTGGCTTCATCTTCAGAATGATTTGACCACTTCACCTTGAGTAACTTGGTGACTTTGAGACAGGTTTTATGTTCAGCTTGGTCGAGAATGCGGGCCGGATGCTCTTTATAAGAGAGGTCTTGTTGCAGCTCAAGCATACCATGATCCAATGCTCGAATAGGATCCTTGAAGCAGCGACAAAGCTGAGAAACATGGAAGACAACGTGAACCTGAGAAAGGTTCGCCTACAGTTCCAATTGATAAGTCACTCTTCCACGCCTTTCGAGAACAGTGAAAGGACCAATATAGCGAGGAGCTAACTTGCCCTTGATCCCAAAATGGTGTGCATCTCTCATTGGTGTGACACGAAGATAAGCCTTTTCGCCAGGTTGATAGATCATATCTTGATGATGACGGTCATACTGACTCTTCTGACGAGACTGAGCAGCCTTCAGATTCTCATGAATAATGCGGAATTGATCTTCGGCATGGTGAATAATATCCGGACCGACGAGTGATCGTTCCCCAGTTTCTGACCAACTCAGAGGAGTTCGACACCTTCGTCCATACAATACTTCAAAAGGGGCCATCTTCAAACTAGCTTTATAGCTATTGTTGTAAGAGAACTCGACATACGGGAGAGATTCCTCCCATTTATTACAGAAAGAAATGACACAAGCTCGAAGAATGTCCTCGAGAATTTGGTTGACTCTTTCAACTTGTCCTTGGGATTGAGGATGAAATGTAGTGCTGAAGGACAGATGAGTCCCCATAGCCTTCTGAAAACTTTCCCAGAATTTTGAAGTGAACAACCTGCCATGGTCCAAACTGATCACCAACGGAATACCGTGAAGTGAAACAACCCTTGACATATAAAGATCTGCCAGCTGACTAGCATTAATTGTTTCTTTGACGGCCAGAAAATGTGCAACTTTGGACAGTCGATCAATGACGACAAGAATAGCATCATTACCTTTCTGAGATATGGGAAAACCAGTGACAAAGTCCATTTCAACTTGGTCCCATTTCCACTCAGGAATAGAGATAGGTTGCAGAGTCCCAGCAGGCTTTCGATTTTCTTCTTTGATACGCCGGCATATATCACATTCTGCCACATAGCGTGCAATGTCTTGTTTCATATTGGGCCACCAGAATCTTTGTCGGATGTCTTGGTACATCTTGGTACTACCCGGGTGAATAGACAATGGTGTGTCGTGAGCTTATTTCATCACCTCTCCGGTCATCCTGAGATTTTACTTCTTATTTGGGACGGATACGCGACCCTTGAAGTACAAGGCGCCATCTTCAGGAACAGTGAAAAAGGAGGGTTTACCCTTCGCAATATAGCTCTTAATCCTGTCGACATCATCGTCAAAGCCTTGCAGATTCTTTATGGAGCTCATAAGATCTGGTTCAACCACTACGTTACTGAGGGAACCCCGATTAACAACACGAAGGTTCATCTTTTGACACTCTTCAGGAGGGGGAACAAGGTAACCCTGAGGTACAATATGGAGGTTCAGCTTACGGAATTCCTCTTGCAGACGTTCGTGAACCTTATGAACCTGGAGGTGGTTGCAGTATGACTTGCGACTCAAGGCATCAGCCATTACGTTATCCTTGCCACGGGTATATGTTATACTATAGTCAAAATCTGCTATACGCTCCATCCATCTTTGTTTACGTAGATTCAGCTCCGGTTGAGTGAACAAGTACTTCAGACTTTGATGGTTGGTGTAGATTTCACAGCGATTACCAACAAGGTATTGTCGCCATTCTTTCAGTGCACGAGTAACTGCGGCAAGCTCGAAATCATGAACTGGGTAGTTCTCTTCATGAGCATGCAGTTCACATGAAGCATAAGCAATCACCTTGCGATCCTGCATAAGGAAACAACCTTTTCCTTGACGAGAAGCGTCACAGTATATGACGAAATCCATTTTCGTATTTGGAGGAGCAAGTACTGGAGCGGACGTCAGTTTGTCCTTGAGTGCGTGGAAACTTTCCTGACATTTATCAGTCCACTCATACTTAACACTTTTGTGAAGCAGGTTGGTTAAGGGCTTCGCAATCTTGGAGAAGTCCCGACGAATGGACGGCAATAGCTGGTGAGTCCGAGAAAACTTCTGACTTGCTTGACATTCTTCGGGGGAGTCTAGTCACGAATAGCTTGAATTCATTCGGGGTTGACTGCAATACCATCCTTGGAAATCACATGACCAAGGTAAGTCACTTTGTCTAGCCAGAATTCACATTTGGAATACTTCGCATAGAGTTTATGCTCCCGAAGCTTATCCAGTACAAGAGGAAGATGTTCGGCATGTTCCTCTTTATTCTTCGAAAATACCAGAATATCGTCCATATATACCACGAAAAATTTGTCGAGGTAGTCCATGAATATATAATTCATCAATTGAGAGAAGGTTGCTAGTGCATTGGTTAAGCCGAAGGACATGACGGTGTACTCGTATGATCCATAGCGAGTAACAAAGGCGGTCTTTGGAATATCCTCTTTGCGAACACGGATCTGGTGGTATCCCAATCTCAAGTCGAGCTTAGAGAATACGGTGGAACCAACAAGTTGATCATACAAATCATTTATCCGAGGCAGAGGATATTTGTTTTGGATAGTGGCCTGGTTGATAGGACGATAGTCTTGAACCAATCGATTTGTCAAATCCTTCTTCTTAACAAAGAGAGAAGGTGCTCCCCAAGCAGAGGAACTGGGAAGAATGAAACCCAGACGGAGCGAGTTGTCAATTTCTTGCTTAAGTTCAAGGAGTTCATGTGGTGGCATTTTATAAGGACGCTTAGCAATAGGAGTGGTAACGGGTACCAAGTCAATGACAAACTCGACAGCTCGAGCAGGGGGAATCCCTGGAAGTTCTTCTGGAAAGACATCTTGGAATTCTCGGACAAATGGAATGTTTTCAATCACTTCAATCGGCGACACATTTAATGCATTCAAGGCATATAGCCGTGCCTCAGCATTTCGGACGAGATGAGCATGGTTGCTTATTAATTCATCTGAAGGGTGTAGGAGGTGGACGGTCTTCATGGCACAAAGGACTGATGCCGTATGAGCTTTCAACCAGTCCGTCCCTAGTATGAGATCAATGTTGGAAGAACATAATAACATGGGAGAGGCAAAGAATTCCAATCCTTCAATTTCAATGGGGACATTGGAGCAGACCATGGAGGGTTGACATTGGCCCGAGGGGGTGCTTACCACTATTGGGACGTTCATATCTTCGTACTTAATGCCATGCATGAATGCAAAATTTTCTGACATAAAGGAATGTGATGCTGCTGTATCAAACTATACAGAAGTAGGTACTGAGTTAACGAGAAGTGTACCCATCACGGTAGCAGGTTGGTCTTGAGCTTGACCCATATCAATGTTGTTGGCCTGACCACGAACATAAGCAGGCTTAGCGTTGAAGTTGTGGTTCTGGTTGTTGGCACTGCCAGTTGAGGGAAGTGTTAGCTGATTCGGATTCTGCCTACGGTCTCTAGCACGGTGACCTGGACGGCCATTATTGAAGCACAACCTGTCTTCAGGACGGGAAGGACGAACTCGAGGCGGTGGAGCTGGGAGCCTGGCTGCCTAGGTGGTGGAGGAGGCAGGCGAGGTGCAGTATAGGATGGCCTCGGAGGAGGAGCAGGTGCATGGTACATGTTGTTGGGAATCCAGATCTTCCGCTTCTATGTAGATGAGCCCATGTCACGGTTGCGCTTGCTGCTATCCTTGTATTCCTGTAGACCAGTCTCAACCTGAATAGCCTTGTTCACCAGGGTGGAGAAATAAGCATAGTCCTGAACGAGGAGTGTCAGCTTGATATCAGGGTGGAGTCCTTCACGGAACTTCTCATGTGTGCGTGCATCAGTTGTAATGTCTTCTTCAGCATAGCGAGATAAGTCCAGAAATTCCTGCTGATAAGAATCCATAGTCTTGTTTCCTTGGACCAGGTTGCGGAACTCACGCTTCTTCCGGTCCATGATTCCCTCAGGAATGTAACGAGCACAGAAAGCAGCCTTGAACTCTGCCCAAGTGATGATAGTTCCATCGGGCTGAGAGCGCATGTGGCTGTCCCACCATTGAGCAGTTGGACCCTTTAGAAAGTAGGCGGAAAAGTTGACATAGCTCGCCAGGGGCACATCCTCATAATCCAGCTCATAAGAAATGTCACGGAGCCAGTCATCAACATCAAGAAGCTGAGTTGAGATGCGGTAGATTGCAGGGTTGAGGAGACAGAAGTCTTGCAGTGTCACGCCTTGCGGTTGGTTCGTGTTCGGCCTTTGGAACTGATCCATGAGCCCTTGCATAAACCGGCGGTTCAGCTCAAACTTTTGGATCATCCCCGCCATATACTCAGGAGGCGGGGGTGGTGCATCGTTGACAGGGGCACGCGAGCGGCCAGCTGGTCTAACCATCCTGTTAAATATTTAACAGGGGTAGTTTAGCTTAAAGTAATTGCAAAGGCATCGCACGCATACATGAGGTAATCAAGCATGATGAAAGGAAAATGCGATAGATACTTCATAGTAGTTGAGTTCTACATACAGACCCATACATAAGTTCGATTACAGACTAACGATTACAAACTCGAAATTTGGCGATAGCCTGGACGCATTAGACGATACCCTGGACTCACTAGGCGGCGTGCATGCACGTGGTGGAGGAGTACCACAACAAGATGTAGCGATAAGGCTACATCAACGTCGGAGAGGATGAAAGAATCATGGTAACTGGCGGTGATAGAAGGTAGGAACATGACCCTGTGTCCCGTTGTGACTCTGGTGAGGGCACCGCATCCAGTCGAGGAGCTGAAGTCCAAGTGCAGGGGTTCTACCCCCAACATCAGTCCACTCAAGAGCTGATGGTAGCTCTGTTCTGCTAGGCTCGCGGATGCGCATAGGGGGTACCCTCGGGCAGTATGATGGCTGTAGCTCTGTCAACGCGTCGTAAAGATGAGCGCGCGTAGCATACAGCTCCACAGTCAGAGCTCGAAAAGCACGATCCAGTGCCTTAGTGTACTGCACCAGAAACGGTGCGTCGTAGCGACGCGTCACGTAGGGGGCGCCGACAGCGACGTAGGAACGGTCGCTGCGCTCCCGAACGTCAAAAGCGTAGGCGGTGAGATCAGACCCAGTCTCTTCCCCAGCACGAGCATGCAGGATGTATCTGAAACGGCTCTCCTCCGGGTGAGGGTACGCTCCACGGAGGCGGGTGATAGCGATGTAGGCCGCATCGTGGACGACCATCTTGACCGACACTCCAATACCATAAAAGACGTGGCGCTCGAGGGTCTTGCCGGCCATCTGGTCGAAGATGCGAACCTCAGCCTGGTACTGGTACTGCTTGTACTCGCGGAAATCCTCGAACACAATGTACTCGGGGTACCAGCGATATCCCAGCCTGGTCAGGAGGTCGACCAAAATGGCCGGGAACCCAGTCATCTTAGTGGCCTGTGTCAGGCGCACGTGCTGTCTTGCGGGCCGCATCTGAAAATAAGATTGACGGATGTCAAATGACAGTGTGTGTAATATATATTCAGGAGAAAAGAGTGTGTGTGTAATATATAGTCCAGCGCTCCGGGTCGATGTGATTCCGAGAACCTAATGTTAGAGTTAGTAAAATCTTTGACCTGAAAGAGAAGAGAGAGTAGATCCCAGAGTATAGGAAAGGAGTAAAAGACACTAATGCCACCCAATTGAGATGCGGGCCCGTAAGCCACAACATCAATGTTAGTAAAGTTTTTCAAACACTAGACTCAACTTCGGCCAAGGAGTTGGAAAGGTGGCTACCTACAGGGAGTCGGCTCTGATACCAACTTGTAATGCCCTCGGTTTAATTGTATGCTAATCATACACGCAAATGCGTATGATCAAACCCAAGGACTGACGGGAATATATCACAACACAACTCTAGACACAAATAAAACAACATCAGCTTGATATTACAAGCCTGGGGCCTCGAGGGCTAGAATACGAAAGCTCGATAAACACACGAGTCAGCGGAAGCAACAATATCCGAGTACAGACATAAAACATGGGGTGCCTTAGAGAAGGCTAGAACAAAAGATACAATGATCGAACGAGGTGAGGCCTCCTGCCTGGGAACCTCCTAAACTACTCCTGATCACGAGCGGCCTCCACGTAGTAGTAGGCATCGTCGGGGTGGCAGTTGTCATCGGCGGGGACCTCCATCTCCTGGGCTCCATCGTCTGGTCGCAGCAAACGGATCAAGGGGACAAGGGGGGAGCAAAGCAGCGATGAGTACTCATCCAAAGTACTCGCAAGTCTTACATCAGAACTATTCTAAAAATGCATCAGTATCAAAGAAGGGGAGGTGGTTATTTGTGGACTCACTGCAACAATGAGAGAATAGGGGGAGAAGGCCTAGTCCTATCGAAGACTAGCATCTTCAGGGTCTTGCAGCAATACACGAGAGTAGAACAGGGTGGGTAACACGAATTATGTAGTCATATTGTTGCAGCATTATTAAAGTGAGGTCACGCCTAGAGATCCTCCCTCGACTCCCTGCGAGGAAGCAATCCTGAGGCAACTAATTCTAGTTAAGTAACAATTGTAGTTGTATAAGATCAACGGACAACTCCAAATCGTCCTGTAACCGTGGACACGGCTATTCGAGTAGTTAATTTTCATCCCTGCAGGGGTGCACCACATGTCCCGACGCGCTCGATAACACTCTGGCCGAACACACTTTTCTGGGTCCTGCCCGGCCTCGGAATATCGACACGTCGCAGCCTCACCTAAGACTAATCAGAGAGGCCAGCCCGCCGGTCTAAATCCTAAGTGCAAAGGGTTCATGGGCCCAGTTCCCCTCCATGCTCCTGCACGATGCGAGGGCGGCCGACATCAGTCCTAGCATCCCTTAATCACAAGCGCAATGCATATCGGGACCACTCGGGTGCGCGCCACAATGTTGTTGACATCAGAAAAGCCTCGGCTGATACCGCGACACCGAGTACCCATAATTCTTCCCACGCAAATGGTTAGTGCGAAAAGGTCTCCGACCAACCCAGATCAAATACCCAAATCCATTAACATTTTAATTCGGCCAACGACACAGTCTCACGGGAATCCACCCATCTTACATCTAATCACCAATGATCCGAGTAACATGGTCGAGTAACTGTGTGGTTGTAACATCGGGGGGGGGGGGGAATCCGAGGTATCACCCTTGTTGGATTCCGAACGATGTATCCGTCAAGGTGGGCTTAGAGGAATCACCCTCAGGGGTCCCACACTTGAGGGGTTGCACGACAGAGGCATCGTCGGGAATGTGGAAAGATGAATCACCCTCGATAACCACGACCGACTAGCTATACTACAGAGATATTATCACGGGTACTTAGCAAGGTGTCACCCTCGGTAGCCAATAGTATCTGTGTAGAGTCGTACAACTAAGGGGGTGTATGTGATGTGTCGGGTCTGGCTCGTCGATCAGGGATCGAGATTTGAAAACAAGCGGGGCAACTGAACTACGGGGTGAGAGGGGATGACCGCTCCACCTATACTAAACAGATTAATGTACATGACTCAAAGTAGCAGTTCATAAAAAATAGGCTATGCATTAGATATAGGAGCTAACTACAACAATAGCAAAATAGTAATGCAAGCAGTAGGAAGGAAGACATAGACGATATAGGAATGATCAAGGGGGTTTGTTTGCCTTGCTGCACTACGGCAAAGGACTGATCGCAGGGTCGTAGATGTACCCGACAGCAGCGTAAGTCTCGGGGTCTACTGGTAAGAAGAGGGGGAAGAAACAATAAATAATAGCAACGGTGCAACACAATGCATGACATGGCAAGATGCAGGCTAGACATGAGCTAAAGCAGCAACATCCGTCATAGACGGGTCGGAAGAATATCTGACGATATTTTCCGGGTCTCGGGCTACTACCGGTTAGAATAGAAACGATGGAAATGTTCCATGTTTGCTATGCTAGGGACGCGTGACAAACGAATGGATCGTGTATCCGGGTTCGTCTCGTTCTGTTGATCAACTTTCATGTTGAATTTTTTTTATCCGACTTACGGATTATTTAATATTAATTTTTAAAGTTTTATTCAATAATTAGGAATTGAAAACAGATTTAAATAATTTGATAAAAATGATATTATGACATCAGCATGATGTCATGCTGACATCAACAGTTGACTGGTCAACTCACGAGTGGGTCCCGAGCATCCTAGACACAAGTTTTAATTAAGATTAAATAGTAATTAATCAGATTAATTTAGTGGGGGACCCACGTGTCATACTCTAATTATTCTAATTACCCAATTAGTTAATTAAATAATATATCTATTTATTTATTTAATAAAAAACATTATTTTTATTTTTATATTTTAATGTTTCACATTTCTTAAAAGAGGTTGTGGGGCCTCTCTGTCATAGACAGCGGGGTGAGTTGGCCCCACCGATAAGTGGATTAGGCCACATACACATATTTACCCACAGATACATATCCATACAAATAATGTATTCCGCCATATACCGACATACACAAATACATACATACGTGCATCTCATACATACAAAATACGTTCGACATTTATACATACACACATACGCAATACAACATTTATTTTTATTTCTTTCTATCTCATCTCACAACTCCCATTTGTGTGTTAATAGAGGCTCAACTTCACACAGAGAGAGCTATATCTCTAAGATCACCTACACGAACCTAATGGCGTCGGATCGGAACGCCGTTTGCCAGAATGGAACCGGGACGGCGCGAGGAAGGAGATGGTGGGAGGAGCTCGTGGAGGGGCTCACCGACGTTGACGAGAGGGCCCGGTGAAGCCGGAGTTCTCGTGAGGCGGAGGTGACGGCGAGGAAGAGGACGAAGCGGTGACGGTGGCGACGCGGTTCCGGTGAGAACGGTCGTCGGAGAGGCCTCCCGGAGGGGGCCGACCGGCGTGACGGGCAAAGGGGGGGAGGCAGACGGCAAAGAGAGGAGGCCTGCCGTTAACACTTAACGGGGACGTTGCAATATATGCCGTCCCACTTATTTTGCCGTCTGCCCCTCATGGCAAAGATTCTTTGCCGTCCTCTTTGTGAAAGCAGACGGCAAAGAGCCTCTTCACCGGATTTTTTTTACCGTCTACTTTGCCATGAGGGGGCAGACGGCAAAGCCTTTGCCGTCCGTGGTTGCCCCCTTTGCCGTCCGCCTTGGCAGACGGAAATTTCTGAATTTCAGTAGTGTGGTCGGAGTGATGTGTGTTCACTCTCGTGATGGGGCCGTGCCAGGTAGGGCGACTATGCCGTTTTTACGTGTTCCAGGCACACCGTTGGTCCCCGCATGGATGACACTGTCTAGAGTCGGTACTCGTAAGACGTACATCATGTGGGTTGGGTACCAATCGAGTTGACCTCTTTGTCTTGTATCGTCAGGGGAAAGGTGTTGATCGGGTACTTACCTCGGGTATGTTATATACCGCGAGTCGTGGATGACACGGAAGTTTCCTGGATCTCGTGGGTCCAGCGTACTACATGTCGTGGTTTTTTCACGGCAGATGTCCTCGTGAAAGGACTTAGTAGTGGAGCCATCGCACCTTTGTGGCGACTCAAAGGGGTTAAGCGGGAGAGACACGGCGATTTACCCAGGTTCGGCCCCTCTGAAGAGGTAATAGCCTACTCCTGCTTTGGTTTGTATTGATATGGATTCGATTACAAGGGAGGCGTAACTCGCCTAAACCTAGCACTCGATGATTTCTAACCCTCTCCTCTGTCCCCTGGCACTCGCCTTTATATTCAGGTCGATCCCCTAGGGTTTACAAGGATTCTTTCCTTCCTACAACTCGTGACCCCTGCGGTCTCTAAGTCGCCATCTTCCGAAGCTTGGAGACCTTCCAAGAGCCACAACCGTCATACAACCTTGATTCGGCCACAACGAGGCCCAACAAATGTTTGGGTGAATCGCCCAATGGATGACCCGGCCCAACTAGAGCGGGTCATCCACTCGTAATATCACCAACATTAGGCCCCAAATTTACTTGAACCTTTTAGCTTCATGCCAATATTTTTTCTGCATTGAAGGCGATTCATCCCTCATTTTTCTTCATATGTCAAAAATCGTACACCCGCCATTGGGCACTGAAAATCCCTTAAGTCGCCAAACCATTACTGATTGGACTCTTCTTACTCCTGGATTTTTGGGAAGATAGCCAAAACTCCAACGGATCTTTTAGCGCATCATTTATCCTGAAAATTTTGGTGCACATTTATAGAGAATCTTTTATTGCCCGGCGGTTCCCGCTCATGGTGCCTCGATTCTTGCACGTGCCTCAATAAATAGGCCGGGGGGGAAGAACTGTTGCTTCTCACCTACGAGTCCCGTCACCTTCCTCCCCACGGGCACAGCGAGAAAACCGCATTGCCCCAAGGAATCCGCCGCCGACCGTGCCTTCGGCCTTCACGCGAGGAGCTCCGGTGCCGCTTGTGAGCTTTCGCCATCGTCCACCCTCGCGCCGCAATCAACATATCCATCATCGGCATCGTCGATAGCATCACCGTCGGCCACCTCGCCGTTCACTTCGAATCTTGCCGCCGCCGGAAACTTCTCTGCTCGAGGGGACGCCCGCGCTTCTCCAGCGAACCCCATCTCCGTCAACTCTTCTCTCTCGACAACACGAGGTTAGGCTTCTGCCTATCTTTAAGAGTAGATTTACTTCCTGTTCGAGCTTCCGCCATTGCCGTGTTCTTGAAGCTCGTTGCATATAGATGCTATCTGCTTCGAATCGATTAACACGAGTGTCGGTAGAATAGCTTAATACCCCGAATACTTTCACTTATCCGATGTACTTGTGAATCCTTGGACACAACGTCTCCACCAAACGAGGGGCATCACTTGATAATCAACTATTCGTGCCCAGTTATATTCCGTAGGTTTTCACATTTGTCTGGTAGATCCACTCCTTATTTACTGTTTGTGGAAAGTTGTTTGTAGTCTTCACCCCCTAGCGCTTCAGGAGGAAAACGACTTTACCATTCTCAGAGCGTAGCCTTTCGGAATAACCATACTTCCATAAGCCGCCATAATAACCCAACTCGGCCCTTTGGACTGGCGGGTTAAATCTTTCTTTAATCAAAGTATTCGGCGGGTTAAATGAACCGATTCCATCCCATATAGTAGGTGTCCAAGATATGTAATATCATACTTTTACTTACTTGTAGCATGGGCGCCGTCTTCAAGAGTGACTGGCTTCCTACCAAGGTTGATGACGCTGTTTTAGCCAATTATGTGAAAGCGGGCTGTTTGGATTCTCAAGATGCCATTGGCTGGCGCACCGGGTTAGGAGAAGATCTCCCTAACCCCAGAGAAGGGGAAATAGTAGTTTTTGTTGAACACCTGGAACGAGGTTTTAAGCCGCCCGGATCGAAATTTCTTAGGGACGCTTTGACCTTTATGAACGTCCGACTCGAGGATCTGGGACCCAACTCCATAAGCAAGTTGAGCCAATTCCAAGTTCTTTGTGAAGCTTATCTGCGGATCGAGCCTTATGTCCCCCTATTTTGGTATTTTTTCCATCTGATTCGCCAGACGGAATTCCACAGTGGCCCCAGTTTGGAACTCGGCGGCGTCAACATCCAGCGCCGTAGGGATAGTCTGTTCCCGTCACTCACCATGCCTAGCCATCCCAAGGGCTGGGGCGAGTCTTGGTTTCATTGTCAAGAGACGTCTCCTGCTGGTGAGAACAAGCTTCTGGGTTACAGGCCAACTCGCCTTCCGGTCAACTTCAAGCTCCCAGACAAGCTTACCGAGGAAGAGGAGTCGTAGTTCATCCCAATACTATCTGAGCTAAGATCCCTGACAAACAATGGTCTTACCGGGGTCGACCTAATCCGCTGCTGGGTTGAATGGCGTATTCTCCCTCTGAGCCACCGAGATGGTCTGATGTGTGAGTTTGACGGCACCCTGGATCATCCTCAATGCTACTTTCACACAACTTTAACGGAAAAGGACATTGTTACCATCATCAAAAAATTGATTGGCGAACCTGCGGGAAAATGCGGCCAAATCGGCCTTAACCCGTTTTGCAAAATTAACCCGACGCCCAAGGTAACCAAACCTGACTCGCCCTCGGTATTTATCCCTTATGCTTTACTGCTATCGTGGTTTCGTAATATATACCATTTCAGAAAGGCGATAAGTTCTGGTCCAGGAGACCCAAAAAGCAAGCCATGAAAAATGTCAAGTCGCCTTCTAAGAAAGCCAAGGGTAAAGGAAAATCTGTTGCGGCTGAGCCATCCGAAGTCGACGAATCTCAAGTCGACGATGCACTTTCAGAGGTACAAATCCGTCCTCTTTTCACTCGCCACCTGTCACTATTTAACCTTTTATTTACATCTTTCCCTTTCCCTGAAATAGAATGAGGATAACGAAAGCCAAGAAGACTCTGTTGAGGTAATTTCTTTTTCCTCCGATTCATCTCCTTCTCCACCTAAGCCAGCCACGCGAATTTGTGGGAAAGTTCCCTTCTCTCATCCAAATGCTTATCTTGACCCGATTTTCCTACTGAAGAAAGCACAACACGCCTCAAATCGGAATTCGCGAAGTCACTCTGGCGCCCTGGTATCCGGCCTACCGGCAACAAACAAAAGAAAACCAAGCGAGGTACTCTTTATGAATAGCCATTCTCCATTTCTCTTTGGGTCACACTTGTAACCCGCCTGTATGATTGACATATAACTCTTTTGCAGAATTCTCCTCCTACCTCGGGCGACTCAGTGATGTCAACACTTCCGCCAATGATTCGAGTTCCGGGGTAAGTCTTTTGATAATCTTGTCGTGACCTTTAAGAATAATGAACTTTCCAATTCCTTAACGTGCTTATTCTCCTTTTTTGCAGGGCACAAGCCAAGAAGAGGAAAACTAGCAGATCAACTCCTGACGCAGCTCCAGACCCCATGAGGAAAACAACTCCATCTCCGGATCAAGCTGAGCCCGCGACTCAAGTAGATCTCCCTGAGTCGCCGAGAGAAGCAATGGACGCCCCCAAGACGCCGAGCCCATTGACAACAACGGAAGACCCAGATGCCGTGGTTATTACTGGCTCTGGCTTTTCTAAATTGGCGGCGACAGTTTTGTCCAAACATGTAGCATCCTCCTCTCAGGCCATTCCCGAGTCTGGGCTCTCCAAGGCGAAACTTTTCGACTATGCAAATTTGGAGTTTAAGGAACTCTGTTCTGGCTTTGCAAGTCGCCTGGAGGCGAGCTATGAGATGGAGAAAAACCTGTTGAAGATGTTAAACAACAAACATGAGGTATATTTTGTTTATACTTATATTATTCCCATTAACCCCCAAGGGCCGGGTCATCAGTAAAAAGATGAGCCGGGTCTTCGAAAATTTAGAAAAACCTTCGCGACCAGTAACCCCCAAGGGCCGGGTCATCAGGAAAAAGATGAGCCGGGTCTTGAAAATTTTAGAAAAAGCTTCGCGACCAGTAACCCCCAAGGGCCGGGTCATCAGTAAAAAGATGAGCCGGGTCTTAATTTTTGTATAATTTCACCTGAAATAATTATACATTAGCCCCCAAGTGTCAGGGATATTGCTTTGTAGTAATTCTGAGACTTGCCCTTATTTTAAATTCAATAGGAACACCTTGCTCAGACCGAATCGGCGCTGGGCGATTTAAGAAAAAACTTAGCTGGACAACAAGACGCCCAAGCTAAGTCGGAGGAAAAATGTCAATTGGCCTTGACCGAACTGGTAAAACTCAAGGCCGAGTTAATAGAAGCTCAGGCTGAACAAAATGCCGCCTTGAAGAGGGCAGAGAAAGCTGAAGCTAGGCTGGCCACTGTACAACAGGAACTGTCCGGCTTAAAACGTCACATCTCCAACATGACGCAAGCCGTCTTTGGTAAGCCTTACTTAAATCTTCAACCTCATCCCCCTTTTTTTCTTATTTTTTTACTCATAATACTGATGTTAAGTCACTAATCATCATAATTCAGGTCCAAGAGCCACCAACCTGCAAGAAGACTGTGTGTTGATGCTGAAGGCGATTTATACGCTGACAGAGCAGCTGTCCACAGGCAGTGTGTTGACCGTCAAAGTTGTGATGGGTGCCAAGGAACCTATTACTTCCATCAAGAAGGTACTTGGATGCTTGTCTACACTTCCCCCCCAGATTGGCGAGTTAACTCGGTCAGCCGCCCGGAAAGGTGTTCTGACTGCCCTGAGTCGCTGCTTAGCATATGCTCCAGAGATTAACTTAGAAGAAGTAGCCGTTGGCTTCCCTCAGCTCAAGGACGATGGATCAGAATTTGTTGAAGAGGATTACCAAAAAGTCGTCAAGGATTCTCGACTGGCTGCAACTCAACTCGCCGCAAGCCTTGATTTAACAAAATACCAGGCGGCTTACGATAGCAGAAATAAGAAAGTCAGCCCGCCAACCTTCGTGACGACCAGCCTAACTCCTCAGCGGCCCAAGAACCCTTTCGACTTGGAAGCAGACTTGGCATCAATTCTGACCGACGAAGACGACTTTGCTGCTTTGGCCAGATGCAATTGAGTATTGGGCGACTTGCAAATCGAAGTTGGCCAGAGCTCACGCCAGGATGATCCCGAGGCGTTAGCGAAGTAAACTTTACTAAATTTGGCCTGCGAGCCATGTAATAGGTCCTTTTTCCGCAAGTGAGTACTGTTTTTGATGATACCTTCTGCGAGAACCCTTATATCGTCTTTAAGGCGATTTGAAATATTTGACCCGCCTTAATGCTTAATTCGCCAAGGATGGAACAATTCTTATCACCCTCCTGTCTTAAAGTTTGAAAACATCATATGTGAAAACAAACAAACTATGGATATTTTCAACAAGCATCATAAAGAAAAGGCTTAAAACCTTCAGGACTATGCCACAATAAAAAATAGTAATAGTAATTTCATCGGCTCATAAGGTCGCGACAGGGGGAGGCGAGTCAGAAAGCTCGTGCACCCACCCTAAATGCAGGTTTCGTCGGCTCATAAGGTCACGACAGGGGGAGGCGAGTCAGACAGCTCGTGCACCCACCCTAAATGCAGGTTTCGTCGGCTCATAAGGTCGCGACAGGGGGAGGCGAGTCAGAAAGCTCGTGCACCCACCCTAAATGCAGGTTTCGTCGGCTCATAAGGTCGCGACAGGGGGAGGCGAGTAGAAAAGCTCGTGCACCCACCCTAAATGCAGGTTTCGTCGGCTCATAAGGTCGCGACAGGGGGAGGCGAGTCGGAAACCTCGTGCACCCACCCTAAATGCAGGTTTCGTCGGCTCATAAGGTCGCGACAGGTGGAGGCGAGTCAGAAAGCTCGTGCACCCACCCTAAATGCAGGTTTCGTCGGCTCATAAGGTCGCGACAGGGGGAGGCGAGTCAGAAAACTCGTGCACCCACTCTAAATGCAGGTTTCGTTGGCATATAAGGTCGCGACAGGGGGAGGCGAGTCAGAAAGCTCGTGCACCCACCCTAAATGCAGATTCTGTCGACTCGTATGGTCGCAACAGGATGACACAATTTGCTTTTTAATAGAGAAGCCCCCAAGTCTAGGAATATTTTATTACTTCATAATGAAACTGAAAAACATACAAAGTGTAAATCTTAAGAGCTTAAGTGTAGTAAGGCCGCAAATGGGCAATATTCCAGGGGCGAGTTGACTGAGCCTCTGTGGTCGGTCGATTAGGCCGAAGATCCACTAAATAATAAGAGCCATTGCGGAGGTTCTTGCTGACGACGAACGGCCCTTCCCAAGGGGGTGACAACTTGTGCATGCCTGCTCGATCTTGTATTAGACGAAGTACTAAGTCGCCTTCCTGAAAGGTCCGACTCTTAACTCGGCGACTATGATAACGCCGCAGATCTTGGTGGTAGATAGCCGAACGGGCCGCCGCCAGGTCACGCGCCTCCTCCAAGGCATCCAAAGAATCTTGACGCGCCAGCTCATTATCTTGCTCCACATATGCGGAGACTCTAAGGGAGTCATGCCTTATGTCCGTAGGAAGAACAGCCTCTGCTCCATAGACCAAAAAGAAAGGGGTGAATCCCGTGGACCGGTTCGGGGTAGTCCGGATACTCCACAGTACCGAAGGTAACTCTTCAACCCAACACCCTGGAGTCCTTTCCAGGGGAACCATGAGTCGGGGCTTGATCCCTCGCAAGACCTCCTGATTCGCCCGTTCTGCTTGCCCGTTAGATTGCGGGTAAGCAACCGCAGAAATATCAAGTCGGATATGTTCTCGACGACAAAAATCCTGCATCGCCCCTTGGGACAAGTTAGTACCATTATCAGTAATAATGCTGTGCGGATATCCAAACCGGAAAATCAGCTTCTTAAAAAATTTGATCGTTGTCTCCGCATCGCAAGCTCCAACAGGTTCCGCCTCAACCCACTTGGTGAATTTATCAACCGCCACCAATAGGTGGGTCTTCTTGTTGGAGGACATTTTATAGGGACCAACCATGTCCAGCCCCCAAACTGCGAAAGGCTAAGTAATGGGAATCATTCTCAATTCTTGAGCCGGCACATGAGCCTGCCTCCCATAACGTTGGCACCCTTCGCACCGACGAACTATGTCTTCTACATCAGCATGAGCCGTCAGCCAAAAGAAACCATGACGAAAAGCCTTTGATACCAAAGAACATGACCCGGCGTGATGTCCACAGTCTCCGGAATGAATGTCATTTAGGATCGCGCATCCTTCTTCGGGGGAGACACATCGCTGAAAAACCCCAGAAGCGCTCCGTTTATACAATTCGCCATTAATGATGACCATGGATTTGCTGCGCCGAACGATTTGGCGAGCCAAAACTTCGTCGGTGGGTAACTCGCCGCGAGTGGGATAAGCCAGATAAGGGAGAACCCAATACGGAATGACATGGAGAGCTGCCACGAGCTGAGACTCGGGATCTGGTATCACCAATTCCTCCTCTGAGGGTAAGACCACGGATGGCTTATGCAGGATATCCAGAGAAACATTAGGGGGAACCGGTTTTCTCTGTGAGCCGAGTCGCGAGAGGGCGTGAACTGCCTCGTTGAGTCGCCGATTAATATGGTCCACCTGATAGCCATGAAAATAACCCGCTACGTCAGACACAACCCGTCTGTAAGCCGCCATCATGGGATCCCGAGAGTCCCAGGTACCCGAAACTTGTTGCGCCACCAAATCGGAATCGCCAAAACACCTGACTCGTGTTAGGTTCATCTCTTTCGCGAGTCATAAGCCATGAAGCAAAGCTTCATATTCCACCGCATTATTAGTGCAGGGAAACATGAGTCGGAGAACGTAACAGAACTTATCTCCTTGAGGGAATACTAGAACCACACCAGCCCCCGAGCCTTCCAGCTGCCTAGATCCATCAAAGTAAATAGTCCAGTAGGTAAGGTCAGGCCGGTCTTCCGGAACCTGTAGCTCGGTCCAGTCGTTAACGAAATCAACTAGTGCCTAGGATTTGATAGCTGTGCGGGGAGTATACTGTATGTGATGAGACCCAAGCTCTATCGCCCATTTGGCGATTCACCCTGTTTCCTCCCGATTCTGGATAATGTCACCAAGGGGAGCAGAACTTACCACTCTGATCGGGTGCTCCTAGAAGTAATGCTTAAGTTTTCGACTCGCCATAAACACCCCATAGACCAGTTTCTGCCAATGCGGGTATCGCTGTTTGGAAAGAGTTAACACCTCGCTGATAAAATATACTGGGTGTTGCACTGGGTATTCCTTCCCTTCTTCCTTTCTTTCAACGACCACAGCCACACTTACTGCCATGGAATTCGCCGCGATATACAAAAGCATAGGCTCCTTTTCAGTCGGGGCTGCCAGGACCGGCGGGTTAACCAATTGCCGTTTTAGGGCCTCAAGCGCCTGGTCTGCCTCATTTGTCCACACGAATCGGTCAGACTTCCTTAATAATTGATAAAGAGGAATCGCCTTTTCCCATAGGTGACTCACAAAACGACTTAAAGCCGCAATGCGACCCGCCAGCCGTTGAACTTGATTAACATTCGCAGGCTTTTCGAGGGAGGTAACCGCTTCGATCTTGTCCGGGTTAGCCTCGATGCCGCGCTCTGATACCAAGAAACCCAGCAATTTTCCTGCACGTAATACACCAAAAACACACTTGTAGGGTTTAACTTCATCTGATATACCCGTAAATTATTAAAAGTCTCCTTAAGGTCTTCAAGTAGTGTCTCCCCCTGGCGGGTCTTGATCACAATATCGTCGACATAGGCATGGACGTTCCGACGAATTTGGCTATGAGGACAATTCTGGATACAACGTTGATAAGTCGCCCCATGCTTTTGAGTCCGAAAGGCATGGACACATAGCAAAAGGCCCCGAAGGGGGTTATGAAGGCCGTCTTCTCCTGATCTTCCACGGCCATCTTGATCTGGTGATATCCTGAATAGGCGTCCAGAAAACACAATCATTCGCATCCCGCCACTGAGTCAATGATTTGATCGATGCGGGGAAGAGCGAAAGGATCTTTGGGACAAGCCCTGTTGAGGTCTGTATAGTCAATGCACATACAGAAAGTGCCATTCTTCTTTGAGTACCAACACCGTGTTAGCCAGCCATTTGGGGTGAAAAACTTCCACGATGAACCCGGCGGCTAAAAGGCGAGCGACTTCTTCTCCAATCGCCTTTTTTTTCCTCGTTGAATCTGCGAAGGTACTGTTGGATAGGTTTGCATTTTGGGTCAACGTTAAGATGGTGCTCAGCGAATTCTCTCGGTACACCGGGCATGTCAGAAGGTTTCCATGGGAAGATGTCCCGATTCTCACGGATGAATTCGATGAGCACGCTTTCCTATTTGGGATCGAGACCCGTCCCAATGGTGAACTGCTTGGATGAATCGCCAGGCAAGAAATCGATTGTCTTAGTGTCATCCGTCGGTCTGAACTTGAGGGGCGACTCAGCATCTGTAGTCGGCTTCTTGAGTGGTGACATGTCAGCCGGGTCAACATTGGCCCGAAGGTGCCTGAGCTCTTCCGTCGCACAGGAGACTTCCGCATAAGCCGCATCCCCTTCTTCACATTCCTTTGCGAACCTTCTATCTCCAACCGTGATGGGTCCTTTAGGACCAGGCATTTTGAGCTTGAGGTAGACGTAGCACGGGCGGGCCATGAAGCGGGCGTAAGCCGATCGCCCGAACAGTGCATGGTATGGGCTTTTCAGCTTGACCACCTCGAAGATTAGAGATTCCGACCTGTAATTTTGCGCAGTTCCAAATGCTACTGAGAGCCTGACCCGGCCTATGGGATAAGCCGACTTGCCCGGGACAATTCCGTGGAAGACCGTGGTCGAAGGCATCAAGTCTTTCTCCAATAGATTCATCCTCTGGAAGGTGTCAAAGTATAGGATATTGATGCTGCTGCCACCATCCATTAATACCTTTGATAGGGTGTAACCGCCAACTTGGGGAGCCACGACTAATGCCAGGTCGCCTGGGTTATCTATTCTTGGTGGGTGATCCTCCCTGCTCCATGTTATGGTCTGCTCGGACCAGTGGAGATATCTGGGAATCGCTGGCTCAGTTACACTGTACGCCCTGTGACTTACCTTTTTATCACGCCTGCAAGCATTAGTGGTGAAAACGTGGTACTGCCCATTACTTAGCTGTTTGGAATTGCTGCGGAAGCCCCCATTGTCATCCTGGTCCTGTGGAGCCCCCTTGTTGGGGCGGCTGCTGGAAAACTCCCGGCGGGTTGTACCGCCGCTGGTGGTGCACCGGATACTGGCCGCCGCCTGGTTGCGGGCCTCCCTAAGCCCCCTGTTCGGGAATGCCAACGAAGGGGTTCTGCCTTTGGTTGGGCGCGGCGAGTTGGTCCTGGCGCCGGTTTGGATCTTCGTTTTGGCTCTTCTTGATTGCCTCCGCCCGAAATTCTCGCATCACGAAACAGTTTTCCCAAGAATGACTCGCCGGGCCGTCGGCCGTGATGTGGTGCGGGCAAGGGCCCTTGAGCAACTCTTCATAGTTACGCGGCCTTTTCCCACTGAAGCCTCGGTTCTTATTTTTGCCATCATTAGCATTGGTGTTGGCGACCAAGTCCGAGAGCTCCTCCTGCGGTCTACGCTTGCCATTGGTCCCCTGATTGTGACGGTTGCGTCCCTGGAAACGGGTATGGTTTTTGGACGACTCCCCCTTTTTGGGCGAGTTAGCCTTGCCATCCTCGCCGGGATCCTTAGTATCATCGGCCTCGGCATACCTAGTGAGGGTGTCCATTAGTTCGCCCATGTCTTGGACCTTCCGTTTGAGTCGCCCCAACTTCTGTACTAAGGGCTCGTAATGACAATTGTGATCGAGGATGAGCACAGCTTGAGCCGCCGTAATACCATCTGACGAATGAATAATTTCTGCCACCCGCCGCGACCAATGGTGGGCCGATTCGTCCGGGCGTTGAACACAGTGTTGTAGATCGACAACCGTCATTGGACGTTTGCAGGTTCCCCGAAAGTTTTTGATGAAACGCTCTTTTAACTCGGCCCAGGACTGGATGGAATTGGGAGGCAAATTTTTCAACCAGGTGCGTGCCGACCCCTCGAGCATCATAGTGAAGTATCGGGCGCAAACTGCCTCGTTTACGTCGAGCATGTCCATGGCAATCTCGTAACCCTCGATCCATGACGTTGGTTCGAGGTCTGGTGTATAATTAGGCACTTTCCTTGGTCCCTTAAAGTCTTTGGGCATCATTTCGTTTCGAAGGGCCGGGGATAAGCATGGTACCCCAACTCGCCCTCCGCCCCCTACGAGGGGGGCCGGGGCGTCCTGGATATTCGGGAGATCTCGGCCCGGCGGGTTCCGCTCGGGTGGGTTGTCCTGCGGGAAGTGTCGCGGCCCACTGTTTACGGCAGGCTGGTCCTCCGGCCTGCTCCTGGTATAGCTTGCCTGAGGGGTGGAGTGCAACCTCTCGAGGCTATGCGAGAACTGGGCGTTTTGAACCACCGCGGTTTTCAACATCTCGATGGCGTTCCTCGCTTCAATCTCAGCTGGGGTGTTGCCGTGAATCGGAAGGGACTCCAGGTGGCGAGTTGCGGCAAGAATGTTATCCACCGGGTTGGAGAAGTGGCCTTGAGGTGTCCGGAAACGAGGAATTTGACCCTCAATCGGCTGAACCGACGGGTTAGGTGGGCGGCCCGGTCCTCCTGCCGGGGAGCCTCCCATCCCGGGGGTTCGGGGAGTGTCGAACTGACGGGTTGGGTTGAGGTCATGGGGCAGGCGACCCTGGTGTCTCCGCTGATGGACGGCGTCGGACGCGCGCTGCCGTCTTTCGAGCCGCCAGTTGTCAGTGTTTAATCGCATACTTTCGGGTGTGATTTGGGCTTGTCGAGTCTCGATCCTGGCCGACTCCATCTCAGCATCCTGGTGGGCCTTTGCCACCGCCTCTTTGAGCTTTGTTAACTATGCGTTTATCTCCTCTTGGTTCTCTGGCGTGAGGGGAGTCGCCATTAGTCTCGTGATTTCCGCCGCTAAGTCCACCAGGACTGCGGACGCACTTCTGGATGTCCCGCCGGTCCCATCGCCTCCGGTAGGGTTTTGTGCGGGTTGAGTTGCCCCAGCCATGTAGATGGCGATCTGGCGGCGGGTTCGATCAAGGATTTCCGGATCCATGGCCAGCGACAAGCCTCCGAGACCGTCCCCATGGAGAGACCGGATGGAATCTGAATCGCCCATGGAAGACTCGTCGTCAGAGTTGACCGGGGTAACATCCTGAGTCGCCAAGTGTTCTGGTTCCTCCGATCCTTGCGTGAACCCCACAAAGACCGGGCGAGTTAAATTCTGTGTTATGACTGGGCGAACGTACCTGGCCGGCTCGACGATATCGGTGGAGATGTCCGGCTCAGGAACGGATGATCCGGTCATGCCGATGAAGATGTTGATCTTGCCGAAGGGGACCCTGTAGCCAGATTCGATAGAATTCGCTTCAGGTCTACATCGCTGGTTGTCGATGTAGGCTATCCCGCGGCGGCTCCGAGTCATGAGCGCCGTCGCGTAACTCCCAAACCCTGGTAGGGCTCCCTTTGAGAACTCAACTCCACCGTGCGTAGGCCCCACGGTGGGCGCCAACTGTCGTGGTTTTTTCACGGCAGATGTCCTCGTGAAAGGACTTAGTACTGGAACCATCGCACCTTGGTGGCGACTCAAAGGGGTTAAGCAGGAGAGACACGGCGATTTACCCAGGTTCGGCCCCTCTGAAGAGGTAATAGCCTACGTCCTGCTTTGGTGTGTATTGATATGGATTCGATTACAAGGAAGGCGTAACTCGCCTAAACCTAGCACTCGATGATTTCTAACACTCTCTTCTGTCCCCCGGGACTCGCCTTTATATACAGGTCGATCCCCTAGGGTTTACAAGGATTCTTTCCTTCTTACAACTCGTGACCCCTGCGGTCTCTAAGTCGCCATCTTCCGAAGCTTGGAGACCTTTCAAGAGCCACAACCGTCATACAACCTTGATTCGGCCACAACGAGGCCCAACTAAATGTTTGGGTGAATCGCCCAATGGATGACCCGGCCCAACTAGGGCGGGTCATCCACAGGTAATATCCCCAACACTACCTATGTAGAGTGTAAAACTATTCGAATAGCCATGTCCACGGTCAAGGATAGTTGGGTAATCCTGCTTAAACTACGTCCAGTCGTTTTCGCATAAACCAAGTGTGTGTGAGTCTGTGGTAAATGTTGTTAATATGAAACAGTTGATATGACCAAGTTTGATGACTTGGCGTATCGGGTGAACCCGGAGTATTCAGTCCTTGAAAGATATGTTGATATCCGTAACCTGTTCTTCTAATTACCATCTAGCTTATGTTCCATATCCATGAACAAGTTCATTTATAGTTAAGATGCTATCCACCAAAGCTGCAAATTACTTGTTATACTACCAATTGCATGGTTCATATCATGGGCTATTTGCGAGTACATTCAAACTACTCATTGGCTTGCCACTCGTTATTTCATTGACTAGGTATGAGAGAACGGGATATGGTGAAGAGTAACTTGGTGACGTTTCTGCGAGCTAGGACGCTTCCCAGTCAGAATGCCTGTAGGTTATGGCTGATGGCATGGGTTCACGCTTTCGACCAATATTTCCGCTATTGATCCTGTTTGGTGTGTTGGCCCTCAAGGCCCTACATATGTAAGACGTGACCGATAAGGTCATTTATTGTATGAAACAATATGTATGGATGTAAGACTCTTCATATTTAGTATATTTGTGTTCGGTGAGCATTGATCTCTGGGATCACCGAACACGTTCATTCGGCGATCTCGACTCGTAAGTCGGGGTCCCCACAATTATGGAGATATATCACACATCAAGTGAATTGTCCGCATCATGGGTTGCGTGCTAGTACATTCAACGTGCTCTTTGGCTTTCCACTGGTTATTTTATTTGACACACATGGAAGAACTGAAATGTGAAGAAGAATTCGTCATCGGAGACGGACACGCGAACTAGGATGCTTCCCAGTCAGAGTGCCTGTAGGTTAAGGCTGATGGCATGGGTTCACGCTTTCAACCAAGATTTCCGTTATTAGTCCGGTTGTCTTGATTGGCCTTTATGGCCCTATCTATGTAAGACTTGACCATGATGGTCATTATCTGTATCATACATTGTTCTTGGATGTAAGACTCTTATTATGCAGTATCAGTGTGTTTAGTGAGCATTGATCTCCAGTATCATTGTACACGTTCATTCGGTGGTCTCGACTCCATAGTCGGGATCCCCACAGAGTTGGTATTTGAGCGCTCCTGTCTTTAGGAAACTGATGACACACAAATATAGGGGATCAATCGTAGTCCGTTCGATAAGTAAGAGTGTTGAACACAACAAGGAGCAGAAGGATCTGACAAGTGGTTTTTAGCAAGGAAATATCTGCAAGCACTGAAATTGTCGGTAACAAGTGATTGTGTGGTGAGATGATTCGTAGCAAGCAACAAGTAAAAAAAGTACCAACAGTGCAGCAAAGTGGTCGAATCCCTTTTGTAGCAAGGGACAAGCCTGGAAAAAGTCTTATAGGAGGAAAAACGCTCCCGAGGACACACGGGAATTTCTATCATGCTAGTTTCATCATGTTCATATGATTCACCTTCGTTACTTTGATAGTTTGATATGTGGGTGGACCGGCGCTTGGGTCCTGCCCTTACTTGGACAAGCGTCCCACTTATGATTAACCCCTCTCGCAAGCATCCGCAACTACGAAAGAAGAATTAAGACAAAGTCTAAACATAACATTAAACTAGTGGATCCAATTCAGCCCCTTACGAAGTAACGCATAAACTAGGGTCTATGCTTCTGTCCCTCTAGCAACCCATCATCTACTTACTACTTCCCAATGCCTTCCTCTAGGCCGAAATAATGGTAATGTGTTATGTCGTCGATGTTCAGATAACACAACTAGAGGAAAAACAACATACAACATATCAAATTACCGAACGAATACCCAATTCACATGACTACTATTAGCATGACTTATCCCAAGTCCTCAAGAACAAAAGTAACTACTCACGAAGCATAATCATACTCATGACCACAGAGGTAATGAGTAGCATCAAGGATCTGAACATAAACTCGTCCACCAAATAATCCAACTGGCATCAACTACAAAGAGTAATCAACACTACTAGCAACCTTACAAGTACCAATCGGAGTCGCGAGACGGAAATTGGTTACATGTGATGAACTAGGGTTTGGAGTTGAGATGGTGCTGATCAAGATGTTGATGGTGACGAGTCCCCTCTGATGAGAGGAGTGTTGGTGATGACAATGGCGAAGAATTCCCCCTCCGGGAGGTAAGTTTCCCCCACAGGATCGTCCTGCCGGAGCTCTAGATTGGTTCTACTAAAGTTCCGCCTCGTGGCGGTGGAGAAACAATGAAAAAGCTCCTCCTTGATTTTTTCCTGGACGAAACCCTCCATATAGCAAAACAGGGGGGCCAGTGGGCCAGAGGACTGCCCACAAACCCCCATGGCGCGGCCTGGGGGGGGGGCCGCGTCGTGCAAGCTTGTGGGCACCCCCTGGTGCCCCTCTGGCACTTCTTCGGCCCAGTAATTTTGATAAATTGGGAAAAAATCCCCGCTGATTTTCACGGCGTTTGGAGTTGCGCAGAATAGGTACCTCAACTTTGCTCCACTTTCAGGCTAGAATTCCAGTTGCCGGTACTATCCGTCTTCATGTGAACCTTGCAAAATAAGAGAGAAAATGCATAAGAATTGTACCGTGAAGTGAAATAATAGCCAAAGAAGCAATATATATCAACATGAAAACATGATGCCAAATGGACGTATCAATTCCCCCAAGCTTAGACCTCGCTTGTCCTGAAGCGAAAGCCGAGCTCAATAAATATGTCCACATGTTTAGGGAGAGAGGTGTCGACAAAACTAGATACGAACATGCATGCATCATGATGAAGATCAGAAAAGCAATACCAACATATAATCTCTCATGCTAAAGTGATAATTCCTTCACAAAGTAAAGCATGGATCAAGAACCTTCCCGAGAAGTAACAACCGATAGCCTTTAGTCATTGAAGCAATTGCAATTTATCACAACATCAGGAAGATTCAAATAAGAGCTTGTAAAGCAACTCCACATACTCAATTATTCTTTCGTTCTGTACAATTGCTACAACTCACGTGGTACTCATGAGATCAAAGTATAAGCTGGACATAGAGAAATATAGGGGCTTATAGTTTTGCCTCCCAACTGCTTACCTCTAGGGTAATGTCAACTATAATAACTCATGAATACTTACCTCCAAGTTGACATATGAATACAGATCTTTCCCAAGCATGTGATGGTAGCCAAGACATAGGCAAAATAAGGAATTGGTGAAGATCACCATGACTCTTTCAGGGACAAAAAGTAAAGGTACAAGATAGGCCCTTCGCAAAGGGAAGCAGATGTTGTCATGCGCTTTTGAGGTTTGAATGTGTGTCCTCTTAGTGTGGAGGAACGTCACTTTATATTGCCTCCTGTGATAAAGAACTTTATTATGCAGTCTGTCGCTTTTATGTCTTCCTCATCACAGGTTCGTACAAAGCTTATTTTCCACACACTAATAGATCATACATATTAGAGAGCAATTTTTATTGCTTGCACCGATGACAACTTACTTGAGGGATCTTATTCAATCCATAGGTAGGTATGATGGACACTCATGGCAAAACTGGTTTGAAGGTTTATGGATGCACAAGTTGTATCTCTACTTTGTGCGGGAGGTTTGGCTAATATGAGGTGGAAGCAATCGTCACATGCTAAGGGATCTCTAATCATATAACATTGTTCAGAGCCAAGAAAACACAATCCATTACATTGTCTTCCTTGTCCAACATCAACTTTTAGGCATGCAATAGTTTGGTGAGTGTTCACAATCATAGATGGTGCCAGAGATGATATATTTATATGTGAAACTCTCCTTCTTTATCACATCCTATTAATTGCAACAATGACCAAGGTCTATGTTTGCCTACCCTCAACAAGCTTCATTCCTCATTCTTTTTATATGTGAAGCCGTCACTTCCCATAAGATCATTACTTGATCTTTCATGCTTTTGTTCTATTCTCACTCTTTCGATCATGGCAAGAGGAAAAGCCCTTCAACTAATACACTCTTTATTGTATGGCTCACGAGCAAGAATACATCGGGGCTGACACAAAGCAAAACTCAAGACTAGAACACCAAGACTTTTAAACTACTAGAGAAAAAGAGAAAACTTAAAAGGAAAAGTAAAACAAAGGTAAAGGCAAAAGATGTGATGGTGATACGATACCGGGGAAACTCCCCCAAGCTTGGCACAAGCCAAGGGGATTGCCCATACCAATGCTCAGTTGTCTTCCTTTGGTGGTGATGGTCGAGTTGTTGCAATCTTTGACTCCAAGAGGGCCATTAATCTTTGATTTATGCCTTGGAGATCTGGGATATGTTTTACCAGCAAAACAACTTCATGAGTGAGACAAGTATTGCGAGCACGAGTTGTTTCACAAAACCTCAAGAGTTCAATCACGGATGGAGACAGTAGGTGGAGGTAGGGTTGGAGGAAATCCACTCCTTCAACATCTTCCTTGTTGAGCACAGATTGCACTTCATCCCATGCCTGATCCTTCTCCTTAGCTTTGCCGTTCGTTTCTACACGACCTCCATGACCTCCATCCTTTTCAGATCAGCATGAACTTCTCCATAGATTCGAAGGAGGTTGTTCTCCCCCACAGATTCATGGGACGACATCTTGACCTAGATCTGCGGCAGAAAACAGGCTCGAAACGAAAAACAGAAGAAATCTGCGTGATGCAGGGTTCAGACCAAACGGAAGTATATATAATGATTTTTTCTAGACTAGAAGGAGTCCCCTGCACAGAACGGAGTCCGGGAGGCGAACGAGGTGGCCACAAGCCCTCACGGCGCAGCCAGGGGGTGGGTCCGCGCCGTGCAGGTTTGTCGTCTCCTCGCGCACTTTCCGGACTACTTCCAATTTTTATATTTTTTCAAATATTCCAGAACAGAGAAAATTTCCTATTGGAAAAGTTTTGGACTGTGTTTTCTTACCGAATCACATACCTCTTCGTTCTTGGAGTCTGAAACAGGCTTATAAATGTCCCTTAGGTATTCTTACGGAGTTATGGTATTGATGATATTGCTTTCAACATTTATGGGAGTACCTGAGATATAATGCTTGATTCTCTGCCCATTTACCACTCTCGGACAATTACCTTCCGTTTTGTTGATCTTGATAGCACCGGAGCGATATTCTTCCTCAACAACATAGGGACGTTCCCATTTAGATAGAAGCTTGCCTGCAAAGAATCTTAAACGAGAGTTATATAGCAAGACATAATCACCTACATTGAACTCACGCTTTTGTATATTCTTATCATGCCATCTTTTAACCTTCTTTTTGAACAGCTTGGCATTGTCATATGCCTGAGTTCTCCACTCATCAAGCGAGCTAATATCAAATAACCTCTTCTCACCGGCAAGTTTGAAATCAAAGTTGAGCTCTTTGATTGCCCAATAAGCTTTATGCTCTAGCTCAAGAGGTAAGTGACATGCTTTCCCATACACCATTTTGTACGGAGACATCCCATGGGATTCTTATAGGTAGTTCTATAAGCCCACAGTGCATCATCGAGCTTCTTAGACCAATTCTTTCTAGACATATTGACAGTCTTTTGTTGAATTAGTTTAATCTCTCTGTTGCTTAGCTCTACTTGACCACTGGACTGAGGGTGATAGGGAGACGCAATTCTATGGATGACATCGTACTTAGCAAGTGTTTTACGGAAAGCACCATGAATGAAGTGTGAACCACCGTCGGTCATTAGATATCTAGGGACTCCAAATCTAGGGAAGATAACTTCTTTGAGGACCTTGATGGAGGTGCTGTGATCAGCACTACTAGTGGGGATAACTTCTACCCAATTAGTGACGTAATCAACAACAACTAAGATGTGACTATACCCATTGGATTTTGGAAAAGGTCCCATATAATGAAAGCCTCAGACAACAAATGGTTCAATGACAAGTGAATAGTTCATAGGCATTTCCTGATGTTTGCTAATATTACCTATTCTCTGACATTTGTCACAAGGCAGGACAAACTTACGGGCATCCTTGAAGAGAGTGGGCCAATAGAAACCTGATTGCAATACCTTGTGTGCAGTTCTATCTCCCGCATGGTGTCCTCCATAGGCATCGGAGTGACACTTCTGTAGGATCTGTCCGTGTTCATGTTCAGGTACACAACGTCTAATAACACCATCTACTACTTCCTTATAAAGGTGAGGATCATCCCAGAAGTAATGTCTCAAGTCAAAGGAGAATTTATTCTTTTGCTGGTACGTAAAACTAGGTGGTATATATTTGGCAACGATATAGTTCGCATAATCAGCATACCACGGTGCACTACGTGAAGCATTGATGACATTCAGTTGCTCATCGGGAAAGCTATCATCAATAGGTTGTGGGTCATCAAGAACATTCTCCAACCTAGACAAGTTATGTGCTACTGGGTTATCAGCACCCTTTCTGTCGACAACGTGTAAATCAAATTCTTGTAGCAAGAGAATCCATCTGATAAGTCTTGGTTTAGCGTCCTTCTTCTCCATGAGGTACTTAATGGCAGCGTGGTCAGTGTGAATAATGACTTCGGAATCAACTATGTAAGACCTGAACTTCTCACACGCAAACACGAATGCTAAAAATTCGTTCTCCGTAGTGGCATAGTTTCTTTGGGCACTGTCTAGAGTTTTACTAGCATAGTGAATAACATTCAACTTCTTATCAACTCTTCGCCCTAGGATAGCACCAACAGCATAATCACTAGCATCACACAAGATTTCAAAAGGCAAGTTCCAATCAGGTGGTTGAACAATAGGTGCAGTTATCAAAGCCCTCTTAAGTATTTCGAAGTCTTCCTCAGAATTATCGTCAAAAACAAAAGGAATATCCTTTTGGAAGAGATTGGTAAGAGTCCTAGAAATCTTAGAGAAGTCTTTAATGAACCTTCTATAGAAACCAGCATGACCAAGGAAACTTCTTATCCCTTTGATATCTGTGGTGTATGGCATTTTCTTGATTGCATCAACCTTAGCCTTATAGACTTCAACACCTCTTTCCGAAAATTTATGTCCTAAGACGATGCCTTCATTAACCATAAAGTGGCACTTCTCCCAATTCAAGACAAGATTGGTGTCTTTACATCTCTCCAAGACTCGATCAAGGTTGCTGAGGTAATCATGAAAGGAAGACCCGTAAACGGAGAAGTCATCCATGAAAACCTCAACAATCTTTTCACAAAAGTCAGAGAATATAGCCATCATACATCTTTGAAAGGTGGCAGGTGCATTGCATAAGCCAAAAGGCATACGTCTATAAGCAAAGGTACCGAAAGGGCAGGTGAAAGTGGTTTTCTCCTGATCAGATTGTGCAACTGGTATTTGGGAGAAACCAGAATAACCGTCTAGAAAGCAGAAGTGTGTGTGTTTGGATAGCCTTTCTAGCATTTGGTCTATAAAAGGCAAAGGGTAATGATGTTTCCTAGTGGCTTTATTCAATTTCCTAAAATCGATCACCATCCTATAGCCAGTAATAATCCTTTGTGGGATTAATTCATCCTTATCATTAGGGACAACGGTAATGCCTCCCTTCTTAGGGACGCAATGCACCGGACTCACCCAATCACTATGAGCAACATGATAAATGATACCTGCTTCCAGGAGCTTTAGTATTTCTTTTCTTACTACTACTTTCATCTTAGGATTTAATCTCCTTTGATGATCAACAACTGGTTTGAAATGAGGATCGGTTTTGATCTTGTGCTGGCATAGAGTGGGACTAATGCCCTTAAGATCATCAAGAGTATATCCAAAAGCAGCATGGTGCTTCCTTAGAATTTTCAGCAACTTCTTTTCTTCATCCTCCGAGAGGCTAGCACTAATAATGACAGGATATATCTCCTTTTCATCAAGATAGGCATACTTAAGAGTATGAGGCAACTGTTTAATCTCGAACACAGGATCACCCTTTGGTGGGGGTGGATCCCCAAGCAGTTCAACAGGAAAATTATTCTTAAGGATAGGATATTGTTCTAAGACAACTCTATCTATTTCATCCATTTCATCCATATGCATATCATTTTCATGCTCAAGCAAGTATTTCTCTAAGGGATCAGTAGGATGCACGGCAATAGAGACTGAGGCAATAGTTTCATCCCTACTAGGCAACTCCTTTTCATGAGGGTGTCTACCAAACTTAGAGAAACTGAACTCATGTGACACATCTTCAAAGCCAACAGTGAAAATTTGCTTTTCACAGTCAATATGACCATTGACGGTATTGAGAAAAGGTCTACCAAATATGATGGGAGAAAAGCTATCTTGTGCGGTAGCAAGAACGAGGAAATCAGCAGGATACTTTGTTTTACCATACAAGACTTCAACATCGCTAACAATTCCCAGAGGGCAGATAGTATCTCTACTAGCAAGTTGAATAGTGACATCAACAGGCTCTATCTCAACAGTTGCAATCTCATCTTTGATTTCATTGTATAAGGTTTGAGGTATTGCACTAACACTAGCACCCACGTCACATAAACCATGATAACAATGATCTCCTATCTTAAAACAAACCACAGGCACGCCAACAACAGGCCTATGTTTGTCTCTAGTGTGAGGTTTAGCAATTCTAACAGCATCTTCACAGAAGTGAATATTATGTCCCTCAACTTCTTCAGACAGAATATCTTTGATAATAGCAATGATAGGTTCAACTCTAATTTTTTCAGGGGGTGTAGGTGTTCTAATGTAGACTCTATGTATCACAGTTGAAGCTTTAGAATGATCCTTTATCCTAACAGGGAAAGGTGGTTTCTCAATGTAAGAAGTGGGAACAACATGATCATTATAGGCAAGGTCTTTCTCTTCAACTGGAGTGGGTTTAACTACATTGACTTCTAAATGAGGATGATATTTAAACCACTTCTCTTTGGGGAGATCAATATGGGCAGAAAAGGTTTCACACGATGAAGCTACTATCTCAGAGTCAAGTCCATACTTAGCGCTAAAGTCACAAAAAGTATTTGTCTCAACAAAGGATTTAACGCAATCAAAAGTGAAATTCATACCTCACTCCTTACCTTCTTCAAACTCCCAATCTTCATAGTTGCGTTTAATTCTCTCCAATAAATTCCATTTGAAGTCAATATCTTTCTTCATAAAAGAACCGGTACAAGAAATGTCAAGCATGGTGCGATCATTATGAGAAAGCCGAGCATAGAAGTTCTGAATGATAATTTCTCTTGAGAGCTCATGATTGGGGCATGAATATAGCATTGATTTAAGCCTCCCCCAAGCTTGAGCGATGCTTTCTCTGTCACGAGGCCAAAAATTATAAATATAATTCCGATCACGATGTAGTAAATGCATTGGATAAAACTTTTGATGAAATTCCAATTTCAACCGATTGTAGTCCCATGATCCAATATCAGCAGATAGCCTATACCATGTCAATGCCCTATCCTTCAAAGATAAAGGGAAGACCTACTTCTTGACCTCATCCTCGGGCACATCTGCAAGCTTAAATAAATCACAAAACTCATCTACATAGATCAGATGCAAGTCTGGATGTGATGTTCCATCTCCTGTAAAAGGATTAGCCAGCAGTTTCTCAAGCATACCCGAAGGAAATTCAAAGAAAATATTTTCAGTAGGTGCAGCAGGTTGAGGAGCAACTCTTTGTGCTTCCGTTCGAGGTGAAGATACCCCGAACAAGCCCCTCAAAGGATTAGTATCCATAGTGACAAGTGACAATAAATTTCAGCACACTATATGAATGTTTCCTTACCAAGTTCCACTTACCAAAGGAGCTTCACTCCCCGGCAACGGCGCCAGAAAAGAATCTTGATGACCCACAAGTATAGGGGATCAGTCGTAGTCCTTTTGATAAGTAAGAGTGTCGAACCCAACGAGGAGCAGAAGGATCTGATAAGTGGTTTTCAGCAAGCAAATATCTACAAGCACTGAAATTGTCGGTAACAAGTGATTGGGTGGTGAGATGATTCATAGCAAGCAACAAGTAACAAAAGTAGCAACAGTGCAGCAAAGTGGCCCAATCCCTTTTGTAGCAAGGGACAAGCCTGGACAAAGTCTTATAGGAGGTAAAATGATCCCGAGGACACACGGGAATTTCTGTCATGCTAGTTTCATCATGTTCATATGATTCGCGTTCGTTACTTTGATAGTTTGATATGTGGGTGGACCGGCGCTTGGGTACAGCCCTTACTTGGACAAGAATACCATTTATGATTAACCCCTCTCGCAAGCATCCGCAACTACGAAAGAAGAATTAAGACAAAGTCTAACCATAGCATTAAACTAGTGGATCCAAATCAGCCACTTACGAAGTAACGCATAAACTAGGGTTTAAGCTTCTGTCACTCTAGCAACCCATCATCTAGTTACTACTTCCCAATGCCTTCCTCTAGGCCCAAATAATGGTGAAGTCTAATGTAGTCGACGTTCACATAACACCACGAGAGGAAAAACAACATACAACATATCAAATTACCGAACGAATACGAAATTCACATGACTACTTTTAGCATGACTTATCCCATGTCCCCAAGAACAAAAGTAACTACTCACAAAGCATAATCATATTCATGACCAGAGAGGTAATGATTAGCATCAAGGATCTTAACATAAAGTCTTCCACCAAATAATCTAACTAGCATATCTATAAAGAGTAATCAACACTATTAGCAACCTTACAAGTACCAATCGGAGTCGCGAGATGGAGATTGGTTACTAGTGATGAACTAGGGTTTGGAGATGAGATGGTGCTGATGAAGATGTTGATGGTGACGAGTCCCCTTCGATGAGAGGAGTGTTGGTGATGATGATGGCGATGATTTCCCCCTTCGGGAGGGAAGTTTCCCTGGCAGGATCGTCCTGCCGGAGCTCTAGATTGGTTCTGCTCAAGTTCCGCCTCGTGGCCGCGGAGAAACCATGAAAAAGTTCCTCCTTGATTTTTTCCTGAACGAAACCCACCATATAACAAAAGAGGGGGGACAATGGGCTAGTGGGCTGCCCACAAGCCCCCATGGCTTTGCCTGGGGGGGGGGTGGCCGTGGCGTGTAGTCTTGTGGGCACCCCCTGGTGCCCCTTTGGCACTTCTTTTGCCCGGTATTTTTGATAAATTGGGAAAAAATCCCCGTTGATTTTCACGGCATTTGGAGTCGCGCAGAATAGTACCGTGAAGTGAAATAACAGCCAAAGAAGCGATAAATATCAACATGAAAACATGATGCAAAATGGACGTATCAGAAACCTTAGGTAGCATCGACGTTAGATTGGACGAATAGCACACCTAGTCCTTACACTCTTGGTTTTATACACCCTTACCGCTTTCCTATACTATCCAAACCTTTTTCTGACACCTCTCCCGAAACCTTGTAGATGGCCATCGTACTTGAGACCCTTCTGGAATCCGGCTTTCCCCTACTTCTGTAGGACAACCTGGAGAAGTGTCGAGTGCGTCGAATGCTAGTTTACCTCTACCACGAGCATTGGGTCAATGCCATCACAAAGGAATACCACTTGGATGTGGTTGTGAAGGAAAATGACTCTCCGACTAGCTAGTTCTTTGAAGGGCCACACATGGAGACTCTGGTGTTGGCGGTTGAGACAACAGCGTGAAAAGCTCCCATTCACCTTCCCGTCATCCTCCCCGAGATGGCCAACGAGCCGGCTACCCGCCACTTGATTGTTGCTAAGGACGAGGTTGGCGGGAGTTCGACATTAACCCCATCCCAGAAGAGGGAAGACCGCTCAGGTACCAGCCCTACTTCAGCCTCTCTGCCGACAGCCTGGCTCACAACCTGATCAAGGAGTCAATGATGCTTCGCCAAGAATGCCATTGTGTCCACGCACTACTCCGCCAAGAGAAGATGAAGACGAGCAAGACCAAGAAGGATGGAGCACCCGGAGAACAACCTGCTGTCACATACAAAGGAGGAAAACCACCACTTAAGATCACCCCTATTCAAAGTCGTTGCATGAGTGCCAGGGAGTACAGAGATCTCTTCACCGCTCCCGCGACGAAGCGTCATCGTGATAAATATCCTCAATCCCCCGCACCCTCGACGGGAGTTGATGCCCCACACAGATGATGACCAGGAGGAAGACCCCGATGAGCATGAATACGACACCGAGAAATCCGCCGCTTAAGTCCAAGGACCTTAAAATAGGACAAGCTAGGAGTTCCTATGCGAAGTCAGGTCCGTGTAATGGTTCATATGAAACCGTGTGTGCTTGATTTGTGTTTTTCTGTGGTGTCTAGATGCAAGCTTTATTTTTGCCTTAGGCAACATGTAAACAACTACACCACCTATCTTATTTAATGAATTTCCATAGCATTCTTCGACCCTTCTTGTTTGATACACTTGCACCATACGAACCCCCTTATATAGGCACGTTTCTCCCTTATGCTATTGTATCGACCATTCCAGTATATTGTGTTGGCTGCTCCAAACAAGATGGTGACTGCTATCCACGCCAGTACCTTTGACCACCCCAGGATTCGCGACTCTAGCCAGCAGCCAGGAGCCAGTGGGTCTACCCAAGCTGGAGTTCACCAGGAGTTGCCACATGGCAACATTCCCCCGCCACCGCCTCCTCCAGAGAACTTGACCATGGCTCAGTTCCTCCAGGATTTCCGAGTGGAACGCCAAGCCAACAACACTGCTATCCAACAGATAGATTAGGTCTTGGTGAACAACCCGTAGCAGGGCGGAAATGGCAATGGTCGTTCCACTCTGTTAGAGTTCATGAGGACTTCTCCTACGATATTCACCAAGACAACTGAGCCCCTGGATGCCGATGACTGGGTCCGCACCATTGAGGACCTCCTTGTGCTGGTCAACTGCACCAATGACCGTGAATAGGTTCTGTATGGCTCTTAGTGTCTCGGGGGCACCGTGAGAGCTTGGTGGGGCGGATTCAAGATCATGCAGGGCGAGCTGGTTATCACCTGCACCGCCTTCAAGGATGGATTCCGTGTTTCCCATATTCCCCCAGGAATGACGGCTATCAGGAAGCAGGAGTTCCGTGCACTAAAGCAAGGCAGTGGCCTAGTCAAGGAATACCTACAGAAGTTTAACATCTTGTCGAGGCATGACGACTATCAGGCAGCAGGAGTTCCGTGCACTAAGGCAAGGCAGTGGAACTCTTCATGGAAGAGCTTCAACAATCGTTGCAATACCAACTTGCTGTCTGTGACTGTCGGACCTTCTGTGACATGGAAGGCTCTCGTGCTTGAAGACAAGCGTCGTGCTATGGATGATACTCGCAAGCACAAGATGATGGGCAATGGTTGTTCCAGAAACTAGAAGGCTCGTCCATGGGAGTTAGCCCCTGCAAGGCCTAATTATCAGCACCAACAACACAAGGCTCATGTACCTTGACCAAGCTACCAGCCTCGGTCACAAGTCAACCCAAGCCGGGATACAACCCTCCAAGCAACAACAATGGGCGCAAGACCAACAACCTCAAGTAGGTCACCTTCTTTGGGTCTGGTCAGCCTGGTCACTACTCCAGGCAATGCCCCAATAAGAAGCCCGATTTGTTGGGGAACGTTGCATGGGAAACAAAAAATTTCCTACGCACACGAAGACCTATCATGGTGATGTTCATCTATGAGAGGGAGATCGGATCCACATACCCTTGTAGATTGCTAAGCGGGAAGCGTTGAGAAACACGGCTAATGTGGTGGTAAAGCTTCGTGATTCAAATCACCGTTGTCAGGCGCTGAACGGACAGCAGCTCCGCGGTCAACACACGTACAGCTCGATGACGATCTCCGCCTTCTTGATCCAGCAAGAGAGATGGATAAGTAGATGAGTTCTCCGACAGTGTGACGGCGTGCCGGTGATGGTGATGATCTATTCCTGCAGTGCTCCGCCCGAGCTCCGAAGAAAACACGTCTAGAGGAAGAACTATGAAGTAGAGGTTTAGGGTTGCATGTGGCAAAAGTTGTGTCTCAAAAACCCTAAAACCTCTAGTATATATAGGAGGAGGGGAGGGGCTAGCCTTGGGGCTCAAGGGAGCCCCAAGGGCGCCGACCGAGTGTTGGGACCCCAACTTACTAGTGGAGATCGCTGAATGAACGTGCTCAGTGATCTGAGATATCAATGCTCACCGAACATACATATACTGAATAGTAATAGTCTTACATCCGTACATATCGCTTGGTACAATAAATGACCTTATCGGTCAAGTCTTACATATATATGGCCTTGAGGGCCAACACACCGAACTGGACCAATAGCGGAATTATTGGTCGAAAGCGTGAACCCATGCCATCAGCCTTAACCTACATGCATTATGACTGGGAAGCGTCCTAGCTCGCAAGAACGTCACCGAGTTACTCTTTACCAAATTCTGTTCTTTCATACCTGGTCAATGAAATAACTAGTTGCAAGCCAATGAGTAATTTTGATTGTACTCGCAAACAGCCCATGATATGAACAATCCAAGTGAAGGATAACAATACTATTGTTCTTTGGTGGATATCCTCTTGGTGGTAAATAAAAATGATCATGAGTATGCATCATAAGTTAAAAACTACTTTTGAAGAACAGGTTACAGATATCAATCTATTTGTTAAGGGCTGAACCATCCGGGTTCACCCTATATTCCAAGTCACCAAACTTGGTCATGTCAAATCTTTCATAAAACTCCATTTACCACATACTCACACAGATTTGGTTTATGCGGAAACAATAGGACGTAGTTTAAGCAGGATTACCCAACTGTCCTTGATCGTGGAGACGGCTATTCGAATAGTTTTACACTCTGTAGAGGTAGTACGCTGGACCCACGAGATCCGGGAAACTTCCGTGTCATCCATGATTCGTGGTATATAACATACCCGAGGTAAGTACCCGATCAATGCCTTTCCCCTGACGATACTAGACAAAGAGGTCCACTCGATTGGTACCCAACCCACATGTTGTATGTCTTACGAGCACCGACTCTGGACAGTATCAACCATGCGGGGACCAACGGTGTGCCTGGAACACATAAAAATGGCATAGTCGCCCTAACTGGCACGACCCCATCACGAGAGTGACCACACATCACTCCAGCCACTACTAATGTGGCTCTTTGCTAGCACCGACCAGAGTAATCAACACAGCCCCGTCCCATAAAGGTGTAACTTGGTGTTCCAGGTAAGGTTGGTACGGTCGACACATCATAAATCAATTCCCATTTCCGAAACCACACTCACACAAATACCCGGTGCACCACTTCACCAAAAGTGGCCATCTATCTCATCATCACCCTCGGGCATTAGTGGCACCCGACTGGGTTTCCATAAGTTTTTGATTTGTCAACAACATGCTCATGCTACTGTTACTCTAGTTTTACTTGTCAACATGATACAAGCATGACCCTCATAGGTGGTAGGATCAAGCTCTATGCATGTGCTCCGGAGGAGCCATCGGTAACATCAGATCAATTATTTACCAGCACTTATGATCATATGCAACGGAAATATTTTCTACTCCAGCATGCAATATAACATATGCTCAGTCATGGTCAAAGGGTTGCTTGCCTTTGCTCACGTAAGTCCTCGGGGTCTTCGAGGTCTTCCACTCCAACTCCGAGTACTCCATCTAGCCGTCAACTATTGTTGGAAACAACCACGGTAAGCCACACAGTAGGCAGAAACAAAATTGCTACATAAATAGGACTTATATTTTTCTTGGACCTCTCTAGTCATAAGAAAAAAACCTGAAGCTTGCTATAGGAGAGCTTGACCATCGGGGATTTCTGAATGGAGGAAAGGAAGAGTTGGGAATTATTTATGAAGCCCACATAAAATATTATGACAAAAATGAGAGGAGGGACTCATTTAACAGAGAGCAATTTTAGAAATATTTAGGAAGTTGTTTCACTGGATTTGAAGTTGGGATGAATATTCTAGGAATTTTCTAATATGGAATAAATAGCAATAGGAAGCTATTTATTTAATACAACAGAATAAAGTCAGATAAAAATGTTGACCGAGGCATCAAAAATAGGGCATTGTATAATAAGTCTCTCGAAATTGAAATCACTCCAATTAGAGTTGATTTGAATCCTCAAGGATTTTTCACAAAGGGTGGTTTAAATTATCCAGATTTGTATTTATATATAAACACCACAGACAGGTTGCTTTGAAGAATGTGCAAGGCACTTATTTGGATAGCCCTAAATTTTAGGAACCTCCAGGAGTTTGAATAAAAAAATTTGTAGTTAGAATAATTTTTATATGGATTTTTGAAGTTATGCAAAATAGGAAAATGAGTAAAAGGAACTCAGCTTCGGGGGTTATCTTGCGCACATGGCGAAGGAGAGGGAGGTGGGCCGGCCCAGCGGCTCTCTGGCGCGAGCCACACCGAAGGCGACTTCTTAGGCGTGCGCTTCTGCCTCAGGGTGGCGCATTCCCACGGGGCGCGGCCACTTAAAGCCGGGACCCGGCCGGTGAGTGGCTGACGCGGGGGCCCCGCCTGTCAGCTCCATCTCCCTGCTCCTGCCTGGCCTGGGCCCGCATAGAGGCCTGGTTGCTCGATGCAGGGGCCGACTCGGGCTGCACTCCGGTCGTCCCCCGCCGAGGACAGAGCACCAGCGGGCTCGGGGAGCCGCACAATCCTCATTCCCAGACTCAGCGCGTGCGGGGAAGCTTCGGGGTGCGCTGCCCATAGCCGCGACAGAGGGCAGCGATGGAGGCCGTGGGGAGAGGAGTTGTGTCCACCTGAAGGAAAGAGGAAGGAAGGGGATGGGTGCTTTAGGTCTGGGGTTTTTCCTGGAGGCACTAAGGAGAAGGAGGGAGCTTAGGGCGGCTCAGATGCAGGCATGGCCGAAATGGCCATGGTAGCCATGGAAGAAGAGGAGGAGCTCGGGGCAATCTTGGGCAATTTGGGGAGGTTTGGGAGGGTTCTAGCGAGAGTGGGAAGTGGATCAGGGGCCCAGGGTGCTCGGGAAGGCCATATGGAGAGGGGGAGACGAGAAAGATCTTGGATTCTCCCTGTTGCTCTCTTGGCACGGTGGCCACGCGTGCCTGAGCCACCATGGCTGCATCCTGGCGTCAGGGAGGGCTTGGACCAGTCAAGGGGAGCGTCCTGGCGCGCTGAGACACGCGGCAATGGTCAGATGATGTCTGGAAGGAGAAAACAAGGTGCAGAGCACCCGGTTTGCAAGTCAGGGTGCTGGTTACCACGGCCACCTGTGCCTACACGGCCCTAATCACCAGTCAAAGTTGTCTGGGTGGTGGCGCATGCTATCTGGACGATGAGTGAGGAGTTTGGTCTCTTGTAGAGCTGGGTTGAATTGGTTTTGACTGAGGTTAACATTCCAACAGGAAACTAAGGGCTGATAAATGTGGTTTTCACAGGAAGGGAATTGAGGTGAAACCTTGTCTACCAATCTTATACATGGAAGAACTACAACAATGCCAAGTTTGAGATCAGGCAGAGGTGTGTAGCTAGTACTTGTTGTACAAGGCTACATTTCTGCCATAAATGAACTCGTAGATGTGCTACTCATTTTTCCTACATGAGCATGCCATATAATGGTTTGAAATGATGCCTTGGGATTCTAGCGGTCCTTTGGAAAGAGATGGGGGCTTTCGCTTAAGTAGAAGTGGGGCAAGAGGGGTGAAGATGGTGATTTCAAGGGTGAAATGAGGAATAGTTACATGGAGCCTCTCTCTAATAATTGACCAGTGGTCATGGAAATGTTACTGCACATAAGATGTAACCATTTGAAGGTGTGGTAGAAAGTTGAGCTCAAGGGTTAAAGTGGAGGGGGCCCAAGTAGCCAAAAAGTGAATGCACACAAGGTGTTTGATGAGTGGCAGAGCAACCAGATGGACTTCAAAGGATATGAAACTTAACAGGATCAAATAATAGATAAAAATTAGGTTGGACACCCAATTTTGGATTTGGTGGACAAGGTTTCCAATGTAAACTTGGAAAATCCATGAAATGGGCAAAACTATTCAAATCAATTCCCACAAATCCAATATTTGGGGTGGGGGCATGAATTGAGCATTAAGGCATGCCCAAAAGGTTTCGGGGCAATTGGATAAACTTTATAATGTAAAGTTTCCCAAAGTCAAAAATCAACACAGAGGGTTTTTAGGGGCTTGGGACAAGTTCCTCTATTCACCTTGATGCACCACTTGATGTGGATACATTATTGGAGTATCAAAACAAGTCCAACAAATTTGAGCACAATTGGAGACACTTGCCAATGTAGAGTTGCTCAAATTTGGATTTGGACAGATAGGGTGTTAGAATAATTAGGGGAGTCAAATCAAATTGGATTGATATGAAACTTGGCAAGATCATCAAACATATCATAGGTGACATGCTGGACTTTTACTGGAATTTATTGAGAATATTTCTATAGAAATATTCGAAAACCTTGAAATAGGCAGGAAGGGATTTGAAGGGATTTGCCCAATATTTTGAACATGACCATCCGTTGAAACTCATATATATGGAATATATATTCTCACTGAGTTTCCCTAAATTTTCTTAAAAATTTTCAAAGCAATAAAAATAACTTTCCTTCATAAGAGACCATTTCTGGCCCCACAGGAAGGCATTTAAATAAATTAGTAAAATAACTTCTAAAATAAAAATATGGTGGATCTAGGAAGTCATTTTGATAATGGGTTTTAAATAAAATAATTGGTGCTCAATAATTTCCATAATTTGGGGACTTGTAGTACAAATCTCATCTTAGGGGTTTTAAATGCTTAATTCCAAAAAAATGCTTTTTGGTGAAAATAATATTTGGTAAAAATAGTTTCTGGTACTAAACACATGGCATGACCATTGGACAGGAGTTTTCGGCTAAGGAGGTGAGTCTGGAGAATAGCAAGAATTATTGAGAATCAACACAAGCATACCAGCAAGCAAGCAAACAACAGTCACTTCAAGCATCACAAGCATTCTAAAAAAATTAAATTGGTCCTAATATTTGAAATAAGTTAATTAGTCAGGAAAGCTGAACACAGGGTGTTACTGACCTTACCCCCTTAAGAAAATATCGTCCCCGAGATTTCTATGCTAGGGTTGGAGAGATATAAAATCTTGAGTCAGAGGTAATCTTCATGTCCCCAAGTTGCGATTCTGGGTCTTGAGGTGCTTGATGATATAGCTTCGAATGCTTCGCACTTCCTTGCCTGAGTGAGCGGGTTTTGGCAATAAGTTAGACTTGACCGAGGGTCAAGAGCATGGTGAAATAAGTTCGTGGAAGGTTCTGGCCTGCAAGTGCATTCCAAGATAGGAATGCGTGGCAAGATAGTGTGTTTGGGTCCTGGTCTCGGGCTTCTCAAGCCGGTTCGTGACATCTAGATGTCTCGTGTTAGAACGCACTTCCAAAGTCTTGTGTAGCTTCCTGCTTACGGGGAAGTCCTTGACTCCCTTAAGACACGCAAGCTATGGTCGCAAATGGTCTTCATCCTCGAGGGCGTTGCAGTGATCTACGAAGGCTTCTCACGGAAGGGTGTGGGTTGGGTCTCACCCATGAGTCTAAGCTCGGAGACTCAGAGTCCAAAACAGGTCCTGCCTTCTCAGAGGGTCTGCGAGGGGTTCTGGATGAGTTGGCTACCCAGGAGTTTAGACCAGTCATCCACTCCTAAGGTCTGCGGCTCGGCGAGGGGTGAATCACCTTTGGAAGGCATTCACCACAACCCAATTAGTACTCTCGTCCTTGACTTGGACCATGGAGAGGCTCTGTGATGGTCTTGCCGTCCAAGGGCTTCATCGTCTTGATTCGTTGAGGCTTCTTGACATCGTTGATGTAGTCGGTTGACGTCTTCTCCTTCTTGTTCATTGTCGTGGTTTCCAACCATGGAAGTTCTTCGTCTTGTCTTGGGTAGGATAGACTTTCGCTATCATGGCGTTGCTTCGAGAAGCCCTCCTTCTCGAGATAACACTGTACCCTCGAGAGGCATAGCGATCGGCGTCCTCGGGGCTCGTCCAAAGAGGACTAAGGTTTTCATCCTCTTATGGGGCGAATAAGTATGTCATCCGTGAGGATAACAACATATTTCCCCAAGAATTACATAAGCACAATGCTCATGAGACAGCTGAGGAGAACGGGGACTTGTTATGGGTGGTCGATGGCTGAGGGGGTTTGTGGTCTAACATGACCTAGTCCTTCATGCCCATGTTCATCAGAGGCACGATGGATGGTGGTCGGGCGAAGTACTTGCCATATTTGAACGACTTAGAGTCATTTTCTATGGCCGTAATCCGACCACCTTATGGCTGGGTGAAGCTTTAGGGTCTCAAGGAACTTAGGATGTGGGTGAACAGTTATCATTTTATCTCTAAGAACATTCCTTAGAAGCCAATAGTTCGACCTCTAACTCGGGACAACATCACCTTATCTCATCAAGGATACCATCTCATATGGGTCCACTCCATACTACTCATGGTAGTCAACTCCAGGGTTGAGGGAAGAACTAACCCAAACATTATAGGTATGGTGTAGCTACGATGCACATGCATTCCTAAGTAAAACCTCGGGGAGGCATACAAGCTACTAAGATTGAACTTAAGACACCACAAGTCCAAATGTCCAGCAAGATCATTCCATTGACAGGGTACTGCATTACTATATTAAGGAAACACATAGTATACCAATCCAATATCTTGTTTCCTTTCTACGAATCCGATCAAGTGATCCATCAATCCAATTAATCAATATTGGACCTATCACTTCTACAAATCCAATATTGATGGGGTTCTACAGGATCACTTATAGTCCCCATAACTCACATATTACTGCAAGGATTACATCATAGTATATCCACCAACTTCAGTAATCATGGCCATGTAATCTCCAAGGACAATCCGCATAGGTTCATAAATCAATTTGACAACTCCAAGTATACGCACTCACTATCCACCGAGAAACATGGTATCACGATCGAGATTATCGGGCTAAATCCAATTTACTCCGAACCATGTGGTATTTGTCATCATCGATACTCTATTAAGATTACCGATTTAAATCCAAGACTCAAGTCTAATAAGAACTCTTACTCGATACTCTAAGTCATTATGGTAAAATTATCAAATTACGCCAATTACTTGCTAAAGTCATTTATACCACCAATAATTATTTCTCGCGATCATATTCGTCCTACTAAATCCAATCGTACTCCGGGAATATGTAGGTTATGCTACTATATCAACTTGTTCCACCAAATTTACCTGCTTTATGAGGGTATTGCGATACACCAAGATAGTCTGGCTATATCCTCAAGACCCATATCATCATCACAACAATCTTTAGTCTAATACTCTTATATCAGAAAATGGTCTTTCTTATGGCATCAGGGTTATGGTGCTTGCTTGAGAATGAGAGATACTCATTCACCGTGATCACTTGTTCCATAAGGAACCCGGTGCTAAGCGGGGTTCTAATCAGGACTCGATGGGTGTTCTGGTAAATCAGTGTACTAGACACGTGACCAGAAAATTTGAGCCGGAAGGGCTTGTGGAGGTTAGTGTAGTCTAAAGTGGTTTTCCAATCTTGAAGGAAAGGCATAACTCCTATGGGTTGCGTGGTTAATCATGGCATAATCAGTGTCTTCAGCGTGAGTCGTCCATCGAAGTGGATTTCTGATGCATCATGTCTTGCTGTTCTTCAGTTGTCGAGAGGGTGAGAGAGAGAGAGTAGCACAGAGGGGAGTGTCTAAGGGGTTTTAGTGCAATCAAACAAGCTTTGGAAAGTTAATTCGAATAAGCACTATAATCTTTGTGAACATCATGATAAGACAGGGGATATAACCGCATGCTTGCTGCTTAAGCGAAAGTGCGACTTATATCAAAGCACAAAGAACAAAAACAAACAACACAAAACATGGTCCATCGGAACCATTTCAAGGACTCGACTTTGCGTAGGGGATTTACGAGTCATCCTAACCTAGGATTGTTGGACTCGACAGTCGTGCTTGCTTCGTGCTCCGGGGAGGAGTCTGCTAAGTCTTCTGGACATTCTCATGGTGTTGACACACCTCTTGTTGTTGCTCGCCGAAGCAACTCGGTTGAGTTGTAAAGAGTTCTTTATGTGTTCTTGTCTGGGGAGTTGCTGATGAAGGTGGTTCTTCATGGCAGTCATTGACAGGGTCTTCCTTGTCCTCATAATCTTGTCATTGTCTTCTTGTCTTCCGAGGCTTCGAGAGTCTCAAGTAGACGACCTTTATGCAATGACGTCAGAAAGGCACGATAGAGTTCTGACCCATCAGTCATGTTGATCACAATGTCGACACCTAGAGCGGGGGATGAAGAGAACTGTTTTCCTACTCACTAAGTTGAGGCGGACAAAATGGCGAGGTTCTCGTCCACCGGTGGTGGTCGACACAACAATTGATAGTGACAAGTTTTGTTTATCAGCTATGCATATCATGGTCTTGCAGACCTTATATACTAATCTCCGTAGATAAGGTTGCATCATGCCGTGACACTACCGAGAGTGTCGCCATCTTGTGGGTCTTGATGTCGTCATTCCTCATGGAGGTACTCCTATTGGTGTCATCTGGTCGTAGCTTTTTCATCCTTGTGTTCAGTACTTGGGTGATTGTTTATAAAGGTTGCTTCCTTCCAAGTTGCCCACGAGGATTTTTTTGGGTAATCCCGTGGTCAGGCATAAGGGTGCTAGACCATTTGTATGTTTTAAAAAAGCAGATGAGGAAAGTCGAGAGAAATAGGGTGGAAGTGCTAAGGCAAAAACCTTGCTTTCTTTGAAACAAATTAGGAGAGGTGAGAAATATATAGATTTTGCAAATACTTTTGAAGGGTCTGGATAACAGCTTGATCCTAACTAACGTCCGTGCTAACTAAGGTCTTCCAACAGTCAGAATGGCTCTGATACCAGCTCTGTGGGGAGCCTCACTTACGAGTCGAGATCGTCGAATGAACGTGCACAGTGATCCTACAGATCAATGCTCACCGAACACACAGATACTGTATATTAAGAGTCTTACATCCTTACATATCGTTTGGTACAATAAATGACCTTATCGGTCAAGTCTTACATATATAGGGCCTTGAGGGCCAACACCCCAAACTGGACCAATAGTGGAATTATTGGTCGATAGCGTAAACCCATGTCATCAACCTTAACCTACAGGCATTCTGACTGGGAAGCGTCCTTGCTCGCAAGAACGTCACCGAGTTACTCTTCACCAAATCCTGTCCTCTCATACCTGGTCAATGAAATAACCAGTGGCAAGCCAATGAGTACTTTTGGTTGTACTTGCAAACAACCCATGATATGAACAATGCATGTGAAGGATAACAATAATATGCTTCTTTGGTGGATATCCTCTTGGTGGTAAATAAACATGATCATGAGTATGCATCATAAGTTAAAAACTACTTTTGAAGAACAGGTTGCATATATCAATATATCTGTCAAGGGCTGAACCATCTGGGTTCACCCTATATGCCAAGTCACCAAACTAGGTCATATCAACTCTTTCATAAAACTCCATTTACCACATACTCACACACACTTGGTTTATGCGGAAACAACTGGAAGTAGTTTAATCAGGATTACCCAACTGTCCTTGACCGTGGACACGACTATTCAAATAGTTTTACACTCTGTAGAGGTAGCACGCTGGACCCACGAGATCCGGGAAACTTCTGTGTCATCCACGAGTCGCGGTATATAACATACCCGAGGTAAGTACCCGATCAATGCCTTTCCCCTAACGAGAGTAGACAAAGAGGTCCACTCGATTGGTACCCAGCCCACATGTTGTACGTCTTACGAGCACCGACTCTGGAGAGTATCAACCATGTGGGGACCAACGGTGTGACTGGAACCCATAAAAATGGCATAGTCGCACTACCTGGCACGGACCCATTACGAGAGTGACCACACATCACTCCTGCCACTAGTAATGTGGCTCTTTGCTAGCACCGACCAGAGTAATCAACACAACCCCGTCCCATAAAGGGGTAACGTGGTCGTATAGGTAAGGTTGGGACGGTCGACACATCATAAATCTATTCCCATTTCTGAAACCATACTCACAGAAATACCCGGTGCACCACTTCACCAAATGTGGCCACCTATCTCATCATCACCCTCGGGCATTAGTGGCACCTGACTGGGTTTCCATAAGTTTTTGATTTGTCAACAACATGCTCATGCTACTGTTACTCTAGTTTTACTTGTCAACATGATACAAGCATGACCCTCATAGGTGGTAGGATCAAGCTCTATGCATGTGCTCCGGAGGATCCATCGGTAACATCACATCAATGATTTGCCGACACTTATGATCATATGCAACGGAAATATTTGCTACTCTAGCTTGCAATATAACATATGCTCAGTCATGGTCAAGGGGCTGCTTGCCTTTGCTCACATAAGTCCTCGGGGTCTTCGAGGTCTTCCACTCCAACCCCGAGTACTCCGTCTACCCTTCAACTATAATTGGAAACAACCACAGTAAGCCACACAACAGGCAGAATCAAAAGTGCTACATAAATATGAGTTATATTCTTCTTGGACCTCTCTGGTGATAAGAAAAATATATGAATCTTGCTTGAGGAGAGTTGGACCATTAGGGATTTCTGAATGGAGGAAAGGAGGCGTAGGGAATTATTTATGAAGCCCACAGAAAATATTATGATAAAAAATGAGCAGAGACACTCATTTAACAGAGAGCAATTTTAGAAATATTTAGGAAGTTGTTTCACTGGATTTGAAGTTGGGATGAATATTCTATGAATTTTATAATATGGAATAAATAGCAATGGGAAGCTATTTATTTAATACAATAAAATAAAGTCAGATTCAAATGTTGACCAAGGCTTCAAAAATGGGGAATGGTATAAAAAGTCTGTGGAAATTGGAATCACTCCGATTGGAGTTGATTTGAATCCTAAAGGATTTTCACAAAGTGGGGTTTAAATTATCCAGATTTGGATTTGTATATAAACACCACAGAAAGGTTGCTTGGAAAAATGTGCAAGGCAAATATTTGGATAGTCCTGAATTTTAGGAACATGCGGGAGTTTGAATCAAACAATTTGGAGTTAGAATGATTTTTATATGGATTTTTGAAGTTATGCAAAATAGGAAAATGAGAAAAAGGAGCTCAACCGCGGGGGTTATCTTGCGCACATGGCGAAGTGGAGGGAGGTGGGCCGGCCCACCGGCTCTCTAGCGCCAGCCACGCCGAAGGCAGCTTCTCAGGAGTGCGCTTCTACCTCAGGGTGGCGCATTCCCAAGGGGCGCGGCCACTTAAGGTTGGGACCCGGCCGGTGAGTGGCTGACGCGGGGGCCCCACCTGTCAGCTCCATCTCCCTCCTCCTGCCTGGCCTGGGCATGCACAGAGGCCCGGTTGGTCGATGCAGGAGCCGACTCTGGCGGCGCTCCGGCCGTCCCCCACCGAGGAAAGAGCACCAGCGGGCTCGGGGAGCCGTGCTGCCCCAATTCCCACGCTCAGCGCGTGCGGGGAAGCTTCGGGGCGCACAGCCCATAGAGCGACAGAGGGCGGCGATGGAGGCCATTGAGAGAGGATCTCCGACCACCTGGAGGAAATAGGAAGGAAGGGGATGGGTGCTGCAGGTCTCGGGGTTTTCCTGGAGGCACTAAGGAGAAGGATGGAGCTCTGGGCGGCTCGGTTGCAGGCATGGCCGAAACGACCATGGAAGCCATGGAAGAAGAGGAGGAGCTCGGGGCAGTCTAGGGCTGTTTGGGGAGGGTTGGGAGGCTTCTAGGGAGAGTGGGGTGTGGATCAGGGGCCCGGGGTGCTCGGAAAGGCCATATGGAGAGGGGGTAGACGAGAAAGATCTTGGATGCTCCCTGGTGCTCTCTTAGCACGGTGGCCACGCATGCTTGAGCCCCCATGGCTGCATCCTAGCATCGGGGAGGGCTTGGACCGGTCAAGGGGAGTATCCTGGTGCGCTGAGACACGCAGCAACGGTCGAATGAGGTCTGGAAGGAGAAAACAAGGTGCGGAGCACCCGGTTTGCAGGTCAGGGTGGTGGTCACCACGGCCACCTGTGCCTACAGGGCCCTAATGACCAATCAAAATTGTCTGGGAGGTGGGGCATGCTATCTAGAAGATGAGTGAGGAGTTTGCTGTCTAGTGGAGCTGGTTTGAATTGGTTTTGACTGAGGTTAACATTCCAGCAGGAAACTAAGGGCTGATAAAAGTGGTTTTCAGAGGACCGGAATTGAGGTGAAACCTTGTTTACCAATGTTATACTTGGAAGGACTACAACAATTCCAAGTTTGAGATCAGGCGAGCTGTACAAGGCTATATTTCTGCCATAAATCAACTTGTAGATGTTGTGCTCATTTTTCCTACATGAGCATGCCATATATTGGTTTAAAATGATGCCTTGGGATGCTAGGGGTCCTTTGGAAAGAGATGGGGGCTTTGGCTTAAGTAGAAGTGGGGCAAGAGGGGTGAAGATGGTGATTTCAAGGGTGAAATGAGGAATAGTTACATGGAGCCTCTATCCAATAATTGACCAGTGGTCATGGAATTGTTACTGGAGGTAAGATGTAACTATATGAAGCTGTGGTAGAAAGTTGAGCTCAAGGGTTAAAGTGGGAGGGGCCAAAGTAGCTAATAAAGTGAATCACACAAGGTGTTTGATGAGTGTCACGGCGACCACATGGACTTCAAAGGATATGAAATTTAACATGATGAAGTAATAGATAAAAATAAGCTTGGACACCAAAAGGTTTCCAATGTAAACTTTGAAAATCCATGAAATGGGCAAAACTATTCAAATCAATTCCCACAAATCCAATATTTGGTGTGGGGGCATTATTTGAGCATTAAGGTATGCCCAAAAAGTTTGGGGGCAATTGGATAAACTTTATAATGTAAAGTTTCCCAAAATTAGAAATCAACAGAGAGGGTTTGAGGGTATTGGGACAACTTCCTCTATTCTCCTTCATGTACCACTTGGTGTGGAGGCATTATTGGAATATCAGAACAAGTCCACCAAATTTGAGCAAAATTGGAGACACTTGCCAATGTAGAGTTGCTCAAATTTGGATCTGGACAAATAGGGTTTTAGAATAATTAGGAGAGTCAAATCAACTTGGATTGAGATGAAACTTGGCAAGATCATCAAACATATCATAGCTGACATGTTGTACTTTTACTGGAATTTATTGAGAATATTCCAAAAGCTTGAAATAGGCAGGAAGAGTTTTGAAGGGGTTTGCCCAATATTTTGAACATGACCATGTGTTGAAACCCATATATATGGAATATATATTCTCACTGAGTTTCCCTAAATTTTCTTAATTTTTTTTAAAGCAATAAAGATAACTTTCCTTCATAAGATACCATTTCTGGCCTCACAAGAAGGCATTTAAATAAATTAGTAAAATAACTTTTAAAATAATAATATGGTGGTTTTGGGAAGTCATTTGGATAATGGGTTTTAAATAAAATAATTAGTGCAAAATATTTTCCCTAATTTGAGGACTTGTAGTACAAATCTCATCTCAGGGGTTTTGAAAGCTTAATTCCAAGAAAATGCTTTTTGGTGAAAATAATATTTGGGAAAAATAGTTCTGGTCGTAAACACATGGCTTGACCATTAGGCAGGAGTTTTGGGCTAAGGAGGTGAGTGTGGAGAATAGCAAGAATTATTGAGAATCAACACAAGCATACCAGCAAGCAAGCAAACAACACTCACTTCAAGCATCACAAGCATTCTCCAAAAAAAATTGGTCCTAATTTTTGAAATAATTTAATTAGTCAGGAAAGCTAAACACAAGGTGTTACACCGAGATAGGAGGAGGAGGACTCTAACTCCAATACGGTTTGGGGAAGGAGGAGTCCTCCTCTTCCTTCCCACCTCCCGTTTTTGTTTTTCTTTTTTCCTTTGATTTGTTTCCTTAGCCGACATAGCCCACTTGGGCTGGCCTCACCAGCCCACTAAGGGCTAGTGCGCCACCCTTGGGCTATTAGGCTCACTCCCGGGTGGGTGGGTCCCTCCCGGTAAAACTCGGAACCCAATCGTCACTCCTCGTACACTGCTGGTAATGCCCGAAATCTTCTCGGAGACCAAATGAAACAATCATATATATCAATCTTTGTTTCTGGACCATTCCGGAATCCCTCATGACGTCTATGATCTCATCCGGGACTCCGAACAACCTTCGATCACCAACACCTATAACTCAACTATACCAACACGTCATCGAACCTTAAGTGTGTAGACCCTGCGGGTTCGAGAACTATGCACACATGACCTGAGACACTCCCCGATAAATATCCAAAAGCGGGACCTGGATGTCCATACTGGATCCTACATATTCTACGAAGATCTTATCAGTTGAACCTCTGTGCCAAGGATTCATATAATCCCGTATATCATTCCCTTTGTCCTTCGGTATGTTACTTGCCCGAGATTTGTTCGTCGGTATCCCTATACTAATTTCAATCACGTTACGGCAAGTCTCTTTTACTTGTTCATCCCGTGACTAAAACTTGAGTCACATTGCTTGCAAGGCTTAGATGTGATGTTGTATTACCGAGTGGGCCTTGAGATACCTCTCCATCACATGGAGTGACAAATCCCAGTCTTGATCCATGCTAACTCAACGCACACCTTCGGAGATACCTGTAGAGCACCTTTATAGTCACCCAGTAACGTTGCGACGTTTGATACACATAAGGCATTCCTCCGGTGTCAGTGAGTTACATGATCTCATGGTTATAGGAATGAATACTTGACACGCAGAAAACAATAGCAACAAAATGACAAGATCACATGCTACGTTTATAATTTGGGTCTTGTCCATCACATCATTGTCCTAATGATGTGATCGAGTCATCAAGTTAAAACACTTGCATATGGTCAAAAAACCTTAACCATCCTTGATCAACTTGCTCGTCAACTAGAGGCTTACTAGGGACATTGTTTTGTCTATATATCGACACATGCATCTATGCTTTCATTCAATACAATTATAGCATTGATAATAAACGATTATCTTGAAACGGGAAATATAATAATAACTATTTTATCATTGCCTCTAGGGCATATTTCCACCAGTCTCCCACTTGCACTAGAGTCAATATAATAGTCTCACATTGCTATGCGATTTACATTGGAATGAATATAACACCCATACAGTTCTGGTGTTGATCACGCTTCGCTCGTGGAAGAGGTTTACTCAGCGGATCTGCAACATCCAGATCTGTGTGCACTTTGCAAATATTTACGTCCTCTCCTTCGACATAGTCGCGGATGAGGTTGAAGCGTTGTTTGATTTGTCGGGTCTTCTTGTGAAACCTTGGTTCCTTTCCTAGAGCAATGGCACCAGTGTCGTCATAGAACAGAGTTATTGGATTTAGTGCGCTCGGCACAACTCCAAGATCCGTCATGAACTGCTTCATCCAAACACCCTCCTTAGTTGCCTCCAAGGCAGCCATGTACTCCGCTTCACATGTAGAATCTGCTATGACGCTTAGCTTGGAACTACACCAGCTTACCGCACCCCCCATTAAGAATAAATACATACCCGGTTTGAGCCTTAGAGTCATCCGGATCAGTGTCAAAGCTTGCATCGACGTAACCTTTAAGACGAGATCTTCATCACCTTCATAAACGAGAAACATTTCCTTAGTCCTTTTCAGGTACTTCAGAATATTCTTGACCACCACCCAGTGTTCAACTCCTGGATCACTTTGAAACCTTCCTTCCATACTTATGGCCAGGCTGACGTCTGGTCTTGTGCACAACATTGCATATATGATAGACCCTATGGCTGAAGCATAGGGGACGTTACTCATCTTTTCTCTATCTTCCGCAATTACTGGACACTGAGTCTTACTCAACTTTATACCTTGTATCACTGGCAAGAACCCCGTCTTGGACTCCTCCATTTTGAACTTCTTCAAAACTTTATCAGTTTATGTGCTTTGTGAAAGTCCTATTAGGTGCCTCGATCTATCCCTATATATCTTAATGCCTAATATGTAAGCAGCTTCTCCTAGGTCTTTCATTGAAAAACATTTGTTCAAGTAATCCTTTACGCTCTCTAAAAACTCCACATTGTTTCCAATCAGCAATATGTCATCCACATACAATATTAGAAACACTAGAGAGCTCCTACTCACTTTCTTGTAAATACAAGATTCTCCAACAACTTGTATAAACCCAGATGCCTTGATCACCTCATCAAATCGATTATTCCAACTCTGAGATGCTTGCACCAGTCCATAGATGGATCGCTTGAGCTTGCATACTTTGTTAGCATTCTTTGGATTGACAAAACCTTCGGGTTGCATCATATACAACTATTCCTTAACAAAACCATTAAGGAGCGCCGTTTTGACATCCATGTGCCAGATTTCATAATTGAAAAATGCAGCTACCGCTAACATGATTTGGACGGGCTTAAGCATCGCTACGGCGAGAGTGTCTCATGATAGTCAAATCCTTGAACTTGTCAAAAACCCTTTCCCACAAGTCGAGCTTTATAAACGGTGACATTACCGCCCACGTCCGTCTTCTTCTTAAAGATCCATTTGCAGAATAACCTTACGACCTTCACGTAATACTTCCAAAGTCCACACTTTGTTTTTATACATTGATCCTATCTCGAACTTCATGGCCTCTAACCATCTGTTGGAATCCGGGCCCACCATTGCTTCTTCATAATTCGCAGGCTCATTGTTGTCTAACAACATGATAGATAAGACAGGATTCCCGTACCACTTAGGAGCAGTACGTGATCTTGTCGACCTGCGAGGTCTGTTAGTAACTTGATCTAAAGCCCCATGATCATCATCATTAGCTTCCTCCTCAACCGATGTTGCCTCGACAGAGATTTCCCTCTGCCCTGCACCACCATCTAGAGGGATCATAGGTTCCAGAACCCCATCAAGTTCTATCTTTCTCCCACTCAATTCTTTCGAGAGAAACTCCTTCTCAAGAAAAGCTCAATTCTTAGAAACAAACACTTTGCCCTCGGATCTGAGATAGAAGGTGTGCCCAACTGTCTCTTTTGGGTAACCTATGAAGATACACTTTTCCGCTTTGTGTTCCAGCTTGTCAGGCTGAAGCTTTTTGACATAAGCATCACATCCCCAAACTTTAGGAAACGACAACTTTGGCCTCTTGCCATGCCATATCTCATATGGTGTCGTCTGAACGGATTTTGATGGTGCCCTATTTAAAGTGAATGGAGTTGTCTCTAATGCATAACCCCAAAACGATAATGGAAAATCGGTAAGAGACATCATAGATCACACCATATCTAACAAAGTACGATTACGATGTTCGGACACACCATTAAGCTTTGGTGTTCCACGCGGTGTCAACTGTGACACGATTCCACATTGTCTTAAGTGAGCACCATACTCGAAACTCAGATATTCACCCCCTCGATCAGTCCGTGGCAACTTGATCTTCTTGTTATGATGATTTTCAACTTCACTCTGAAATTGCTTGAACTTTTCAAATGTTTCAGACTTGTGTTTCATCAAGTAGATATATCCATACCAACTCAAATCATCAGTGAAGGTGATAAAATGACGATATCCATCGCGCCCCTCCACACTCATTGGACCACACACATGAGTATGTATGATCTCCAACAAGTCACTTGCACGCTCCATTGTTCTAGAGAAGGGATTCTTTGTCATCTTGCCCATGAGGCATGGTTCACACGTGTCAAGTGATTCGAAATCAAGTACCTCCAAAAGCACATCAACATGGAGTTTCTTCATGCGCTTTACACCAATATGACCTAAGCTGCAGTGCCACAAAAAGGTGGCGCTATCATTGTTAAATCTACATCTTTTGGTCTCAATGTTATGTATATGGGTGTCATCACAATCAAGATTCAATATGAACCAAACCCTCACATTGGGTGCATGACCATAAAAGATATTACATAAAAATAGAACAACCATTATTCTCTGACTTAAATGAGTAACCTTCTCGCAACAAACAAGATCTAGATATAATGTTCACGCTTAACACAGGCACTAAATAACAATTATTGAAGTTCAGAACTAATCCTGATGGTAACTGAAGTGAGACTGTGCCGACGGCGATTGCAACAACCTTGGGACCATTCCCACACGCATCGTCACTTCATCCTTCATCACTCTTCATTTATTCCGCAGTTCCTGCTTCGAGTTGCAAATATGAGCAACACAACCGGTATCAAATACCCAGGCACTACATCGAGAGTTGATTAAGTACACATCAGTAGTAAGTATATCACATATAATTGGTTTGGCTTTGGTCGCCTTCTTATCAGCCAAATACTTGGGGAGTTGTGCTTCCAGTGATCCGCCCCCTTGCAATAATAGCACTCTGTTTCCGGCTTAGGTCCAGCATTGTGTTTCTTCGTCGGATTGGCAATAGTGTTGCCGCTCTTCTTGGAGTTACCCTTCTTGCCTTTGTCGAATCTCTTGAAACCAGTGGTCTTATTGACCATCAATACTCGATGTTCTTTCCGGAGTTCTGACTCTGCGACTTTCAGCATCGCGAATAACTCGTTGGGTGACTTGTTCATCCCTTGCATATTATAGTTCATAACAAAGATCTTATAGCTAGGTGGCAGTGATTGAAGAATTATGTCAGTGATAGCCTCTTGTGGGAGTTCAATCCCCAGCTCAGCTAGATGGTTTGAGTACCCAGATATTTTGAGCACATGTTCACTGACTCACGAATTCTCTTCCATTTTGCAAGCATAGAATTTATCGAAGGTCTCATACCTCTCGATCCGGGCATTCTTATGAAAGATAAACTTCAACTCCTGGAACATCTCATATGCTCCATGGCGTTTTAAGCGTCGTTGAAGTCCGGGGTCTAAGCCATACAAGACTGCACATTGAACTACTGAGTAGTCCTCCTTACGTGATTGCCAAGCATTCAAAACATCTTGGTCAGACGTAGAGGGTGGTTCATCTCCTAGGGCAACATCGAGGACATAATTCTTTTTCCCAGCTTGTAGGATGAGCCTAAGATTACGAGCCCAGTCAACAAAGTTGCTACCATCAACTTAGCTTTCTCTAGGAACGTATTGAAATTCAGGGTTGCTACTCCATGAGCCATTGATCTACAACATCAAATATTGCGAAGTGGAATTAGACTATGTTCAAGACAATTGGAGTTTAGCTAATCAAATTACAAATAAACACCCACTCAAATAGACATCCCTCTAGTTACTTGAGTGTGGCATCATCCAAATTCACTAACTCAAGTCTAATCATCACGTGAGTTGAGTGTAGTTTCACTGGTAAACATCTGTATGCTAATCATATCAACTATACGTTTCATGCTTGACCTTTCGATCTCTTGTGTTCCGAGGCCATGTCTGCACATTCTACGCTCGTCAAGTTTAACCCGAGTGTTCCGCGTGTGCAACAGTTTTGCACCCGTTGTATTTGAATGTTGTGTCTATCACACCCGATCATCACGTGGTGTCTCGAAACGACGAACTATCGCAATGGTGCACAGTCGGGGCTAACACAATTTTATCTTGAAATTTAGTGAGGGATCACCTTATAATGCTACCGTCATTCTAAGCAAGATAAGGTGCATAAAAGGATTAACATCACATGCAATTCATAAGTCACATGATATGTCCATGATTTTGCGCTTCTTGATCTCCATCAACAAAGCACCGGCATGATCTTCATCGTCACCGGCGCCAAACCATGATCTCCATCATCATAATCTCCATCATCGTGCCGCCATCCAGGTTGTCATGCTATCTATGCTATTACTAATAAAGTACAACCTAGCAATATAGTAAACGCATCTGCAAACACAAACATTAGTTTAAAGACAACCCTATGGCTCCTTCGGTTGCTGTAGCATCGATGTGCAAGTAGATATTAAGTGTTACAACATGCTCATCTCATACATCCAATATATCACATTATGTCTTTGGCCATATCACATCACATGCATACCCTGCAAAAACAAGTTAGACATCCTTTAATTTGTTGTTGCATGTTTTACGTGGCTGCTATGGGTATCTAGTATGATCGCATCTTACTTATGCAAAACCACAAGGGAGATGTGAAAATTTCTATTTAACCTCTCTCTAAGGACAGCCTCTGTCAAAACCAATTCAACTAAAGTTGAAGAAATAGGCACCTGCCAGTCATCTTTATGCAACAAGTTGCATGTTAGTCGATGAAACCAGTCTCTCGTAAGTGTACGAATAATGTTGGTCCGGGCCACTTCAATCCAACAATATTGCCGAATCTAAAAAAGACTAAGGAGGACAGCAAATCGAACAACAACGCCCACAAAAACGTTTGTGTTCTACTCGAGATTACAACTACGCATGAACATAGCTTATGATGCCACTATTGGGGAACGTTGCTTGGGAAACAAAAAATTTCATACGCACACGAAGACCTATCATGGTGATCTTCATCTACCAGAGGGAGATCAGATCCACATACCCTTGTAGATCGCTAAGCGGGAAGTGTTAAGAAACGCGGTTGATGTAGTGGTACCGCTTCGTGATTCAAATCACCGTCGTCTCGAGATCCGTTTCGATCTAGCGCCGAACACATGGCACCTCCATATTCAGAATACGTACAGCTCGATGACGATATCCGCCTTTTTGATCCAGCAAGAGAAATGGGGAAGTAGATGAGTTCTCCGGCAGCATGACTGCGTGCCGGTGATGGTTATGATCTATTCCTGCAGGGCTCCGCCCGAGCTCCATAGAAAACCGATCTAGAGGAAGAACTATGAAGTAGAGGTTTAGGGTTGCACATGCCAAAAGTTGTGTCTCAAAAACCCTAAAACCTCTAGTATATATAGGAGGAGGGGAGGGTCTACCCTTGGGGATCAAGAGAGCCCCAAGGGCGCCGGCCGAGAGAGGAGGAGTAGGACTCCAACTCCAATTCGGTTTGGGGAAGGAGGAGTCCTCCTCTTCCTTCCCACCTCCCTTTTTGTTTTTTTCCTTTGGTTTTTTCCTTTGCCGACATGTCCCACCTGGGCTGGCCTCACCAGCCCACTAAGGGCTGGTGCGCCATCCCTGGGCTATTAGGCTCACTCCCGGGTGGGTGGGCCCCTCCCGGTAAAAACTCGGAACACATTCGTCACTCCGAGTACACTGCCGGTAATGCCCGAAATCTTTCGGGAGACCAAATGAAACAACCCTATATATCAATCTTTGTTTCAGGACCATTCCGGAAACCCTCGTGACGTCCGTGATCTCATCCGGGACTCCGAACAACCTTCGGTCACCAACACCTATAATTCAACTATACCGATACGTCACCGAACCTTAAGTGTGCAGACCCTACGGGTTCGAGAACTGTGTAGACATGACGTGAGACACTCCCCGATCAATATCCAACAGCGGGCTCTGGATGTCAATATTGGATCCTACATATTCTACTAAGATCTTTTCGGTTGAACCTCTGTGCCAAGGATTCGTAAAATTTCGTATATCATTCCCTTTGTCCTTCGGTATGTTACTTGCCCGAGATATGATCGTTGGTATCCCTATACCTATTTCAATCTCGTTACCGGCAAGTCTCTTTTACTCGTTCCGTAATACAAGATCCCATGACTAACACTTGAGTCACATTGCTTGGAAGGGTTATATGTGATGTTGTATTACCGAGTGGGCCCCGAGATACCTCTCCGTCAAACGGAGTGACAAATCCCAGTCTTGATCCATGCTAACTCAGCGGATGATAACCCACAAGTGTAGGGGATCGCAACAGTTGTCCAAGGTAGAGTATTCAACCCAAATTTATTGATTAGGCTCAAGGGGAAGCGAAAGAATACTCTCAAGTATTAGCAGCTGAGTTGTCAATTCAACCACACCTGAAAGATTAGTGTCTGCAAGCAAAGTATTAGTAGCAAAGTGGTATCATAGCAACGGTGGTAGAAAGTGGTCTCTTGACGGCAAACTATTCCTGACTTGTTGTATCAATGGTGCCAGAAAAGTATCTTGCAACAGGTAACAGCAAAGTAGCAAGTAACAATAGTAGTGACAGCAGTAGCAAGTAACAACACTAGTGAAAGCAGTAGCAGCAAAGTAACGTAGCAATGACAAGTAGTAAAAGACTCGTAGGCAGTGGATCGGTGATGGATGATTATGCCGGATGTGATTCATCATGTAATAGCTATAACACGGAGAGATAAGTAACTAGCTCCCGTTCGTCAATCTAATGTAGGCATGTATTCCGTATGTAGTCATACGTGCTTAGGGAAAATAACATGCATGACATTTATTGTCCATCCCTCCCGTGGCAGCGGGGTCCTAATGGAAACTACGGGATATTAAGCATCTCCTTTTAATAAAGAACCGGACCAACACATTAACACTTGGTGAATACATGAACTCCTCATACTATGGTCATCGCCGGGAGTGGTTTCGGCTATTGTCACTCCGGGGTTGCCGGGTCATAACACATAGCAGATGACTACAACTTGCAAGATAGGATCTAAAACACACATATATTGGCGACAACATAATAGGTTCAGAGCTGAAATCATGGCACTCGGGCCCTAGTGACAATCATTAAGCATGGGAAAGTAGTAGCAACATCAATCTCAGAACATAGTGGATACTAGGTATCAATCCCCGTCAAAACTAACTCAATTACATGATAGATCTCATCCAACTCATCACCGTCCAGGAAGCCTACGATAAGATTACTCACGAACAGTGAAGAGTATCATGGAATTGGCGATGGAGGAAGGTTGGTGATGATGATGGCGACGATTTCCCCTCTCCGGATCCTAGAACGGACTCCAGATCTGCCCTCGAGATGAGGAACAGGAGGTGGCGGCACCTCCGTATCATAAAACGCAATGAATCCTTCTCTCTGATTTTTTTCCGAGCAAAACGGAATATATAGAGCGAAGTTTGGAGGCGGTGGAGCCTCGTGGGCCCCACAAGTCTGGTTGGTGCGACCTGGGGAGTGGCCGCGTCGTCTGGGCTTGTGGCCCACTGGCTCACCACCTCCGGTGGATCTTTGCGCAGGTATTTTTCATTAATTCCAGAAAAATTCTCCGTAAATTTTTAGGTCATTCCGAGAACTTTTATTTCTGCACAAAAACAACACCATGGCAATTCAGCTGAAAACCGCGTTAGTCCGGGTTTGTTCCATTCAAATCATGCAAATTAGAGTCCAAAACAAGGGCAAAAGAGTTCGGAAAAGTAGATACGACGAAGACATACCAACTCCCCCAAGCTTAAAGCCTTGCTTGTCCTCAAGCAATTCAGTTGACAAACTGAAAAAGACAACAGAAAAAACTTTGACGAACTCTGTTTCATCTTGTTGTTGCAACTATGGCTAACTCATAACCAGAATTTTAGCAAGATCACAGGCAAACCACATAAGCAAATGACATCTAGGTCTCACGGTAAACTCATATCAATGGCATAATCAACTAGCAAGCAAATAATAATAAGCCTCAAATGTCAACACTTCAATCAAAACAAAATGAAGCAGTACGAACAGATGGTATCTCGCTAGCTCTTTGTGAGACCGCAAAACATAAATGCAGAGCACCTTCAAAGACCAAGGGCTGACCAAAAATTGTAATTCAAGGCAAAGAAGATCCAGTCACAGTCATACTCAAAGCAGTTAAAAGAAAAGCATAAAAATGACACGGGTGCTCTCTAATTGGTGCTTTTTGTAAGAGTAGGATGAATCAACAGGGACATAAATAGACAGGCCCTTCGCAGAGGGAAGCACTGATTTGCAGAGGTGCCAGAGCTCAAGCTTTGAAAACAGAGATAATAATTTTGGGTGCCATGCTTTCATTGTCAACACAATGACTAAGAGTTCTCAACATCTTCCATGCTACACATGCTATAGGCGGTCCCAAACAGAAAAGTAAAGTTTTGACTCCCCCACCACCAATCAATCACACTCCACGGTTAGCCAAATCCTCGGGTACCGTCCATACCAACATCAATCCTGGGGGAGTTTTGTGTGCAATTATATTTTCGATTTGATCATGGAACTGGGAATTCTAATTACCGTCCCCTTTCTCGTGAATGATAGTGAATAAACACATATCAAGGATAAAACGCCTAGCATGGAAGATACCAATAGCCCCCTGTCACCACATGAGCGGTTCGAGCATGCAAAACAGATTATTTCTTGAAGGTTTAGATAGTGGCACATGCAAATTTACTTGGAACGGCAGGTAGATACCGCACATAGGTAGGTATGGTGGACTTATATGGAACACCTTTGGGTTTATGGGAGTGGATGCACAAGAAGTATTCCCGCTTAGTACAAGTGAAGGCAAGCAAAAGACTGGGAAGCGACCAACTAGAGAGCGACAACAGTCATCAAAATGCATTGAGATTAACTAACATTGAGTGCAAGCATGAGTAGGACATAAATCACCATGAATATGAATATCATAGAGGCTATGTTGATTTTGTTTCAACTACATGCGTGAACATGCGCCAAGTCAAGCAACTTGAATCATTCAAAGGAGGATACCATCCTATCATACTAGAACACAGTCATATCAACATTCATGTGGGCATCCAAGACAAACCATTATAAGCTCCTAGCTAAGTAAGCATGGCATAAGCAACTATGATCTCTAAGTTGTCATTGCAAACATGTTTCTCTCACAACAAAGCTGAATCGGGAATGATGAGCTAGTCTATTTACTAAAATAAAATAGATCGAGTTCATACCAGTTTTCCAGGATCAATCACTTCATCATATATCATCATTATTGCCTTTCACTTGCACGACCGAACGATGTGAACAATAATAAGTGTGCTCGTGCATCGGACTAAAGATGGAATCTGTAGGCAAACACAAAGGAGAAGACAAAGTAATATGGCTCTTTGAAAGCTAAACAGGTATGCATGCAAGAGCCACTAAACATTGTAACCAATATCTTCTACCTTGACCCAAAGAAAAAACAAAACTATTTAACGGGAAAGCTCCCAAGAAGCAAAAGAAGAAAAAGGAAATATTTTTGGGTTTTCTCAAACTAGGCAGACACACGAAAAGAAAACGAGGAAAAGAAAATAAACTAGCATGGATGATACAATGGCAAAGTGAGAACACCAACGAACAAAGTGAAAGCATAAGCAAGAATGTAAAGTCGGTGAGAACACGTACTCCCCCAAGCTTAGGCTTTTGGCCTAAGTTGGTCTCCTCCCAAGGATGGTCCTGGCGACACCGAAAATCGTAATGGGGGTTATATGGGAGCGCTCCAGCCACTGCATGAATAGCTGCCTCATGGAGACGAGCAGCCTTTGCCTCCCTCGCATATTCCTCTACCTCTCCTCTAGTTATGTAATATCTCCGTTTTACCTGAAAGTCAAAGAAGGCAGGAGCAGGAAGGGTAATATGGAAAACACGCTGCCGGTTAAATATCAGACGGTATAGGAGGGATTTGTTATCCCTCTCAAGGAACTGGTAGCGTGTCAAAGCAACGCGGTCAAGGAAAGCTGCATGGAGCGGGGGATCTCCTTCGCGGATGGGTACTCCAAGAAAATTTGCTATGCGAGTGGCATAGATCCCACCAAAGAAATCCCCTTCATTAGCATTCTTATTTAGCCTCATTGCTATAATAGCTCCCATGTTGAAACTTTTATCACCCGTTACTACGCTCTTAAGGATACTAAGGCCGGATGCGCAGAGGTGACAATGCTCAATCTTGCCATTAATGCATCTGCCTATGAAGAGGGCAAAATAATGCAAGGCAGGAAAATGAATACTCCCCATGGTAGCTTGCGTAATGTCTCTAGTTTCTCCAACAGTAATACAGAGCAAAAATCTCTAACCGAAGATTTAGGAGGATCATTGAGGCTACCCCAAATAGGTATTTTGCAAATTCTATTAAAATCCTCTAAATCCATGTTATACGATTTTTCATAGAGATCAAACAGTACCGATGTGTCACGGCCAACTGAAAATTTGAATCTACGAACAAAATAGGCGGTGAGAGCAACATACTGTTCACATTTATCGAAGATGAATTCTTCGAGTCCGACGTTGCAAACAAGTGCATCAAACTCATCTTTGAAACCTGCCTCAATCATAAATTCATCACAAGGCCACTCACATGGTTGTACCTGCGCGTCCCTTGGTTGGTAAGGATCAGGCTCCCGAATCGCAAGACGGGGACCTCTCTTGCTTGAGGAACCACCATGAAAGATTCTCCTGAACATCTTCCTTTTCTGAAATTTTCAGTGACCCAAAGGAAAAGTGAACAAGGCTCAACTAAACTAGTTGCAACTACTCCCACAAGTGCCTAGAGGCCATATTACGCATCAAAACTACTTGGGACCAGCTAGAATTAGCATGCAAAGCTCAAGAACATGGTCACCAAGGCAGCAAAAATACACGGAGTATAAGGCACTAGAGCAAAAACTAATTGGACCAATGGAGGAGTCACTTACCATGGAGTAATTTCCCCAAAACAGTTCGGATAATGGTGCTTTGAGCAAAGAGATCGAAAATCCCAGCAAGAGGAGCAAGAACACGGGTTTGAGCTGCGAAACGATTTTTTCTGGAGGTAGGAGAACCAGATGAGAGCAAGAATGAGTGGAGGGGGTGCCTGTGGGCCCCACAAGCCTGGGTGGCGTGGTGAGGGGGGTGCCCATGCCATCGGGGATTGTGGCCCACTGGTGCAGCCCCCAGACAAGCTCTTCGTCTCAGTATTTTTCGTAAAATCCAGAAAAAATCATACTAGATTTTCAGGACGTTCGGAGAACTTTTATTTTCGGGGTACTTTTCTACGAGACGCTAAAACAAAAAACAGGGAAAACTAAACCAAACCTATCATTTTTCTTCTAAGGAACCGAAGGTGAAAGCTTGGAACAGAGGTTCGTGACTCCTCGATTCATCCATCTCATGGTCATCGAAAAAAATCCGTCACTGAGGTTGATCAAGTCTCTTTGACAAACTTTTTCGAATCGCAAAAGAGAATGGAGAATTTCCGACGAGTCACTTGGTCACCTCAATGGGGATATTTATATCCCCAACAAGCAAACCATACTTCATCTTGACACGAGGTATAGGGCATTCAAAGCTCCCAATAAGAATCGATGAAGTTTTTTCGATAGCATTAATGCAATGTACTCAATATTGTTTCTTCGGAAAGTGCATCGTATGCTCATTACCGTTGACATGGAAAGTGACATTGCCTTTGTTGCAATCTATAACAGCCACCGCAGTGTTTAAAAAGGGTCTTCCGAGGATAACTGCCATGGCATCGTCCTCAGGAATATCCAAGATAACAAAGTCTGTTAAGATAGGGACATTAGCAACCACAGCAGGCACATCCTCGCAAATGTCGATAGGGAAAGCAATTGATTTGTCGGCCATTTGCAAAGAGATTTCAGTGGGTGTCAACTTATCCAGTTCAAGTCTACGATAAAGAGAGAGAGGCAGAACACTAACACCGGCTCCAAGATCGCATAATGCATTTCTAACGTAGTTGCCTTTAATGGAGCAAGGTATAGTGAGCACACCGGGATCACCTAGTTTCTTGGGAGTTCCACCCTTGAAGGTATAGTTAGCAAGCTTGGTGGAAATGTCAACCTCAGGTATCCTCCTCTTATTAGTCACAATATCTTTCATGTAGTTAGCATACGGAGACATTTTGAGCATATCTGTCAAATGCATTTGCAGAAAGACAGTTCTAATCATTTCAACAAAGCGATCAAAATCCTCAACATCCTTTTTCCTGAATGGTTTGGGAGGAAAGGGCATAGGTTTCTGAACCCATGGTTCCCTTTCTTTACCATGCTTCCTAGCAGCAAAGTCATTCTTATCGTATCTCTTATTCTTAGGCTGTGGGTTATCATGATCAACAGGTTCAATCTCCACATCTTTATCATTGCTAGGTTGAGCATCAACATGAACATCACTATTGATATCATCATTAGGCTCATGTTCATCGCCAGATTGTCTTTCAGCATCGGGGATAGAGGCATCGTTTGGACTCTCAGGTGTAGCAGCAACAAGGTTGCTAGCGTGCAAATCCCTATCATCTTTCTTCTTCTTTCTAGGATGACTGGGTGCATCAGTGCTAACTCCTTGAGAATCTTGTTCAATTCTCTTAGGATGACCCTCAGGATACAAAGGTTCCCGAGTCATTCTACCGCCTCTAGTGACGACTCTGACAGAATTATCATTCAACTCATTGAGCAAGTCATTCTGAGCTTTAAGTACTTGTTCTACCTGAGTAGTAACCATAGAGGCATGTTTACTCAGAAGCTTAAGATCATTGACATTTCTATCCACACAAGCACTTAAATGACTAAGCATGCGAGCATTATGTTCCAATTGTCTGCTAACATAATCATTGAAACTCTATTGTTTGGCAACAAAGTTATCAAATTCATCCATGCATAGGCTAGCAGGTTTATCAAAAGGAATATCACTCTTATCAAACCTACGTAGAGAATTTACTTCTACTACCTGTATCAGGTTATCAAGACCAAGGATCTCTTCGATAGGTGGTAGATTTTTGATATCTTCAGATTTAATGCCTTTCTCTTGCATAGATTTCTTGGCTTCTTGCATATCTTCACGACTGAGGAATAGAATACCTCTTTTCTTCGAAATTGGCTTAGGAGGTGGTTTGGGAATAGTCAAAGCATTCTCATTGCACAAGATGTTATTCAGTAGAATGTCAGCTTGTTCTACAGTTTGTTCCCTAAAAACACAACCGGGACAACTATCTAGGTGGTTTTTGGAAGCATCGGTAAGTCCATTATAGAAGATATCAAGTATTTCATTCTTCTCAAGAGGGTGATCAGGCAAAGCATTGAGTAGCTCGACGAGCCTCCCCCAAGCTTGTGGGAGACTCTCTTCTTTAACTTGAGAAAAGTTGTATATTTCCTGCAAGGCAACTTGCTTCTTATGGGCAGGGAAATATTTTTCAGAGAAGTAGTAGACCATATCCTCGGGGCTACGCACACAACCAGGAGCAAGAGAAATGAACCAAGTCTTAGCATCATCCTTTAGCGAGAAAGGAAACAACTTGAGGATATAGTAGTGGCGGATCTTTTCCTCACTAGTGAATAGGGTGGCTATATCGTGCAGTTTGGTTAGATGGGCTACAACCGTTTCAGAGTCGTAACCGTGCAAAGGATCAGATTCGACCAGAGTGATTAAGTCATGGTCGATAGAGAATTCATAATCCTTATCGGTCAGAAAGATAGGCGAAGTAGCAAACTTCGGGTCGTATTTCATCCTAGCGTTCAGAGATTTTTCTTTTCACTTGCGTAGTAGTTTCTCAACATTATAGCCATCGTTACACGCAAGAAATTCCTCAGCTATCTCTCCCTCCATAACATAACGTTTAGGCATAATAGGCAATTCAGGCATATCAGGAGAGCTAGTTCTAGCAGGCAAAATAGCAGGTTCTACTTCAATAGTTTCAGCGGTTTCACAAGTATCATCACGTCTAGCAGCAACTCTAGCAATTTGTGCATCAAGGAATGCACCTAGCAGCAAAGTAGTATGAGGCGTAGCATCATCAGGCAAAGCGGTATCAAGCATAGCATCATCATAAGCATCATGGGCAGCAGAAGTAGCATCATCAAGCACCGGCGACATATCAAGATTTCTAGCAGGAGGTGATGTCGCAAACTTACGCATAACTGAATGTGAATCAAGTGCAGAGCTAGATGGCAGTTCCTTATGTGTCCTCGTAGTAGAAGGCAAGATTTCAGTTCTTGGATCTTTTGGATTCCTCATAGTGACCAGAAGACGAAAATCCCAAGTGACTCAGAGAATATAGTTGTGCCTCCCCGGCAACGGCGGTAGAAAATAGCCTTGATAACCCACAAGTGTAGGGGATCGCAACAGTTTTTGAGGGTAGAGTATTCAACCCAAATTAATTGATTTGACTCAAGGGGAAGATAAAGAATATTCTCACATATTAGCAGCTGAGTTGTCAATTCAACCACACCTGAAAGATTAGTGTCTGCAAGAAAAGTATCAGTAGCAAAGTGGTATGATAGCAACGGTGCGAGAAAGTGGTCTGTTGACGGCAGACTATTCCTGACTTGTTGTATAAATGGCGCCAGAAAAGTGTCGTGCAACAGGTAACAACAAAGTAGCAAGTAACAGCAGTAGTGACAACAGTAGCAAGGAACAGCAGTAGTGACAGCAGTAGCAAGTAACATCAGTAGGGACAGCAGTAGCAGCAAAGTAACATAGCAAGGACCAGTAGCAAAAGACTCGTAGGCAGTGGATCGGTGATGGATGATTATGCGGGATGTGATTCATCATGTAACAGGTATAACACGGAGAGATAAGTAACTAGCTCCCGTTCGTCAATCTAATGTAGGCATGTATTCCGTATGTAGTCATACGTGCTTAGGGAAAAGAACTTGCATGACATCTATTGTTCATCCCTCCCGTGGCAGCGGGGTCCTCATGGAATCTACGGGATATTAAGGTTCTCCTTTCAATAAAGAACCGGACCAACGCATTAACACTTGGTGAATACATGAACTCCTTATACTATGGTCATCTCCGGTAGTGGTTCCGGCTATTGTCACTCTCGGGTTGCCGGGTCATAACACATAGTAGGTGACTACAACTTGCAAGATAGCATCTAAAACACACATATATTGGCGACAACATAATAGGTTCAGATCTAAAATCATGGCACTCGGTCCCTAGTGACAAGCATTAAACATGGGAAAGTAGTAGAAACATCAATCTCAGAACATAGTGGATACTAGGGATCAATCCCCGTCAAAACTAACTCGATTACATGATAGATCTCATCCAACTCATCACCGTCCAGCAAGCCTACGATGAGATTACTCACGAATGGTGAAGAGTATCATGGAATTGGCGATGGAGGAAGGTTGATGATGACGATGGCAACGATTTCCCCTCTCCAGAACCCAGAACGGACTACAGATTTGCCCTCCAGATGAAGAACAGGAGGTGGCGGCGCCTTCGTATAGTAAAACGCGATGAATCCTTCTCTCTGATTTTTTTTTCTGGGTGAAACAGAATATATAGAGCTAATTTTGGAGGAGGTGGAGCCTCGTGGGCCCCACAAGCCGGGTTGGTGCGGCCTGGGGGGGGGGGTGGCCACGTCGTCTGGGCTTGTGGCCCACTGGCTCACCCCCTCTGGTGGATCTTTGCGCACGTATTTTTCATTAATTCCGGAAAAATTCTCCGTAAATTTTCAGGTCATTCAGAGAACTTTTATTTCTGCACAAAAACAACACCATGGCAATTTTGCTGAAAACAACGTTAGTCCGGGTTATTTCCATTCAAATCATGCAAATTAGAGTCCAAAACAAGGGTAAAAGAGTACGGAAAAGTAGATACGATGGAGACGTATCAGCGGACACCTTCAGAGATACCAGTAGAGCACCTTTATAGTCACCCAGTAACGTTGCGATGTTTGATACACACAAGCCATTCCTCCGGTGTCAATGAGTTACATGATATCATGGTCGTAGGAATGAATACTTGACACACAAAAAACAATAGCAACAAAATGACATGGTCACATGCTACGTTTATAATTTGGGTCTTCTCCATCACATCATTCTCCTAATGATGTGATCAAGCCATCAAGTGACAACACTTGCATATGGTCAAAAAACCTTAACCATCCTGGATCAACTGGCTAGTCAACTAGAGGCTTACTAGGGACATTGTTTTTTCTATATATCCACACATGTATCTATGCTTTCATTCAATACAATTATAACATGGATAATAAACGATTATCCCGAAACAGGAAATATAATAATAACTATTTTATCATTGCCTCTAGGGCATATTTCCAACACGATGCACCGCGCCCCAATGCTCCAAATCACTGGCAAGGTCATGGAGCACCAAACAAGAATGATGCTCCCGCAACCAGCACTACAACAACAGGTGACGCGTGAATCACGTCTCTGCAAAGGAAGCCTAGGAAAATCCGGAACGCATATTGGGTATGTTCCTCGTCAACTCCACTCGAGCAACAGTATTGTTCTATTGTGGTGCCTCGCATTATTTTGTCACTCAAAAGTTTGCAATGAAGAGTGGTTTGAAACCTACATTCCTAGATGGTCAATTGGAGTTACAAACCCTGAGTGCTGTGTTAAGGACCAATATATTAGTGTAGGTGAATTGGGATCAGCTTTAACGGGGTAGACTTCGTAGTGGATCTCATCATTTTGAAGTCGCAAGGCTTGGACTGGTTAGCCAAGTACCAAACCATATTTGGCTGTGCCAAGAGGGCTATTACCATGACCAGTGATCAAGGAATCAAAGTCAAATACATCTCCGAGCCTACCTCCACTCGAGACCCTTAGGTTACCGGCCCTTCGGGAAAAGAGATGGACCAAGTACCGGTTGTATGTGAGTACCCGGACGTCTTTCTTGATGAACTATGTGGTATGCCTCCTGACCGAGACATCGAGTTCATCATTGAGCTCATGCCCGGATCAAGACCTATCTATAAGAAGCCCAATAGAATGGGATCCGAGGAATTAGCCGAGTTGAAGAAACAACGCGCCGAGAAGTTCAGGAAAGGATTCATTCGTTCTCGTGCCTCTCCTTGGGGATCACCTGTTCTATTCGTGCCCTCAATGAAGTCACGATAAAGAAGAACTATCCACTCCCCAAGATTGAAGACCTATTCGACCAGTTGAAAGGTGCCAAGGTATTCTCCAAGATCGATCTCAGGTCTAGATACTACCAACTAAAGATTCACCTCGAAGACATATCGAAGAAGGCATTCGTGACCAGGTAGAGCGTGTATGAGTGCACATTCATGTCGTTTGGGTTGACCAATGCCCCAGCCTACTTCATGTACCTCATGAATAAAGTCTTCACGGAATACCTGGACAAGTTTGGTGTTGTCTTCATTAACGACATAATCATCTTCTCCAAGTATGAAGAAGAGCATGAGTAGCACTTGAGGATGGTGTTGGAAAAACTTAAAAAGCACTAACTTTATGCCAAGTCCAGCAAATGAGAATTTTGGCTACACGAGGTTGGATTCTTGGCTCATACCATGAAGACATATGGATTGGTAGTCGACCCCACAAAGATTACTGGAGGTACGAATTGGTAGTCGGCAATCGAGCTGAAGGAAGTCAGAAGCTTCCTCGGACTCGCGGGATATTACCGCAAGTTCGCGGAAGGATTCTCCCGCATCGCGAGACCAATTACTCGGCTATTGAGGAAGGGCAGGAAGTTCGAATGGACACAGGAGTGCGAATAATGCTTCCAAGAACTAAAGAAGCGGTTGACCACCGCCCCAATACTGGCCACTCGTGATATCAACAAGGAATTTTTGATATACTGCGATGCGTCAAGGACCAGACTCGGTGGTGTTCTGATGTAAGACTGCTGGGTCATGGCTTATGTTTTACGGCAACTACGCCCTCATGAGGAGACCTACACCACTCATGACCTCGAATGGGCGCCAGTAGTTCATGCCTTGAAGACATGGCGGCATTACCTTCTAGGGAAGCGATGCGAGATATACACCGACCACAAGAATCTGAAGTATATTTTTACCCAAAAGGAATCGAATATGAGGCAGCGGAGATGGTTGGAGTTAATTACAGACTATGGCCTCAACATTCAATAGCACCCCGGTAATGCCAACGTGGTAGCAGACGCATTGAGCCGAAAGGCTTTCACCTTGAATGATATAATCAAGGAAAGGATACCTGCCCTATATGAGGAGCTAGAAAGCTTTGAGTTGGAGCTAGTCAAACCAGGATGACTAGCAAACCTCGAAGCTAAACCCACGCTGATGGATGATATTAAACATGCCCAGAAGGGACACCAGTACATCGAAGGCATCAAGAGGAAGATCAAGGAAGACAAAGCCCCAGGATTCTTAGTAGATGAGTAAGGAGTTGTGTGGTTTGGGAATCGCATATGCGTACCAAACTAGGCTGAACTCAAAACCCTAATCTTGCAGGAAGCTCATGACACTCCATATTCTGTTCACCCTGGTGGGAAAAAGGTGTACGAATATGTCAGGGAAAGGTTTTGGTGGCATGGCATGAATAGGGAAATGGCCTTATATGTCACTAAGTGCGACATATGCCAGAGGGCCATGGATGAGCATTAGCGACCTGCTGGGCTGCTACAACCTCTCCAAGTGCCTGAATGGAAGTGGGATAAAGTCCATATGGACTTCATTAGAGGCCTTCCCAGGTCAGGCAAGGGGCACGACTCCATATGGGTCATCGTCGACCACCTGACCAAGGTGGGCCACTTCATCCCTGTCAGTAGCACGTAAAATGGTAGCCAACTGGCCAATCTCTACATACATCGTACCGTGAGTCTTCATGGGGTTCCAAAGGAGATTGTGTTCGACGAGGCACCCAATTCACCTCAAGATTCTGGAAGAAGTAGCAAGAGGCTTTGGGGACCAAGCTCTCCTTCAGCACCGCCTTCCACCCGCAGACCATCGAGTAGACGAAACGAGTAAATCAGATGCTTGAGGATATGCTCCGCGCTTGCGGCTTGGCATACGAGACAAAATGGGAAGACTGTCTGCTCTTCGCCAAGTTCTCGTATAACAACAATTATCTATCCAGTCTCGAGATGGCGCCATTTTAGGTATTTTATGAACGTAAGTACCGCACTACCGTCGACTGGTCCGACACTAGTGAAGGACTGATTTTTGGGCCACACATCCTTCGCGAAGCCGAAGAGCAAATCCAGCTTGTCCGTGAATGTCTGTAAGCCGCCAAGTCACGACAAAAGAGCTACCCGGACACACACCACCAAGAGGTGGAACTCAACTCTGGAGACCACGTGTATCTCTACGCCACGCCTCTCAAGGGGACGAAATGCTTCCACGTCAAGGGGAAGCTTGCTCCAAGATACATCGGCACCTTCAAGATTACCATAATATGAGGAGAAGTTGCCTACCAGTTAGCGCTACCTCCAGAACTTTCGGGTGTGCACAACGTCTTCCATGTGTCAGAAGTCCAAAAGTGCCTCCAAGCACCTAACCGTACAGATATTTACAAGGACATCAATCATCAAGCCATCGATCTTAAACCAAACCTTACCTATCACGAGAGACCGATCCGTATCCTGGATGAAGCCGAATTTCGTACCCGAAGCCGCACCATCAAGTACTTCAGTGTCCAGTGGAGCAATCACACCGAGGCAGAAGCAACACATGAGCGTGAAGACTATCTTAGATCCGAGTTTTCGTACCTTTTAAGCACTTATCTAAAGAAATCTCAGGGCGAGATTCTTGTAAGGGGGATAGGTCTGTCACACCCGGTTTTTGCACCACTTTGTCACTACTATTTTCCTTTCGAAATGTGGAGTCAATTAAAACTTTTTAAGTAAGTGTTATGAGTGCCTTGATTGTCATTGCTTGTGTATGTGCTTGTGAGTAGCTCACTAAAAAAACTTTTTCTCTAATAAACTTGTGCCTTGGCTCCAAACCCTTGCCCATTGGTCATACACCAGGAAACATTTTTTATAAAATATTATTTCAACAAAAATCCTTTTAGTTATTTTTGTAGCTTCAAACCCCTACTTTGGGATTTGCAATACAAGTCCATGATTTAAGGGGAGTGATTTTACCCAAAGATTTTATTGTGATTGTATTATTGAAATAACACTCCAAAACCATAAAATAATTATTTTTGAAGTTACTTTTCCATTTTACTTATATGCCCTTTTTCTAAGGCGAGAAATGGTATTTCATTGTGAAAAATTAATTTTCTACCTTAGAAAAATCTGATAAAATTTAGGAAGACTCAAAGGACATATAGTTTCCATACATAAGAGTTTCAACCCCTAGTAATGTTCAAAATATTAGACTAGACCCTTGAAGACCATTTCTGTCTATTCTGAACTTTTGAAATATTTCCAAAGGAAATATTCTCAATAAATTCCAAGAAACTTCTAGCATGTCCCACATGCTATATGTGATGATCATTCCAATTTTCACCCCCATCCAACGTGGGTTGTTCACCAAATAATCGAGAAAACGTTTTTGTCCAGAACCAAATTGGAACAACTCTACATTGCCAAGTTTGTCCAATTGGTCTCAAACTTTGCAGGAGTGTTCAAAACCCCAAATAAGGAGGGCTTGCCAAGAATTGCATCTGTGGGAATTGATTTGATCACAATTGGCCACAAGATTGTAGATCTACCCATTTTTTGGTATTTCCAAGTCTACATTGCCATACTTGCTCAATTGAGCTCAAATTTGGTAGAGCCTCCTAATTATGTCCATCATCAAATCCTGTTAGCTCCCAATGCTTTTGGAGGAGGTTAACTCCCACAAACCAACAACAAGCACCTTCTGCCACTTTGGAAAACGAGCAACTACCACCCCCAACACTTAGTCCCTTCACTCCAAACTGAGGTCATAGGTTGCGTGTGCCTCCCCATAGCTGTAGCCAAGAGATCCATCCCCAATTCAATGAGCGGGAGCCAAAATCTTAAATCTACCATCCGAAACCATGCTGACAACACTTGTGCAACACTCCTCATTTTGACCAGCATGATTCCCCTCGGCCCCAAGCATCTACAAAGCATCAATCCACCCCTAGACACCCCTAGACATGGTTGGGACGCGCCAGAGCATGCCAACATGTTCTAGCATGCCAAAGCTGCGCTCTGGACGTGCCAAAGTGCGAATCCGAGCCTAGGGAGGCCAGCCCCTGCTAGATCCTGCTCCCTCCCATTGCCCCACTTTGACCGCCTCGCCGACCAAGGCTAGAGCTGCGTCAAGCCCCTTCCCCCCCTCTCCTCTCCCCCCGGCGACGCGTGCACACGCTCACCCGAGCCGGTCAGAAGGACCTCGCCACTGCGAAGCGCCAAGAGCCCATCCACCGCTCCTCCTAAGATTCCCCTCGGTCTTAAACCACGACCACAATCCCACGACCTCTTTTCCATGACCTCTCTCCCCCTTATGCCACTGTAGCATTGTCGGTGCACCACCTATCCGTGGACCGCCGCCCGCCTATATATAGGCCACCCTGGCTCTTCCCCGCACCTCAAGCACATTCCTCTCGCCTCCAATTGACCACCCTTCTTCCCCCCTTGAGTTATTCGAGCACCGGTGATCGAGATCAACCGAGACGCCACCGCGTCGGGGCTCCGTCGATCTCGGGACACAGGCACGCTCCGGCACTCGTTCAACTCCCCTGTGACCGCAGGAGCTCCCTGGTCTTCCTACACCTCTTCCCCGTCCTTCTACCCCCTTTGAGAATTGTCGCGAGCACCCTCCCGAAAGCCTCTGCCGCGGCTTCCTCGTCACCGGCAACACACGCCACCACCGTCGTTCCCTCGACCTTCATCCAAAAGGCGGGAGTACCAGGAATCAATTCCTGCACTCGCCTATCCTCGACGTCACAGGAACTACCGCCGGTGAGCCCCCTCTCCTCTGTGTCCCGACGTAGGAGACAAGCCCGATAGGAGGGCCCCACCTATCGGCGTGTGTCTCTCCCTCCCCCTCCTCTCAGTCGTGCCTCGCGCATATGGTTTGTACCTGACGGTGCACGCGCGTCGGCGGGCTAGCCGGTTGGCTAGTTGGGTCGGGCCAGCTAGAGGCCGAGCCTGGCCAGTGAGGTGCCCATTTTTCATTATTTTATTTTTTGGCTTTTCAAATAAATTCCACACGATTAAATATCCACTCAAATCCAAATATTTTTCCACCATAATTCTTGTAAAATTATGTAGTATTTAATAATACTGCTTGCAGAATTTTTATAACGAATTTTGTACACATTTTCAATTTAAAATCTAGTTTAAGTATTTTTAGCCTATGTTAAAAAGTTTTTTTAAACTTTTTCCACTCCAAAACAAGATACAAATATTTTTAGAAATAATGTTAGTGTTTTATAGAATAGGGTAACAAGTTTGATGTGACTTTGTGTTCTGTTTTTTGTTGTGGTTCTTATAATTGCTATTACTATCACCACGATAGATCACGTGTTTCACGAAGGACTTGGACCCGAAGACCTCGAAGTCCCCAGATGCCTTGCTAACTAAGGAAAGCATCGCTTTGACCATGTCTGAAGAAATATTTTATGCATTCCATGTTGATTACTTTATTTCGATGCATATAATCATTATTAATCGGTAACCCCTCGGTATGGTGTTACTGGTAGGATCCTCTGGAGCACTTGCATTTGAGCATGACCTTACCACCTATGAGGGTCATGGAGATGAAACTAGATAGGTTGATAATAGTGGTACACAAGGGATGAGCATATCCATGGTGACGGTAACACAAAGGTGATTTCAAAGACTTACTAAAAAACCCATCGGTTGCCACTAATGCCCGAGGGTGATTGTCAGCATTCTAGGAGTGGGGGTACCCAGACCTGCCTGCCCGCGGCCCAGGGCTGGCCCACTTCATCGACCTAAAACCAATGGGCCCGGCATCACTCAGGACAAGGCCCTCGCGAGGGGCCAAGCCTCGCGAGGAGGAGCATCATCAAGACCCACAAGGGCCTCCTCAGGACCTCTCTGGAGCGGGGATATTCCAAGGCGAGGCCCGGCCTCAGGAGTCCAGAGTGACGCAAGGGAAGGACAGGCGAGCATTAGACATCAGAGCGGAGTAGTTTCCCGTTTGGTGCAAAGGGGGCGAGGACGAACGCCGGTTCCCAAGGCATCTCCTAAAGGTTTCCATTCTCGTGCAACAAGACCCTAGCCACCCGCCGGTAGGACGGACGTCATCCCTCGGCCAGCCCCTGCAACACTGGCAGCTACTTTGCAGGCAAAAACCACCTTTGGGCAGGGGAGTATGTTTCCCTGTTCCCCATCAAAATTGGCCACTGTGGGATCACTTCCCTCCGAAACGATACGGGAAGAGGACCGGGGCCGCCACTATAAATAGAGGATAGTTTGCTTCGTAGAAGGGGATCCGATTCAGGAACCAGCCTACGGAAGTGCCCAAGCACTGTACTAGTTCATCCACCAACCTCCACGAGAGGCAAGCCACCAAAGCAGGAGTAGGGTTTTAAGCTTCGCAGCGGCCCGAACCTTGGTAAACTGTTGTGCTCTGTGTTTCCCTCACCATCGAGTGAGTTCTTGGTCGTTCCCATAGAGTAGAGAGCTGGGCGATGTTAGGCCGAGGGAGATCTGCATACACGCCCTTGAGTTTGAATCCATAGAGTTTTGCGGAGCCCGAAATCCGAAATGTGGCACGGCAGGTAGGGGGCGTGTTAAGGTCATCTCCGAGCGTCACCTTCCCAAGGCCCGCTGCTCCGATGGCTGGCACCCAACCTGCTTCTTTGAGCCTCATTGAGTTGGCCGCCAACCACTACGTCACGGCGGCCGGAAGCGCACACGCCGGCATTGTGGTACCGGGTGGCTCGTACCAAATCGTCAACGTTGTCTCCACCGTCGCAACCACCCGTGCCACCCATACGCGTGGCGGCTGGGTGGTGCCCTCGGCACCAACGATGAGTCGCATCAGCTTGGGGGACCTTGGCGCACACGACACGTTGCAGATGGCAAGCGAGATGCTCCGACAATGATCGATGCAGGGGGCTTTGACGCCTAGGCAGACCACATCATGGAGTTGATCGCTATCGCCCAGAAGGCCGTCCAACCCCGCTCTTCTTCAAGGCTGCCAGGGTCTGGCGCCGGGGGCTCGCACCTCATGCCGGCCCCCGGGGCTGCGAGCTACGGGCCCCCTCCTATGTTGGGCGGGGCTGAGAGAGACGCGCCCCGTGTAGCTCTCCTCCTCCTCCAGGTTCGGGTTGACAACCAGGAGGGGCGCGAAGAGAGAGGCGGTACGACCCATGCACACACCGGCGTGCATCACCAAGACCAGCAAGGCCCTCGACAGCCCAGGGTGGCTAGACAGGAGCGCTCCATCTGGCGTAGCCAGTACAGGATGGAGGCGTCGGCGCAGGCGAACTACGATAACGGAAACATGCCAAGGCACCAAGGAGGGAATCAGCACCGGGCGGCGCCGGGACTAGCCAACTGCATCAACAGGAACAAGCGACTTCGCATGGATGCTTATCGCAGGAAGATCTCCGAGCAGTACGGCCGGGGGTATCCCCCTCCACCAACGAGATGGACCACCACCGTCGCACTGCTGAGCGGCCATGGAGGATGATCGAGCACCTACATGGAGCCCAAGACGATGCAGCCGGGCCCAAGAGGCATAGGCAGGGAGTCGCCCTCGAGCCGCATGGCATGATGCCAACCGCCTTCCCCGCGGGAGAACTACGTAAGGCCAAACCCCCGGGCCTGAGGAGTACGAGTCGAGTTCAGCGAGGAGACGCAAGCGACATGTTTCACCCGCGGCAACCACGATGCAGGCGTGGGCACAGAGGGACAACCCTCACGAGGCGCTCCTCAGGTACGAGGGTGGTATTCGAGGTAATTTTCAGGATTTACTGCCTTAGGAAGTCCCTACTGGCTGCAGGGACTTCAAATATTCAGGGCATGCTTGTGCCTGTCGTATCGTTTGCGCAATCTTTTATAATTTCTGCTGCATCCACTTGGCGACCTGTCACACTGCCTTGCTTGCATCTTTGGGCGATCTACCCCCCTCGCTCGGGGGCTCCGGCCGGTGCACCTCGCCCCGACGCGGGGACTTGGGAAGCCCCCCGGGTCCCCAGGACCACAATCGATAGGATAAAATCAGAGTCGCTTGAGCGTTAAGGGGGGTTCTAGAGCATCGCGCCTCAGGGGCACTACTGGTCACAAGGCCACCTGCCGCCCATGATATTGTCCTTGGTTATCCAGTCATTATCAGGGGTGGCAGGGCTTGACCCCGTAGGTGAGATCATTCATTTGGTCGCAAGCAGCGGCGGTCGGGAAATGTACGGGACTGGGTCCTAGCGACGCAGAGTCACTTGAATGTAAAAAGGGTGGTCCCCGGGATCGCGCCTCAGGGACCTTACCGGTTGCAAGGCCACTTGCCACCCTTGACATCGTCCTCGGTTATCCAGTCGTTATCAGGGGAGGGAGGGCCTGACCTTTTAGTTACATCGGTTCACTCTGTCCCACGTGACGACGGTTGGCAAATGCGCTGGATTGGATCCTAGCGATGTAGGGATGCTCGAACGTCAAAAGGGGACTCCTGAGCATCGCGCCCCAGGGACCTTACCTGTCACAAGGCCACCTGCCACCCTTGACATCGTCCTCGGTTATCCGGTCGTTGTCAGGGGTGGCAGGGCCTGACCCCGTAGCTACATCCGTCACTAAGTCACACGCGATGGCGGTTGGGAAATGTGCGGGACTGGGACCTGTCGACATAGAGCCGTAGAAATGCCCTTAACTGGCCTCCGAGGAAGGAGCATGCAGGACCTGCATCAACTCGTCGAACCTCTGCATTGTCCTTCAATCCTTACAGAACCTACTTCATCCCATTACACTCTCACGTAATAACGAGGTGAGGCTGTATACGCGTGGGCCCCCGAGGACGCGGAAGGGGTCCACCCCACGCCTAGTGGAAACCTATGCTCCGCGCTGGGTATAGATAGAGGAAATCAAAACAGTCCACCAAGGACATTCGGAATCAGGCGCCTATGCGTCGGGGGTTGGGACACTCGCGAGGCCAAAGCGTCCTCGCGACCTCCCATATCCACCCCCACCGTGACACTCTCACGTAATAACGAGCCGAGAATATATACGCCCAGGCCCCCCCGAGGACGTGGAGGGATCCATCCCACGCCTAGTGGCAGCCCTACTCTCCACGTTGGGGAGAAGACGAAGGCAATCAATACAGTCCACCAATGACTATGCCCGCAGCTGGCAAGGAAACCCATATAGTCCACCAATGACTATGCCAGCCAGAGTGCCGGACGCGACGTTTGCTTGATTTTCTTGGATTTCGACGCATTTTTCGCTAAACTTATACTCGTTAGTTCCAAAAGTAGTTCTATGATTCTCAGTGCTTGACGTTTGGAAAATAAAGTTGTTCTCTGATCCCCAGGACCACAATGGACATGGTAAAATCATAGTCGCTTGAGCGTCAAGAGGGGGCTCCTCAGCATCGCGCCTCAGGGGCCTTACCGGTCACAAATCCACTTGTCGCCCTTGATATCGTCCTTGGATATCCGGTCGTTATCACGGGTGGTAGGGCTAGACCCCGTAGGTGAGATCGTTCGTTCGGTCGCAAGAAGAAGTTGTTGGGAAATGTGCGGGATCGGGTCCTGGTGAAGCAGAGTCGCTTGAACGTCAAAAGGGGGCACCTGAGCATGGCGTCTCGGGGGCCTTACCGACCACTAGGCCACCTGCCGCCCTTGTTATCGTCCTCGGATATATCCGGTCGCTATCAGGGGTGGGAGGGCTTGACCCAGTAGCTACATCCGTTCACTCAGCCACACACAACGGCGGTTGGGAAATGTGCGGGACTGGTAATACTGACGTAGAGGCGCTCAAACATTAAGGGGGGCTCCTGAGCGTCGCGCCTCAGGAGCATTACCGGTCACAATGCCAGTTGACCACCTTGCTGTCGTCCAAGCTTGGTCGGTATCGGGGGATGTCGGGGCCTTGCCTCGTGACGCGCCTCACGACGGCAGGAAAATGTGCGGGAATGGGACCTATCGACGTAGAGCCCTAGAAAAGCCCTTAACTGCCCTCCGGACAAGGAGCACGCAGGACCTGCATCGACCCGTCGCACCTCTGCATCGTCCTTCCATCCTTCCAGAACCTACATCATCCCGTGACACTCTCACGTAATAACGAGCCGAGGCAGTATACGCCTAGGGCCCCCCGAGGACGGGGAAGGGGTCCCCCCCACGCTTAGTGGAAGACCTATTCTACGCATTGGGTACAGACAGAGGAAATCAACAGAGTCCACCAATGACTTCCGGAATCAGGCGCCTACGCCTCGGGGTTAGGGACATTTGCGAGGCCAAAGCGTCCTCGCGACCTCCCATATATACCCATACCATGATACTCTCACGTAATAATAAGCCAAGGTTACATACGCCCAGGGCCGCTGAGGACGCGGAAGGGGTCCACCCCACGCCTAGTGGAAGACCTATGTTCCGCGCTGGGTGCAGACGAAGGCAATCAACTTAGTCCATCAATGACTATGCTCGCAGCTGGCAAGGAAACCCATATAGTCCACGAATGACTATGCCGGCCTAAGTGCCGGACGCGACATTTGCTTCCTTTTCATAGATTTTGAACTATTTTCCGCTGAACTTAAACTTGTCTATTTCAAAAGTTGGTTTTTAATTCCCAGTGCATGACGTTTAAAAAACCAAAGGGGGGGACTTTCTCTAGCGCTTTATCATTTCACTGTCTTTAAAGCCTCCCGTCCGAAGGACATTTTTGGAGATAAACGATCCGCATCGCCCCTAGGAGTCAAGGAGCATGAAAGCAAGGACTTGCCGCCCCAGGGGTAAACCTTTCTCAGTAGTCAAACCCCGCTCGGGGGTCCGGAACGAAACATAATACCACCACAAAGAGTCTCGGGAGGCCTCAGGGCCCCCTGAGGCGATGACAAATGGAACAGAGTGCGGAATCGCTCGAGCGCCAAAAGGGGTGCTCCTTGGAACCACCCGAGGAGCCTTGCCGTTCATAATGCCACTCGCACTGTTGACGTTGTCCGGGAGCTCCGGTCGGTGTCAGGAATGGCGGGGCCCGACCATATGAAGGGCGAGCCTAACAACAGTGGGGAAATGTGTGGGACCGGGGCGTGACTACGCAGAGCGGCTTGAGTGTCAAGGGGGGCTCCAGAGAAGCACGCCTCAGGAGCCTTACCGGTCACAAGGCCACCTAACTTCCGGATCAAGGCCTTGCCCTGTGAGGAACAACCTTGGTAACGGGTTGTGCCTTATGGAGGCAGGGAAATGTGCGGGACCGGGACCTGCAGACATAGAGTGCCGAAAGGGTCTTCAACCCGTCCCACCTACGAAACAGGAGTTGCTTAGGAGGGACTACGCAAGGGACCGGCACAAACCCATGAGCTAAGTACCCCGCAGGCCCAGATTGGGACCCTCTCGTCTCACGTCAAACTCACAATGAGTTAAGAACATGCGTACTAACGAAGGGATGCAGAGCCTAAGGATTCAGCTACAGCAAGGAAGCAAGCCATCGACCGAGCGTGCGGCGACACGAGCGGTGCCTAGGGAGGACAAGATCTCCTAAGGGTCCCGGCCCTCGTCACCCCCGAGATATGGCTGGGGCAGTGACATACCCTAAACCCCGAAGCCAAGCCGCGACAACCACCGATGATAATGTCGACAATTCAGGAGCAAACGGAAAAGGGAGAACGACGAAGGTAAGAAAAAAAGTTTAACGCGCAACATGGCAAGGTTCTTGAACCACTATTACAGGGGAAGGAGACGGAAGCTGAGGATGCTCTGCTCGAGATGGGCACCCGGGTGGTCTGCTCCACCAGGGCGTCAACGTACGGGCGGACCTTGTCCTGAAGAAGATGACGGGACCCAACAGGCACCAGCTCGACGATGCATTGGAGATTGAGCTTCGGAGCAAGGCGACGCAGGTTGGAGAAGACTAGCGACACGACCAGGCCCAAAAGCTCTTGCGCATCGGCCGCGCTGTCCTCCTCCACACGGGAGACGCCGGCCTCTAACGTCTCCACCACCTTCTGGAACAAGGCGAGGTATCCCCCGTCGCTCGTCACGTTATGCAGCGCCTGGGCCTCCCCCACAAATCGGCGCGTTGCAACGGCCGCCCGACCGGCGATGCCCGCGAACTGCTTGGCGTGCTGGTACGCCATCGTTTGGGTGTGCGACGCCTTGTCCTAGGCGGCAGGACGGTGTCGGTTGCCTCCTGAATCTGCTTCTACAGTGAGGCTAGCTCCGACATGGCATCCGCCTCGCCCTGGTGGGCGGCCTTGACGCTATCAAGCTAGGCGTGCAGCCCCACCACCTCTTCCTGAAGCTCGCCAAGCTTGGGCTTCTTGGAGGAGGGCGCACTGGAGAGGAGGGGAAATCAACCACTAAGTAGCAGATGAGGCGACAAGTAAAGGAGATACAAACAAGGGGCTTACTTGCTGGCCAGAGACCAGTGGTGACGGACACGCGGAGGCCCCGAGGGCCCTCCGCCTCTACCTCTGGGGGTAGTTGAAGGCGCAAGAGGCGCCACGCGCTTCCCCCAGCCGAGACCGTATCCGGGAGACGCCATGGATACGAGGAACGAAGGGGAGAGGTGGTTTTTTCGCGGCGAGCAGAGGAAGCAGAGAGGAAGCCAAAGATTGCAGTGCCCCCACCTGGTGGGGGCGAGGAAGATTTATTTGCAAGCCACGGCCACCAACTGTCGTGGGAGCGTGAGCATCGCGCGCCCCACGAGGGTCATGAGGTGGGCCGACTGGAGCGCTGCCACCCACGTCGCCTCACCTATCCACCAAGCGATCACGTCCGCGAGGGCCGTTGGGTGTGGTCAGGCCGCACCTGTGCCATTCAATGGGAGCAATGATGGTCTACGCGGTTCTACGAGATCATGTCGTCGTGGCCTGGTGCACCCCAGACACCTCGAGGAGCGAGAGCGTCGCCACATGGCTGCTGGACATGTGTGTCGCCTGGCCCGCAGGCAAATAGTGCCCACGATGCTTCAGGCCGCCCTCCAGGCTTCGCCAAGAAGCCAACCACAGCGCGCTTTGGGACCGAGGGATACTGTCGGCATTCTAGGAATGGAGTGCCCAGACCTGCCTGCTTGTGTTCTAGGTCTTCCCACTTCATCAACCTAAAATCAATGGGCCCGACATCAGTCAGGTCAAGGCCCTCGCGAGCGGCAAAGCCTCGCGAGGAGGAGCAACATCAAGACCCGCAGGGGCCTTCTCAGGATCCCTCTGGAGCGGCGGATATTCCAAGGCGAGGCCTGGCCTCACGAGTCAATGGTGATGCAAGGGAAGGACAGGGGAGCTGCAGATAGCAGAGCGGAGCAGTTTTCCCTTTGGTGCAAATGGGGCAAGGACGAACGAAGGTTCCCAAGGCATCTTCTAAAGCTTTCCATTCTGGTGCAACAAGACCGTGGCCGCTCGCCGGCAGGACGGACGTCATCCCCGAGCCACCTCCTCCAACGCTGGCAACAACTTTGTAGGCGAAGACCACCATTGGATAGGGGAAGCATGTTCCCCTGCCCCCTTCGAAATTGGCCGTTGTACGATCCCTTTCCGCCAAAACTATAGGGGAAGAGGACCTGGGCCGCCACTATAAAGGGAGGATAGGTAGCTTCGTTGAAGGGGATCCAAGGGACTCTCATCCACAAACCCACACACCACTAAGTCCATCCAGCCTCGGGAGGCCGAAGAACATTGTACTAGTTCATCCACCAACTTCCACGATGAGCAATCGAAAAAAGCACGAGTAGGGTTTACGCTTCACAGCGGCCTGAACCTAGATAAACCGTTGTGTTTTGTGTTTCCCTCATCATCGAGTGAGCTCTTCACTGTTCCTATCGAGTGGAGAGCTAGGCGAGGTGAGGCCGTGAGAGTTCTTCGTACACACCCGTGAGTTCGAATCCTTATGGTTTTGCGGAGCCCGAAATACGACATCGCGCGACCCAGAGGTAGCGGCGGATATACCACCCCCGGCCTCCAGGTTAGGATCGTCTGGCCCAGGAACATGGGCATGTCCTCCACCCTTCGTTCCCGGGATGGGCCCCCCGGGCTGGGACAAAAGGGTGCGTCCACCCTGTCCCAAGCGAGGGGTCCCCGGTCCCCAGACCCAGAAGTCTGCCTGAAGCAGCTCCCGGCCAGGAGCTGTGCCCCGCTAGGACTCCCACGCTGGGCGTCCCCATGAAGCCACCCCCGCGGTGTCGTTCATAAATGTTTGCACAGGGGCTACCTGCTGGGTCGCGCGCGTGCCTCCTGCCGCGGTGGTGGTCCGTGCTGCTTCCCTCATAGCCCGGACGTACGCTGGCACGGTCATCGTGGAACTTTGCACGCTTCCAAGGGTTGATGTAGTCGGGCATCCGATACTCCCTCCTCGTTTCGTGAAGCACGCCAAGGAATGCTGGACGACGCCTCCCTAGCGCGGCCAAGTCCAGAGCCTCCAAGAGCTCCCACCGGACCCCCAGCAGGGATAGGCCTGGGCGGGTGCCCCAGGCGCGCCCGCGCGGGTCCCCAGTTGTAGCCCCTGGCGGTGCGGGTTGACGAGTGCGGCTCCCACGGCAGCGCGCTTGGGTCTCACCGGCGTTGTCGTGCCCAAGAGCATGCCTGCGTCCGCCGAAGCTCCGGCGGCGGGCGGCGAGTCGACGCCTGAGCTCATACGCCACCAAGAGTGCTACGTGTGTGTGCGTCTGGTGCTGACAGACTCGAGAGGGGGGTGGAACAGCCTGGACGCGTGGAAGGTTGAGGGCGACGGGGGGATGTTGCATGGTTGGTGAAGACGGCAGCCCCCGGCGCGTGTTGGAAGCCTATCCGGCATGAACCCCGACCAACGGGGTGGCGAAGTGTCGCAGCACATCTTGGCCCGCCTGCACCATCCTCGCCACACGAGCGGCCTGCCTCTCCATGCGGATTCGCCTTCTCCCTATCATGAGTGTGACCAGCTTTAGCGGGCCAAGCTTTGGGAGAGACCTTGACATGCCCCTACCTCGCGCGCCAAATGTCGGATTTCAGGCTCCGCAAAACCCTAACGATTCGTTCTAAGGGGCGTGTACGAAGATCTCTCATGGGCTCGCCTCACCTAGCTCGCTACTCGTCGGAGATGGCAAAGAACTCACTCGACGGTGAGGAAGACTCAAAACACGGTAGTTGACCCAGGTTCAGGCCGCTAGGAAGCGTAATACACTATTCCTGCTTTGGTGGATTGCCTCTTGTGGAGGTTGGTGTATGAACTAGTACAGTGTTCGAGGGCCTCCGGAGCCTAGTTCGTCCTTGTGTGATTCCGGTGGGCAAGGATGAATGTATCGTGTTCGACCCCCCGTACGAAGTAACCTACGTTATATGTATAAAGCGGCGGCCCCGGTTTCCTTCCCTTAACGTTTCAGCGGGAAGGGATCCCTCAATGGTCAATTTCGAAGGGGAACAGGGGAACATGCTCTCCTGCCCAAAGGTGGTCTCCGCCTGCAAACTGACTGCCACCGCTGCAGGGACGGGTTCAGGGATGACGTCTTCCCTACTGGAGGGCGGTGACGCCCTTTTTGCACCAGAATGGAAACCTTTGGGAGATGCCTTCGGAACCACGGTACGTCCATGCCCCCATTGCACTAAAGGAGAAACTACGCTGCCCTGCTGTCTGCTGCTCGCCTGTCCTTCCTCTGCGTCATCCTTGACTCCTCAGGCCGGGCCTTGATTCGAAATATCCGCCGCTCCGGAGGGGTCCTGAGGAGGCCCCCTGTGGGTCTTGATGTTGTTCATCCTCGCGAGGCTTCGCTCCTCGCAAGGGTCTTGTCTTGGGTGGTGACGGGCCCATCGGTTTGCTTGATGAAGTGGGCCAACCTTGGGCCATGGGCAGGTAGGTCTGGGTGCCCCCATTCCCAGAACGCCGATAGTTGCCTCCGCCACCCAGAAGGAGGGATGAAGACAGGTAGAATGAGGGTGATGGGGGCTTCCAGGAGGTCACGGCGGTGGCCTCCATCCTGGGCGGCGTCCAGACCCCAGCCTCGAACCGCGCCTTCAAGCAGTTCACCTGGGAGGTAAATGCCGCTCTCCGGAAACCTGAAGCAGTGCGCCCCCTCAACTAGTCCCAGACCACCATCACCTTCGACCCAAGTGATCAGTTTAGGTGCTCGTTCATAGCCGGCAAGCTCCCAATGATGTGAACCCCGAACATCAGAAATGTCCTCGTCACCAAGACCCTTATTGACAGTGGAACGGGACTCAACGTCCTCTCGGTCGAGATCTTCGAGACACTCCAGCTGTCGTACGAGCAACTCATGCGAACCAAGCCCTTCTCAGGAGTCACTCAAGGGTCCACCGTGCCTATCGGGCAGGTGCATCTGCCAGTCACCTTCGGCGAGCGCAAGAACTACCACACGAAGATCATCGTCTTTGATGTAGAGCACATCCACCTACCGTACAACGCGATCCTTGGGTACCGGCTCTCGCCAAGTTCATGGCAGTGACCCAATATGGCTACAACGTCCTCAAGATGCCAGGGAGCAGCGGCGCCATCACTATCGCCTGTGACAAAAAGGAGCCGTCTGTACACTTGAGCGCGCGTACCGCGCCGCAGCAGTGGAACGCTTGGACGACAAAGAAGACGAGCCACCTCGCGAGGACCCACGCAAGAAGAAGAAGCAGCTAGTCCCCACGGAGTGCCCTGGGACTTCGGGCTCTGTGCCCAGGGACGGCGTCGTGCCTCCCATCGCATGGGAGGGCGCGCTCGGCGCCCTCCTTCGGTCAGGCCTCGGGGCTCCCACCGGGGAGGTTCCCGACCTAACCAGCGAGGCCAGGGTGGCGCTCGAGCACAACCCGAGGGTGAACTCCGGTCCGCGTCTGCCAAGCTCCCATGAGTCCGTCAGCAGAGCAATCCAAGAAATTTGAGAGGCCCACACCGTGCGAGGCGGGTGCTGCCCTTCATCACCAATTGCACTCGCTGTCGTCAGCACGGTCGATTGGCCCCGCATCTGCATCTTGCGCTCGCAATCGACAGAGTCGCGGCTCAAGGCCCCTTCTGGCCCGCACGAACTGACCATCGGTGGGTGTGCCCGGGCGCCAGCACCGTCATGCCCTTCGGGCTAGGGAACGCTGCTGCAACCTACTGGTTGCTCCAGTAGGCCATGCTGATGCCTTGCCTGCTGGGGCGTGGTGAGTAACAGGAGGAGATGGTCGTGCCAAGCGAAGGTTCCGAGCCTCAGGAGACGGTGAACCCGTGAGGGTCGCGGTCGTGGAAGCAGGAGATCGGGCAATGACGATGCCCTCGGCCCTTCAACGGCATGGCCGCCAGGTGAGTTTTTGTTGGCTTATACCAGGTAACTTTTTGGCTCACTGTGTCCGAGGGCGCCGACAGGGCCTTGTGGCCTCCAGAAGTTCAGGGCACTCCCCGGCCGCCACTTTCATTTATGCATCCTTCAGTGGTTTCTATCGCACCCAGTTCGAACCCTAACGTTCTATCTTGCTTGCATCTTTGGGTGGTCGGCCCCCGCTTGGGGGCTCTGGCTGAAGCTTATCCTTGCAGGCCTCCTGAGGCATTAGACACCCTGCCTCACTGCCGAAGAAGAAGAAGTAAATAGGGTTTACCAATGACCCAAAAGGAATCAGGCGCCTATGCCTCGGGGGTAGGGACACTCGCGAGACCAAAGCGTCCTCGCGACCTCCCAGATACACCCCCCCCGTGACACTCTAACGTAATAACAAGCTGCGGATGTATATGCCCTGGGCCCCCCAAGGACGCGGAGGGGTCCCTCCCTTGCCAAGTGGCAGCCCTATGCTCCGCGCTGGGGAGAAGACCGTGACACTCTACGCCCGGGGCCCCCCGAGGAAGCGGAGGGGTCCCTCCCATGCCTAGTGGCAGCTGCTACTGCAACAATAGACCTTCCAACGGTGCTAGAAACACATGCTGACGGGAGACTGTTCTTGTCTTGATTCTCCTCAGCAACGGCACCAGGAATCCTTCTGTTACAGCTACGCCTTTAGGGACTTCCTAGGAAAATATGCAAAGGATTTCCCCGTGGCCTTGGAGCCTTGCGTTGGTGTTCCCTCGAAGCAGAAAGGGTGATGTAGCGCAGCGGTGGTAAGTATTTCCCTTAGTTTTGAGAACCAAGGTATCGATCCAGTGAAGGAGTATCACAAGTGCCTACAAAAAGACAAAGAACCTGCTCCCAACGCTATGAAGGGGTTATAAATCCCTTATAGATTGTTCGCAAAGTGAGAACTGAAAAGAACAAAGTAACAAAGCAAACTAAAAGCGGAGGTGTAAACGATAGATGTGAATAGACCCCGGGGCTGTAGTGTTTGATAGTGGCTTCCCTCATGAAAGCAAGTAGACGATGGGTGAACAAATTACTGCCGAGCAATTGATAGAACCACGGAAAGTCGTGACGATATCTATGACAATGATTATATCTATAGGCATCACGTCCAAAATAAGTAGACCGATACTTTCTGCATCTACTAGTATTACTCCACATGTCAACTGCTATCCAGCATGCATCTAGTGTATTAAGTCCAAAAGAATAGAGTAACGCCTTAAGCAAGATGACATGGTGTAGATGGACAATCTCATATCAACGACAGAGCCCACATTGTTAACCTTGATGGCAACCACTCAATGTGTGCCTTGCTGCCCCTACTGTCACTGGGAAAGGTCACCACATGGTAAGAACCCAAAACCAAGCACTTCCCCCATTGCAAGAATCATAGATCTAGTTGGCCAAACAAAACCCAAGACTCGAAGAGAATTACAAGGATATCAAATCATGCATATAAGAAATCAGCAAAGACTCAAATATATATCATAGATAATCTGATCTCAAATCCACAATTCATCGGATCTCGACAAACACACCGCCAAAGAAGATTACATCCGATAGATCTCCATGTAGATCATGGAGAACTTTGTATTAAAGATCTAAGAGATAGAAGGAGCCATCTAGCTACTAACTACGGACCCGTAGGTCTGAAGTGAACTACTCAAGAGTCATTGGAGGGGCCATGATGATGATGAAGAAGCCCTCCAACTCCAATGTCCCCTCCGACAGGGCGCCGGGAATGGTCTCCAGATGAGATCTCACGGAAACGGAAGCTTGCGGCGGCGGAAAAGTATTTTCGAGGCTCCCCTGATTTTTTTTCTGATTTTTAAGGAATATATAGGCGCAAGATCTAGGTCAGGGGGCGCCAGGGAGGCCACAAGCCCTGCCACCGCCGCCTCCCCCTGGTGGCGAAGTGGGGGCTTGTGGGCTCCCTGGAGCCCTCCTGGCTTGGCCCACAGCCCCCTGATCTTCTTCCATTCAGGAAAAAATCATTTCGGGGATTTTATTCCATTTGGACTCCGTTCCAAATTCAGATCTGAAAAGAGCCAAAAACACAGAAAAAATAGAAACTGGCACTTGGCACTGAATTAATAAGTTAGTCCCAAAAAAATATATAAAAGGTACATAAAACATCCAAAGATGACAAGATAAAAGCGTGAAACCATAAAAAATTATAGATACGTTTGAGACGTATCAAGCATCCCCAAGCTTAACTCCTGCTCGTCCTCGAGTAGGGAAGTGATAAAGAACGAATTTTTGATGCTTTCATGCTACCTATCATATATGTCCTTTGTAACTCCTCTTATGTGACATGAATGTTTAGATCCATTTGATTCAAAACAATAGTTTTCTATTGACGTGGAAACAATAATAATTCAAGAAAACTAGCAAGGTAATCATGAACTTTCGAAATAACAATGCCAAAAGAAAGTTATCCCTACCAAAGCATATAGTCTGGCTATGCTCTATCATCATTGCACAACGAATTTAAATCATGCACAACCCCGGTATTGGCCAAGTAATTGTTTCACACCTTTACTTTCTCAAACCTTTTCAACTCTCACGCAATACATGAGCGTGAGCCATGGTTATATCACTATAGATGGTGTGGAGTGTGGTGGAGGTTGCAAGACAAAAAAAGAGAAGATAGTCACATTAACTAGGCATATCAACGAGCTGTGGAGATGCTCATCAATGGATATCAATGTGAATGAGTAGGGATTGCCATACAAATGATGCACTAGAGCTAAGAGTATGTGAAAGCTCTTAAAGAAAACTAGTGGGTGTGCATCCAACTTGCTTGCTCACGAAGACCTAAGGCAATTTTGAGGAAGCCTATCATTGGAATATACAAGCCAAGTTATATAATGAGGATTTCACACTAGCTATATGGTGGTGACAAAACAAGAGACTCTCAATCATGAAGATCAAGCTGCTTAATATGCACAAGTGTGGAAAAGTGGTAACATTGTCCCTTCTCTCTTTTTCTCACATTTTTTTTATTTTTTTGGTGGGCTCTTTGGCCTCTTTTTTATTTTTATTTTTTTATTTTGGTGGGCTTCTTTGGCCTCTTTTATTTACTCACATGGGACAATGCTCCATTAATGATGATCATCACACTTTCAACTCAAAACTTAGAGCAACTATGACTCTATATGGAATGCCTTCAGTAGTGTACCGTGACAATGATCTAGCATGGCATAGACATTAATGGAAACATCATGCTATCTATCTTACAATCATGCAATGGCAATGTAGACGTGGTGGCACATGTCATGGTGGTATTTGCATGGCAAAATATCTCGGAATGACTTTGAAAAAGCCATAGTAGGTAGGTATGGTGGCTGTTTTGAGGGAGGCTGATGGTGGGTTTTGTGCACCGGCGAAAGTTGCACGACACTAAGAAGATAGTGATGGTGGAAGGTAAAAGTGCATCTAAGCCATGGACTCAACATTAGTCATGAAGTACTCATATACTTGTTGCAAACATTTTATTAGTAATCGAAACAAAGCATTCAACGCATACTCCTAGGGGAAGGGTTGGTAGGTATAAACCATCGCGCGATCCCGACTGCCATGCAAAGCAAGCCTTCAATAGCCTGTCTAGCTGAGCTCTCCAGTTCTTCTCCATCAGTGAGTTGCAATGGGAGCATCTCAACATCCCCTGGTAGAATCTGTGCAATCCAAGCCTTCTGGGACACCATCCACCTGCAACTGCTTTCTCTCTTGGAGCTCTTTCATAGCAATGGCCTTTATGTTTGGAGGCTAACCCAGGCATCCATCACTCTCCTCCCAAAGAAAAGAGATGCCAACACCGTCGATGATTTCAGGCCAATCAGTATCATCTCGAGATTCATGAAAATCGTTTCAAAGAAGAGGAACAAACATTGTCTTTAACAACACTCATCCACTTATTGACAATGACACGTATCAATCGGCGTTTATCAAGGGTCGCTCACTCATAGAAACTTTCTTGGTTGTGACAGAACCATTTATCTTTCGCCACAAACATAAGATCCCTATGCTCCTACTCAAGGTAGACTATCGCAAGTCATTTGACCGAGAAAGAGAAGAGTTGTGTCTTAAAGTAAAGACGAGGATGTGGAAATGACCAAAAACTAGATGCTTCAGCGGGATCCATGCCGGTATAAGAGTAAAGGAGAGAATGCGCTTTAGTGGTTACGAAACTTTGCTACAATTGAGAATGCACTTTCCAGTGAAGTGGTGAAGTAGTGGCCTATAGATGTAGTACTAATGAAACCGCACGGGAATGAAGCTTTTCCTTGGTTTCGATTCCAGCTCTGATCCGAACTCAATTCTCCTACGGCACATCTTTCTCTGATGACAATGAGTCGAACGATATTAAAGTGATCAAGTTGAGAACGTAAGCAAGGCATAATTGGAAAACCTTTAACCCATCCGAAGTGGAGTTTTCCTTCCCATCAAGGTATGTACGGAAAGTGAAAGTGTTGAACGCATTGACTAGCTTTACGTTATTCTCCTTATATGCTAATTGTGTGAGAATTAGCAGCTTATAAGCATGTATGCGATATCTGATCAATCGCTCATGTCGGTTGTACAGATTCTATCACTGTCTTTAGGTTATTCCTTCTCGGACCTGACGTCTCCATCACTACTAATAAGGAAGGCCACTTTCTTTTGTATCGGGCCTTCAAAACGCAACGCAGTAGAAACAGATAGCTAAGTAGAGAGTGCGGCCGAAGCATCCATAGCTTAGCGATTATGTTCTTATAGATAAGGATTAGACGGGTGTAGACAACCAAGAAATCTAAGGTGAACCAATAGAAATAGAGTCTGGTGGAAGCGGGCATCCCGTGGGGAGAGACTCAAGAATATGATAATATGATGACTCCGTTGCGCTACTCTGCTGACTAGCCGTTTCCACTTCTAAGTAAATAACCAGCTTCAGTTCATGCTCCTTGCTCGCATAACCATATTAAGCTGCATTGGATAAACAATCGAAACTCCATAATTATTAATAGTAGGGTAGCGAAGTAGCTGGGGTTGCACGCGTCCTCAGTATTCTAGTATAAGGAACCGACGGGAAGGGAAAGGTGATTACAAAATATGGATACTATCACAGGAAAATGGGAAGAATTTATCACACATGGTATCAGAGCTGATACCTTCACCCAAACCATAGACGCCGGCGGTGAAGAAGGAGGTGAGGGCGCCTGCTTTGATTAGGCCTACTGTAAGCTTGTTTGAAGCTCCGGACTCTAGTCTACCAATGGGTGCTATGGTGTGTCCTATCCTCTAAGGTCTCCCTTGGATAATCGACTCTTACGACCCACACAAGAGAGGGTTTTTCCCAACCTTTCATGCCTCTCGGCTATTAAATAAAAGATTGGGCTCTTTGAAGGAAGGTATTTAGCACAGGAAGGTATGGGAATATAGTGAGCACTTTCTTAAACCGAGATGTGAGACTACTGAAGAGGCAGGTAAAGTGGGAAGTGGGATTCATGATGCAGGCTTATGAAGAAAAAAAGAGATCTCATTAATGCTTCTAGAAATAGTTATAGCAATCCCTCGCCATCTGAGCCAGAACGAATCCCAGTAAAATCTCTAAATGCTTATGGCATTCTTTTCCCTCGCATTTCCCTAATTCTGTTATTAATATGGGAATCGGAGCAAATGAGGAGGCATCGAGTCAAAGAAATGAATTCCTCTTTGGCTAGTGGAAATGGGGTTCTTATCGTCAATGAAGTAACTGCTCTATCTGGAGAGTGGAGCCAGCCTCAAAGCCGCCTTGGTTCTATAGTAATCTCTCAGCGTTTGAGTTGACTAATCCGATGGTACTTGAAGAAGAGTGAAACGACGAGATTTCCTTATAGGAGGAGAAAGGGATTCCTTTTGCTTTTGGTGGGTCCAATCAAGGTACGAAAAAACTCTTTTCCCACGGCTCACTAATACGATCCTATCTTACCATTCTTCTATGCTTCTTCATCACGGGATAGAAGCATAACGCTGATCTATGGACGAAGGAAGGTATCTGAAAATTCATTATGACCTAGACCTAAACCAGGCTGATATTGAACAGAGGAGGAGTTCTTGTTACTACTTCTCGCTGGCACCAAAAGAAGTTTCACCTGATTCGGACCTTTTGTGGTGGTCTGCCGAGGACAACACCTAAAAATAACCCTTGTGCCATGGAATATTCCCTTTTACGATTGGAGAACCTGGCGTTGATGACATTCCTGAGGAAGGTATTCCCCTACTAGGCTCGTTGCTTCGCTTATTAAAGATCAGAGAAGTGAATGCCTCTCGTAATTGATTGAAAAGTGCTCGCCTCTAGTTCCGGCAGATGCCTGCCATGTACCATCCATGGAGGAAGTAGTGGGTTATTGGAAGTATAGGATTATTTCTCAAGTGTCACCAAGGATACACCCCACTTACTAAATTGGCTTGTGCATGCGGCATCTGGCTCCATGCGATGAAAGCAATGGGAAATGAGATTCTGGGTTTGATTACTGGTACAAACAAGTTCAAAGCTAGCGAGAGCATAAAGAACGGTAGATTCCATTGAACTGGTAGGTCAAGCCCTTACCCGTAACACTTATTCAAAATGGGCTATCCAAAAGAGGAGATCAATAATTCCACTATCAATATGGGTAGGATGCTATATCTAGAAAGAGAAGATGAAATGTTTTGGATTATTAGCAAAAGTACTTATATTATTACTCAGCTAGGCACTTACAAACCTATTTATTTACATGTTCCACATGGGTCTGGTCAGGAAGACTCGGAAACATTCTCACGGCCACCACACATGGGAGCGGCTTCTCCACCAATCGATCATCACTTGCATACAAAAAAAGCCCCTTTTCCAATGGAAACCTGGGGAAATACAGTTTCTCAATTCATTCGATTTCAAAATAGCGTATAAAGTGATTCTTGCAATTTCACGGCAGGCAGCGTAGCAATTCTTGCGGGAATCTCGGTCTTGTTTGGGTCGATTCCTTAATGAGACCCTAGTCGAAAGCGCCCATAAAAAGAGTAAATCATTTTCGTGATGGGTATGCTTGCGCCTACGAGGGGCGGTAAGCAAGGTAGAGACCAGGGAGCAGGACCGCAAAGGATCTTCCCATCTCTTCTTGTTATTATCTTTGTCCGAGATGCCCGGTTCACCAAATGATAATTCAAATCGAGATTGTGTGAAGTAAAGATCGAGGTTTTTCTTCTTACTAACTTTATCAAAGAGGCTAAAAAACAATAAATGACCAACGAAACTTTGAGTGAGTAGGATAAGGAGGAGTAGTCGGAGGATCTGAGAAGGTAATTAGAGAAAAAAGAGCAGCAGCTTAGTAATAACACCTAGGCTTTTGAATTAACTCTGAGATTTGGAAGACGGAGGAAATGAAAGTAGAAGAAGTTATCTAAACTCGGAACCACATGTTCAATCTTTTTTTAGCGGTTTCCCCAGAGATCTTTATCATTAACGCAACCTTCATTTTGCTCATTCATGGATTTGTATTTAGTACCTCTAAGAAAGATGATTATCCACCGGTAGTTAGTAATGTGGGATGGATTGGATTACTTAGTGTTGCGCGCCTAGGAGGGCAGCATGCTTGGGATGCGGAGGAGCTATTATCGCCCATCTCCCTAACCTAATGCGGCCGGACCGCAGGGAACCTTAGCATGGGGGGACATCCTAATCCTTTTGCCGCCGCAAGGCTGGCTAGTCATACGCAGTAGGAGCAAGGGAACTCCCCTGGTTCAAGAAGGCACATGAGTCCGAACGCTATTATGAATGTGCGGCCGACACTACACTACGTAGGTACCTGTGCATGCAGGTGAGGCGTCGGTCGGTCCTAGAAACGGCGGCAGCTAGTGAGGAGTTAACGACAGGACGTGCTGCAACCTAGGGATCACCAGGCAGCTCTTTGGCTATATAGGGATATCGGGGGGGGGGGCATAGCATAATTCTTCTTGGAGGAGGGTTTTGGTTTGCCCAGTTGACTGATCCTGCCATAATATACTCCCGCCAATTCTATTGCACCGGCAACCGAAGTCAAACATACATACGACGATCTTCATGCGTGAAGGGACGGGAGGAAAGAAAGGGCGGTAGATGATAATGCGAAAGGGCGCCGCGTCTGGCTTGATAGTAAAGCCAAAGAAAGACGCCCCAAGAGAAGATACAACTTTTGGGCAGGGGACATGATCAATATAACATGGCTGGATCCGGGCTGGGATAGTGGCGCCCATTCCTAACCAGTTCTGAAAAGGTTCACTAATGCTGGAGGTACTAACCACTTAGTGATCAGTCCGCTAGTTGACGCAAATCTGAAGAAGTTATCACGGACGAGCCACATGCAGGGAAACTTGCACGTGTGGTTCTGGCCGGGCTTTCCTTCGGTATCTAATAGCCTTGCTTCTGCTCGTCGCTGGCGCACCTCTCTTAACTATTGCCCATTTATTCTGGAATAAATTTTTTAGGAGGGACAATTTTACATATTTCTGCCAAATCCTTCTATTATTAAGTACGACTGGTACCATTTCGATGTGTTTCGATTTTTTCGAAAAAGAGAGGTTTGATGCTTCTGAATTCATTGTATTAATTCCACTTACTACTCGTAGTATGCTCTTAATGATCCCGGCTCATGATTTAATTTCCATGTATTTAGCTATTGAGCTTCAAAGTTTATGTTTTTATGTGATCGCAACATCAAAAAGAAAGTTTGAATTTTCCACGGAAGCCGGCTCAAAATATTTGATCTTAGGTGCATTTCCCTCTGGAATATTATTGTTCTGGTGCGACCGGACTACTACCGATCAATTTTTTTGAACTTCTTTATAGACTTGTAGAGACCCTCTATGTAGTTATAATTCTAGGGCAATCGATCTACTTTCCCCATAGCCCTAAGGTTGTGTCTCGATCTCCTACACGCGAAAGATAAGATACGGGAGATGGAGTCCTATGGTATGGGTCTTCGACCCTTGGTCTAATTCCACGACGGTGAGTCGGCGTGGCGTAAAGTGAAGATTGGGGGGTAGAGCGAAATCCCCGTCTGGGGTATTCCGAAGGTGTAACCTAGGCAACGAAAAACGGGCCCGATACTTCAACTAAAGGAGCGACCTATTGGTTCACCAAACCCCGACCGAGTGTCATACGTTCTCCAGGTCCGAAGGGATCCAGTGCTCAACTACCGACTCCTCCCGGAATTGCGTTATCGGAGCCGAGCCGGGAATAGCCGTTAGTGAACACCTACCACTTTTCACCGGTTAGAGAGGCCCTTTTTAATACATTAAGAAAATATGTTCAAAGGGGCCAGAAAGACTCAGTCATAGGAACTTAGACAACCTACGCGCTGGTAAACGAAAACCACCTCGACCAGATCTACCGAACGATGAAGGCCGCCCCGTCGAAAGAATTAACACGCCAAAAGGGCCACTAGCTTTCCCCCAAAAAGGGGAGATCCGCTGCTTACTGCTCAGGGAAACATCCGACCTTATGGTCAAGTCGTCCGCCTATCTTTCTGATCTCATTCGTTTTCCTATCACATAAAAAGTCATGAGATCAAAAAAGAAATGTGAGAATGTAGTTATAGACGTCAAAAAGTAAATATCTCGTTCTCTTGGTCCAGGATGGCCTTTTTATTGATTTTTACGATTGGATCTCTCTATGAATGGAAAAGGGGTGCTTCGGATCGGGAGTAACCACTTTTGAAAGGGCAGAGGGGGAATAAAGTAAAGTATAACTGACATATGGCACAAAAAGTAAATCCAATTTTGGTAAGACTTGATCTATCATTTGATTCTTATTTTTTTCAATGGGGGGGACTTTTCATAGTTATCATTGTGATAGTTGCTTTGGTAGTGGATCCCTCCTTGATCGTGACAGATCAGGTTAGGCAAGCACTACTGGAAGTGATTCTGTCACTTTTACAATATGTTTTGATATATGGTGCCACGCTGATTGAAGAAATGGTACCGGCCCTCTCGGGGCAGGAGCAATGTGGGACCGTGGGTACAGGGGGGCTTGAAAGTCCTTCCCGTTCGGTGCAGGAAACGTACAAAGCTCCACACGTTCATCTAATGCTATCATCTGATAGTGATAGTGAGAGCGTTAACCAAAGGGGTGGGAGCGATGTGCCTCCTTTAACTATTGACTTCAACCGACCGGCTCAGGATCAGGAAGATATTAGGCAATATGCCGAATCCATAAAGGATTATAGAATTGACGAGCAATTCGAGAATTTCAAAAGGAATGACTCCACTTCCCCGCTCTATGATCAATGATGTGCCTACGTGGGAGATGCTGATGTTGTCAAAAACAAGTGTATCCGAGAGATCTCGAAGAACTTTCATTCAACAGACGCTGGGTTAAATGATTTCGTCAATCAGAAGGATGACACTGAAGGGCAAAGAAGAGTTATATGGGATCTTGTCAAGCTTCATTTTCAGGATGAGCTTGATAAGATCCCACCCGAACTACAACAAAATGCAAATCAAGAGGAATGAATGGTCGCCATCATCATCATTCTCTTTTTCGTTATCAAGACAAAGGGCTTCATTTGAAGAGTTAGTTGGCCGGCCTACCGGCCCGCAGATGTAGAGAAAGAGATAGAGGTTGCCTCTCTTCTGGAACTGCGAAACCATAGGGATGCTTGGAAAGAAGGGAACACACGGCTCTTATCTGGTTCGAATCCAGTTCATCCCGGCCACAAAGACTACACCAAACTACACTAACTATGAGTTTATGAAAGCAAGAACTACTAATTGTAAAAATTACAATCGAAAGCCCCCCCCCCCGGTAGAGAAGCTGCTATCGTTTCATATATGCGCTAGGAGATAGTATCCTATCCCCCTCAATCTCAGGAGTCGCTTTCTCTATGCCCGACTTACGAGCTCTTTGCTTATTATTTCTCAGGTGGGATGAAGGTCGAAATGTCTCGTTTGAATTGCTTATGCTTATATAGTTTGAATCGTATAGCTTCATACCAAGGTTGTTCTACAAAAGAACCAAGTAAGAAAGTAAGCCCGTCCAATTGAAATAGATTTCTTGCTTCGCAATTCGATACCCACTGAAACTATGGATACAATAGACTAGGGAGGGGGAAAGGGTTACCTTATTTGGGTTGCTAAGTCTTTCTTGTTGACTCCGGAAATAAAGAGGACCTCCTTAATCCTTCGTGCTCCACACCCGCCTCACTGGACATATCCATTCGAACTCTCTCCTCTAATCCCAACTCGACACGGCTGGACGATGACGCCTGTTCACTTATAATGAAATCACACGTTAAGCCCGATGAATTCATCTACAATTTCTTGATTTGTCGGTTTGGCAAGGCAGAACCAGGGCCCTTCCATTAAGGTTATAGAGCACTCTTTTTTCCGACCTAGAGCACTCTTTTTTCAATCGTACGAAAAAACTCCGTGAAAAACCCAGCTATCACTCCTATGAGACGGCTAACTCCCAACCCCCGATACATTCTTTAGAGTCAACCAAAGTACTCACTGGTTTGGACATAGTTTCTTTGTTCTTGTGTTTCTGTTTTGCTCTCCCCCTTTTTTCACTTAGTTTAGTTGGAATGGAAAGAGAACTTCCTTCAGTTTTTCTTTTTTGTTGTTGCCTGGTTCGTCTCTCCGAGTGAAATAAGTGGGTCCTTCTTCTTTTTCCTGAATGATGAAGGTCGAAACTGAAGATCGAATCAAGCGGAGTCTGGATTCCTATGTTCGTACCAACTCAAATGATTGATGAATTGGATCTTGAGTATGCTCACTTCGCTAATCAGCAAGGGTGAAAGAAAGAGGATGGGAAGGACCCAATCGCCTGCCTCTTTCTTGGTCCACCCCCCTGGTGGGTACTTTATAGCTCCCAACACGAGATAGGCAGATATGTGACATAGAAAAATAGCTTTCATTGACAACAAGACTCTCTTCCTGATTGGGATTGGTCTGTGCAAGATCTCCTTCCCTATGAGACTCTTGCTTCCCTTTGAAAGAGGCAGACCTCTACTTCAATTGTCATCTGACGACTCTTCCCCAGCTATGGACTTAGACCTCTCACAACCAAAACAAGAATATAAAAATCAAACGAATCCGAATATAACCAATCTATCGACTTTGATGACTCGTTGACAGCCTCCTCAACCCAAGCTTCCATCTCCTGCTCCAGACATCGGCGCTTGCCTGCGCCAGTCCATGAAAGGTGGATGAAGCTGAGTTTGACTACGAACTCGAGGAAGCTGGGAATGATCTCTTTTCGGGGAATCACTCCTGTCGAGAGGCCCTCTTCCTCCCTTTTTCTGAATCTGGGAGAGAGGCAAAAGAGAAGTCAAAACATACCTCGACTCTTTCAGGGAAAGGAGGGAGATTGAATGCGAGATGGAGTCCCTGCCGAATGGAATGGACATCCTTGGGGACAACTGTGTAAGACTTAAGTTACCATAAAATTGGACGGAAAAACTACTACAAAGATCACAAGAAACCCAGCTCAAAGTGAATGGAGAGAAACCCCTGCACCTTGGAAGGATTTGAAGCTGTTCAGACACTCGTAGACAAGTGAACTCCAATCCAGGATCCCTCGAAAAGGGAAGTGAACTAGCCAGGTAGAACAGTCAGGTTAGGAAAAGAGTCTTTCATGTCAAGGTGAACATAGACAGACAAGCTTAGTTTGTTTTCCTTAATTCTCAGAGAAAAGACTCGTTGCTGGAACCGAGAGCACTCGCGATTGCTTTCTTTCTGACCTTCAGCCGAGAAATTCCATACCTTCCACCGACTTCTTTTGTGTGTGGCCAGAACGTGATGCTTTCCAATGCCCAGTACTTTTCTTAACAAAATATGAAGCCCGTAAAACCGAAATCGATCCAAATCCACGACCTTGACGATTGAGGAAAAAGCGTATGTATTATTATGGTGTGAGCCTTCTTTCTTTTTGGCCTTAGATTATCATAAGCGAGGAATGGTGCGTGCTAGCCTTCAGGCTATACTTTATTGTAGGGAAAGGGAAAAAATGGAGAATATCTTTAAGAACCCTAGAAATAATTTCATTTGGAGCAACAGGGTCAGGTCACACTATATCAATATCATAATTCTCTTTTTTTTAATTGATACTGATTAGACGTAAATCAATTTGATTTTGTTATGCCATTAAGGAAACACTATTTGGGATACAATACCATTTCAGAACCGTTCACAACTAACAAATAGAAAATATCAAAATAACAAATAATAACAAATAATATAGTTAATGGTTCCATTTTTTCCTAAATTTGGCAGTCTGTGACTAGAAATCCTTTCTCTTTTCAATAGAAAGAGAAGGTATTTAAGCAATGTGTGTTTTGAGATACAATCAATCGAAGAGAATAAAACTGGGTCCACTAAAAACAGGAATGAATTTTTGAAAAGGGATTGGAAAGGGATAAGTACAAAGGGATTCAACGATCTAAAAAAATCAAAAAGGGTTTAATAATCCCCTCTTACGAATAATAATTAGTAAAGTAATGTGGATGATTAAGATTTTGCTCGATTTAGGATCGGATTTGGCGGCATGGCCAAGCGGTAAGCCAGGGGACTGCAAATCCTTTATCCCCAGTTCAAATCTGGATGTCGCCTGACCAAAAAAATACTTAGGATTTCTTATTGTACTGATTGACCTCGACAAATTCTTGCCCTGCATAAGCAAAGGAAAAGAACTAGGCCTGTCGATACTGGATTTTACCATAGTTCTAATTCTAAAAAAGACTGTCAATTTCTTCTTAAAAATAGGGCTCTGGCAGGGTTCTGGGTAGTGGCCAAAACCGATACCGATACCAATAGGGATGAGGGATATATACTTATTAATTTCATAATTGATTCTATTCTGCAATTCATAACTACGAAAGTAAGAGCTCGGAAATCTTGGTATCCAAAGGTCCTTAAAGGACATTCCTTTTTTGCTCCTAGGATTGAAGAAGAGTTTATACGAAAGACTATCAAGACTTCCTAATTATCTGACACTACCTACACTAAAGTAAGGTCTACTGAGTCTGTCTAGAATTAGATTGGATAGGATGATGGGAAATTTAGGAGTTGTGGAAAGAAGAGACTTTCTTTCCATACTTACGAGAGACTCCGAGTACTCAAACATTCAATCAGGATGGTCGGTTAGCTCTTATCTTTTAGAATAACTTAGTAAAAAAGTCAAAGTAATAAATGAAATGAATCTCCTAACTCGGTGGCCCATGAGGTTCCAATGGTTAGTTTTGGATTTTTTTCAGGCAAGAAAGCAAAGAAGAAGGGAGGATTCTCTATTACCAACTTCCCCCATTGTCCTATCCTCATTGGTTATTCATCTTTCCCGATGTAGTGCCATTGTTGTTCAAGGTGCCGGAGGGTTTGAAGCATACCTACTACCCCTCCCCTGATCTTAGTTCAGAGTTGCCTCAGCGAGCTCGAGTAATAACTGGGAAAATCAAGGCTGGACAGGTCTTCGAGCCAACTTCAGGAAGAAAAACCAAGTGAAACAAGAAGTGCTAAAGTCCACAGCCACAATATGGCAGAGAACATCGTCTATCTCTCAAAGAAAGATCCGCAAGAGAAGAAAGGACATGGGACAGAAGAAAGAACCGAACCCTATAGTTGTATAGAATTCCGTTTGTCCGTTTTCCATTTCGACCACTTGCTCCTATGTATGAAGAATGGCTCTTCCTTGTCTTCATCTTTTCCAATCGACTGCCTTCGGGCGGATCCACACACGAATATCGAGTCAGTCTAGTGGCTCATGGTGCTTAACAGTGGAGGCGGGTAACAACTGCTCTTTCTTCTCGATCGAGTAGCCACCACATCAATTGGTAAGCTTCCCACGCCAAAGATAGTCTTGCTTGCTTTACCAACAAACAATAAGACCCATAGCATGTGCACTCTTTCTTCTCGATCGAGTAGCCACCGCATCAATTCTGCAAGGAGTTGATAATTGCACTTGAAGTAGTAAGTTTAAAGACAGTTGAAACTTAATGGCACCGTTTAGCCAAGCAGTCTAGTAGCTTTGGAAACTCCGCGTTCAGATCGGTGAGGCAAGAGACGAATTCATCGTCAGTTACCTCCACGATATCCGAAATACCCTCCAGACCATGAAGACAGATAATGAGACTCAGGTTCAAACAATTCAAGGATTGTAAATACCATAACAGCAAAGTAGAATGCACCAAATTTTTCCTATTACCGGTTCCAGGAAGAGCACAACAAATGAAAGAAACTATTACTCAAAAAGCGAATTACATCTCGATCCACAAACTACCAAAAGACTTTGTTATTCCATACCCAGTGGAACGTCAACCTGTTTAACAACAATTTTCTACGAAACTTGCTGAATTCTAAATGAAACAACCTTATTTTCAAGTGACAGGCCATATCCATTTCAACCAATTATTAAAGATAAAAGGGCTAACTGCACAGCTAATTGAATTCCTTTTCGAGGTTGAGTTCATCTTGAAACCGCATTTGCTTCCTAATTAAATTGAGAAAAATAAGAATATTAAAAGAAAGACACCATAGAACATGAATTAATTCAGGTACATCACATGAGGCTGATATGTGTCGGTATCGTACCTGTTTCAAAATTCTGGATAAGCCCTTCTTGTTGCCACATATCCAGTTTCTTCTAAGGTTTCTTGAATAGCTCAAGTTCCTGCTCAACCCTTCTTGTCTAGCTCCAGTGTAGCACTTGTACCAGTCGCCTACTAGATCCCGGCTTTACTCAGTTCGACTCTCCAATTATGCAATCCTCTCCAAAATTGGGGCTTTTCTTCACTTCAGCACTTCCCCTCGCAGTGGATTCCACTAGGTTCTTAACCTCTTCCCAATTCTTAAACTGAAACCTGCGATGCCTGATCCAACTCGGCACCTAACCAGCTTGTCAGCATCGTAAGTTTGCCTCAACATTCCCCCTAGAAATACAAAAAGAATGTAAATCTACTTTCATTTATTTATTAGGGATGAGACTTTCTTTTTCTTTTTCTATTTTCTAGAATAAGTATGCTCTGGAGTTAAAGGATTTGAACCTTTGCATGCGGGTACCAAAAATCGATGCCTTATCACTTGGCTATACTCCAAACGGGGGGAAGGCTCGATGAAAACGAGCTGGGATATAGATTTTTCACAAGGAAGAGTTAGTTACCCTCGGTCTTCCTTCTTTCCCGAAAATCAAGGAAGTAGTAGCGGGACAGTCCTTTATTTCCCCCTTTAGACCAACTACAACAAGCTCGCTCCTTTGGTTAGCTCTATGCTCTACCTATTTGTTTGCAATGCCTTGCTTATCAAAATAGGCCTTTCTGTAACCTGACCTTACGCTGAAAAACAGCACTAGTTGGCTCTGTGTCCACTGAAACTTATGAAAAAGAAATGTTATTCTATCGATATCTTCAAGAGTTCCCTAACCCCGTGATTGAGAGTGCTATGATGGGCTATTGAAGTTCGTCCCTGCGGCACGGTGGGGCAGTGCAAATCCTTTCATTAATGAAGTTCTGCCCTAACACTCCCATTATTGACTTCCTTCCCTGGGGACCGCTCGGGCGAAGGCAGAGCATGGAATGATTGTAGGGGCATCCTTCCTAGGTGGAAAAGACGTGTGTGACTAAAACCAGGAGGAGAAATCCATTTTCAAATGGCGACAGCAAGAAAGGAATCACGAAGTAGAAGAAAGAGTGCACTGTGCTGGCAAATGTGGAGAATAGCCATCCATCTTTCATCAATGAAATTGTTCCGTATGGGTAGCACATACACATATCAGAAGAGCCAACCCGAAAGCACTTTCTTCAAAGAAGCAACAGTTACCAAGAAATTCCTGTTTCAAGTCAGTATATCTCGATAGAACCAATTCCAATCCAGGTAGTGTGAACAGAGGATGTGGAAGTTCTGTTTCCTTGCCTTGTCAAGCATTTCATCTGACACACTATCTATACTATAGCTAGATCAATTCCTATTCTTTCTTCGAGACGACTTTACTCCAAATAATTTTGCGTTCTTATCTTGATTCGATCTCACGAAATTGGATTGATTGGCACACCATGGATCTGGCATTCGCTTCTCCTATCTATCTCTTCCAACTAAGCTGATCACGGGAAAATATGAAATCCTGCAAGCAATCATTCCAGAGCCAACTACGAAGATACCTGGTCTTCCACTCTGTTCACTGGAAGAAAGACAAGAAAGTAAACAATTCTTCAAAGGAATTGGCTCTACCGGAACAGAGGAATTGGCTCGCTCCTTCGCTTGCTGGGTAAGCATAGAATGCACACCAGTCTGGTATCAAAGCGTATCTACTTGAAAAGGAGACTACTTGAACAGATGAAATGGAAGGAAGAAATGAAAGTTCGATCTACCAACGTAGAGTCCGCCCCTCCCAGGAAGAAGAAATTTGCTACTTTGGCTCATCAGTTGGTAAGTATGTCTATGAAGTTTAGTACCCAGAAAAGAGAAAAAAAGACCAAAACAAGCTTTTTCAAGCTCTACAAGTCCTATATATATATAGTGTTCCACCAGATAGCCGTGTTAAACTAGTCCAGTCTTGCCGAGTGGCCTTATCTTCTGGTTACCTGGTCCGGTACTTCTACTTCGAGAGTGAGTTAGTAAACAGGATCAACTTTATGATCCATTTTGAGAAATTGCAATCACAGAATCAGAATGAGTGGGTTAGAGTCCATCCGCACACAGTTGAAATGCTGCTTCTCCCTTCTTCTTTCCAAAATAAAGTGGATCTCATAGCCTCTGACAATTCGAAAAGTAGGTCTCAGTCTCATTTTCAGATGAACTTTTCCATCGGAAAGAGAATCCCATATTCCTTAAGCCAAGCCGCCAATCCTAGGGTCAATGCGGAACAGGAAACCATTGCTATTTGAGCGTTTAGAGAATAGAAATTCCTCTCATTTAGAAATTGATCAGTGAATGCCGGAGGAAGGATAAGGGGAGCCTACACCAACGTAGTCTTAGCCCTAGAACACATGGAGCTTGGAGCACTAATAATAAGTCTGTCTGATTTTCAAGGAGTTTATGAACAATCACCACATCCATATTGAGGAGAAAGCTCACTCAGGCTACTGAACTTGTAAATACATTTGCACTCATGATAGGGATTCTGTTTATGGCCTGAGGTGAAGTTAGAAGCGTACCTGGATATATACTCATAGTGGCTTCCATAACTATCTCCGGTAGAACTATCAAAATAGAAACCTATGACTAGTAGACTCATACGAAAACTTGAAAGATCTATTTCATTAGAAGAGAAAGTTCACTAATCTATGGCCTAGAAAGGAAAAAAGAAATGATCAGTCCAATGACAGAAGGACAGAAGCACGTTCCCTTCGTCCTCAATGTCCGTCCACAGCTTACTCGCGTGCTTGAGATATTCATTTGGTTTAAGGCACCTTCATCGTAGGAAGGTAATAACCCGGATCCCTGGGCAGATCATTCCCTCGAACAAGCAAAACAAGAGTCCAGGAGCGAGAGAGGAAAATCCAAAGTGCAAATAACATAATATGAAAAAAGAAAAAAAAATTGTTGAGTTGTTGAAAAAAAGGAACTTTAGAAGCGAAAGTAGGCTATTCTCGTAAAGGAATATCGTAACGGGCGACTAGGTAATATAGAAGGCCGACCCACCCGAATCTCTTGGTGGCCTTTCCTCGGCTTCCATCACAGAAGATGTCAGCAATAGCAATCCTTCAGTCAATAGAATCAGTAACTATACTACATAAACTTAAATAGTTCAATACCAACCAACACATAAAGCAATAACAAAATAGATAGAATGATAACAGGTAATACGAAGATATCACCAAAGCCGGAGTCACGAGGCTCGATAATGACCAATGGGTTAGGATCTGAGGAAGCTTAGTTTGGATGATGGAATATTCGCTGTTCTGATTGTTGAGATACTGCAAATCCACTTATCCAACAAATTCAGCCCATTTTCCTACTTTCTATGCATGGGGTTCAAGGGGAAAGCATTATTATATCCTTAATGTGACTCTCTATCACACGGATGCTGCTGGGCTGCTACAAAGCCCCTATAGTCGAAAAAAACATCGAAATAGGGATAAAACGTAGGATAACCCAGATCACTCGGACTAGCTGAACTCTCCAGAACAAACACAACCTAGGTGGTTTGACTAACGTTTTGGCACATTAGACTAACCTAAGACAACTCCTGGCTACATTCAGTCCTATTGAGATACAAGCTGTTACCAACCTGATACAACGCAAGTCACAAGCTTGACACAGCGAGAATGGCTGCAACTGACAACTCCTGCA